>NC_088715.1:45948559-46263559 GCF_963576615.1 Watersipora subatra | reverse complement strand
ATTTCTTGTTAAATTTGTATCAATTAGGTATTTTTGCATTATATAATATAATAAAAATAATACCATAAAAGTGTTTCAAATGAGTTAGCAAGTTTATGGTTAAATATAATGATGTATAGCAACAAAGCAACTAATTCAATAAATTCACGTATAAATATTTTACGATATTTGCATTATATAATACAATAAAAATAATACCATAAAAGCTTTTTAAATGAGTTTGCATTTTTATGTTTAAATATAATGACGTAAAACAACAATGTAACTAATTCAATAAAATGATAAACTTCAAGTAAAAAAAATGTTCAAATAAATAGTGTGATCTAACTTGATTTACCAAAGCATTAAAAATCTTGTTAAATACAAAATGTTGAATTGTAATTGATCATGATTTGAATTATTAAAATACAATAATACGCTACACAACATAGTTGAATACAAAATTATATTGTTGTTGCATCACATCATGAACATCGCAACATGAAACAACATACATGTAGTAGAGTGAAACATTATGCAATCAAAAAATGTAATTTCAATGTGATATAGCAGTCTATCTATGATTGAACAAAGATAGCAGTGCTTACAATTTGAATGAGTTAATAGTCATAACTCAAATAGTTCATAATATTTCTTTTTAAATGGCTACAATTGTCACTAAATACATTTAGGGCAAGTGTTTGCACCAAAACACCAGTTTTTTGACATTTTGCCATTAAGTTGTTATTCAAGTCCAACTTTTTCTGTTTTTTAAACTAATAAAGCTACAGCTGTATTTGAATGAACAAAACTTTACAAAGATGTTTTTATAAACTTCAATAATTTCCAGGTAATCATTTAGCAGCATTGGTTTTTCTAACTTACAGATTCTGATTTTGTTGGTTGTTTTGATACATCCTGAACATTAAAACATATAATTTTCTAAGTCATAGGAGAAGTTTATAGCGAATCATTTGTTTGGTTGTCTTGTGAAATAAGATCATAAAATAAGGTATCTGTTAATAACAATTAACATTTAATGCACCTGATGTGCATATTGTATGTTATTATTAGTTTTTTTTTAACTGCAGCATTATGCTGGTAAAACACAATGAAGATGTTACATCAACCATTGATGTCACATTTGGCTAGCAGCTAGTGCTGTTACTGATATATGATGTAAGGTTATTTTTGTATTCGACTGATATTGCTAACAATGTAAGATATAGGGAACTCATCTCTTTGGAATATTTTTTAACATGTGAATCGCTTTATTAATTCAGGCTGGTTATGATCCAAGAGAGGTTTTGAAGGTCACACCCTTTGCAAACCCCACTCTAAGGGTCTTCAGTGAGCTGACCAGTACACATCCTTCAGGGGCACGCAGAATGAAACACATGAAGAAAAAGCTTCCTTTGGTAAATATTATTAACTAAGATTTTACCACTATATAAAGTGCCGTACGTCAGAGATAGTCAAGCTTTGGTTCATGGATCAAATGTGAAATACTTGTCTATTTAGAATGGCCCATTAGTTGGTGCTAACTTTTGTGTGTGACATAATTCTAGAAATTCAGTTAGATGGTTCTGCATAACCTATGGGCTGTTTAATTATTGAAAGTATTTGAAAGTTCTGTAATACATTACATAATGTTTGATCTATTTTACAATTATACGTATTTATGCATATATAGACTTTACAAACACTGTACTATGCATGACGTCAGTTTGTAATTGTGCTATATCATCTGTTAATGAATGACTCATTAAGTAATGTATATATATCTACCTGTAATGATATCAGTGTTTTATTGGTTAATAACTCTCTGTTGGCTACCAATAATTACGATGACAACTATGTTTTGTTTAATATAACTTATTAATCTGCATATGAACATATCGATTGTGGTTAGCAAATATAAAAGGCAGAACTCACCACCTACCATTTACCTGACAATTGAGTTTATGTTTTCTATTTGGCAATCTGAAAAATTTTAGTGCTTGACATGCGATGATATGGCGGTTTTTATTAAAAAAAATCACTGCAAGAGGCACTACAATGTTGGGCACAGAGACAAGCTTGAGTAGATATTTTTACCAGACTTCCAAGCAAAAAAAAGAAAGTTGATATCATATAATGGCTATTATGTCAGAGACCGCTTTGTTACAAAACTTCACCTTACTGGCAAATAAATCTGCGGAGGATGTTATGTGTGTGCCACAAAAGCTTGAAATATCTATGGCGCTAGATCGTCACATGAATCTAACAAGGTCTTGTATGTTGGAAGTTGCAGAAAAGTGCTTCCTAACATAGAGGGTATTGTGCACAAGCTGCAATCAGTCAGGTTATTTGTACATACATGTACCAAATGCACAGATAAATTATCTAATGACCTAATAAGACAACTACATGCAGAAGTGCATAATGACAATGGTGTTTGTTAACCCGAATTTTAAATAGAGTCAACATGAGTCATATCATGTCATATCATAACAAAATATATCTTGGATATGTCTTAATTAGCCATATTTATCATTTAAACATATTTCTGTTTTCATGAATTGGCACACAGAAATACTAGGTTGCTGTAATAAGCATAAACATGGTTGGAAAATGACAAAAAAAACAATGCACTGAGTACAGCTATTTTAATTATATGTTAGCTGGTTGCTAACTTTGATATTTGCTGTTTGTATTTGGTAATTGGCATTTTTTAGGTGCGCTTGCTATTTGTTAGTTTGTAAATAGTTTAATAAAAAATTATTTGTTGAAAAGCTGTTAATTGTTGGTGTCATTGAAGGTGACTCAACAAGATTCACGATACACACACATAACTTGGTTAAACTAAAAGAAGTAATAATGTTTTGCACTAGTCATAGTTTTATTACCACTGATGAAGCACCAGCAAAGTCTGGAAAAATGAGAATTGGTAAGTTGATTGAAAACATGCCAGACAAAACTGCTACCCTTCAATTTCTTAATTCATTAAACACCACAGTGTGGTAAACTCAATAGAAATATTTTACGTTGATGAAAAAAAGCAATGAAGACTATTAACTACCTCAAGAAAAAATTTGCACTATGTTGCAAAAAACTAAGACCGTCTCTGAAATGAAATAACATCCAGTATGATGAGCTTCTCATTCACCACAATGTGTGTTGGCTCAATAGAGAAATTGCTCTCAGCAGAAAATGGCCATTACCAGCAGACTTGATTGCAATTCTTTTAACAAGTGGCTTGAACCCTGAGGTTTTTGCTAACACGCTATAAGGAGAAAAGTACATGGCTGATATGGCTTTTCTGATTCACGTTTGTGAGCATCTCAAGATTGTCGATTTATAACTGCTAGGATGAGACAAATGAACTGTTGATATTCGTTTAACTTAAACAAGCATAGGTTTGGCAGCTAGGATTATTCACAAGTGACATTTAAATCTGATATGCTGAATGGCCCTTGCCTCAAGTTATTGCAACATAAAAGGAAATAAATTGATATTTAATGCTGCGGTGAACATATCAACAAATTGAGTAATGACTCTTCAAGGCGTTTTAGCGACTTCGGCAAATTAAACAAGTTGACTCTGCCGGTAAACGCACCATTGATTTTTTAAATCAATGGTGATTAGGCATTGATCATCTAGGCGCTTCCTATTGACTTGTCAGTAGCTGCCATATCAATGGAACTATGTGACCTTCAACCTTCAGAGATATCTTGACTTCAAAGTTTCAGACCAAAGCTGCAACAACGGCATTGTATTTTCACAGGACTCAACTAACACCGTGGATGCGGAAATGTCTGCACTTCGCAAACTGAACCTTTTCTAATCCCAACAGTTCTTTGTTCTCATGAAATACCACATTTACTAATCAAAAAGATTAGCATTTGACCCAAAAAAACAAACTATACAAACTCTTTGAGTATTTAAACCCAACCAAGTTCTAGTCAATATAATTTCAGGGTCGGTTTGTGCTTTTGGGTTTACTACCGTGGTGTACATACATGTATAGTTACTCATTTTGAATGTAATTTAATGTATGTCTATAATTTATTATAATTTATATTCCTATGAAAACTAGAATGACTATTGTTCATTGCCTGTGTTCATAACCTGTATTTATTTGGAAATATACAAGTACTGTAAATATCGTAGCAAAAACCTTTCCCCGCTTGAATGATTACCTTATAAAATTTACTCTGCTAGTGAGAAGGTTTGGTCAAGCCAGCTGAAAACTATTGGACTTGCACAGCTTCTAAAAAAATCAAAAAGAAAATCTATAAAGCGCACTTCAATGTCCATTGTTCTTATTTTATTTTAGCTGCTGGAGATTATGGAAAACTCATTTTGCAAACAGGAAATAACAAGACTTAATCAGTTCCAAAAGGAGGTGTCACCATAGTTCGGACATTGAATATTATTTTAGTAGCTGTAAATTTGATCAAAAAATGAGCAAAGCAATAATGAAAAATCTTTATAATATTAACAGCCTGATTTTTAAAATACCATAATAAAATTGGGCTAGACATTATGCGATGATGAAGGTGCTCATGATGAAGGTTCAGTGTGAAGGTATATCTACCAATTATATACTCTTACGATAACTGTGGCTTAAAACATTTCTTAAATGAAAGATTATTGATAACATAAATAAAAACAATCCAATGATGATACTAATAATATAATGAGAAGCAATAGAATTGTTATTTTCTTAATGATCATTAATTTGAAGACCAATGCAAGAACTAAAATGTGAATAGTTACTAAAAAATAAATAATAGTATACAAGTTATTCATTCAAGGAGTAATAAAAAGTTTTATGAGCATATGATCAACAGCATCACAAACCATATCACAAAATTATCGGCATAATGGATGGTAATCTAAATAATGATACAAATATTAAAGTATATTTATGAACAAGGGAAAATGATAATGGAAAGATCATTTACATGATTAATGATAAATATATGAAGATCAAACTAATATAATATAAATAGTGATAAAGTAAAATTAATATTTAATTATTTATTAAAATAACGAGCACTATTACAATAAGTTATTACTGACAAAGGAAACATATGATCTTGATATAGTGCACTGGATCTGATGGGTAGATATGAATATATATGAATAGACATGTATAGATGTGTATATATACAAATATAAATATATATGTATATGTAAAAATTAATTAACCGGTTAACCCTTATGGGTGGTAATTTCTGCTCTAACTTGGGTTTCCTACTACAGACCTGGGAGTTTGAGCACTCGCCTCAAGATCTTAGCTGTTCCCAATAGCGCACTTTTCTGCAAATCACCTGAGTTGATTGCTGTCGGTATCTGAGCAAGCCACATTTTATGCGCCGGTGTTATTGCGCTCAGTGCCCAAATGACTACTGGAATTACAGTTGTTGTTACATCCCAGCATTTTTCAATCTGTTTTCCAAAAGAGAGAAATTTCTCTACCTTTTTTTTCTTTGCTGGCTATATTGTAGTCATTGGGTACTGCTATATCTATTATAGCAACCATTTTGTTCTCCTTTGCCACCACCACTATATCCGGTTGATTTGCTAGCGCATGCTTGACAGTCCGGATGTAGAAGTCCCAGAGGATCTTAGCATGGTCATTTTCATTGACCGTACCAGGAGCCTCCCACCAGTGGTGTTGTTTATTAATGCCATACTCATCACATAGACTTATATACACAACATATGCGACATGATTATGCTGCTCAGTGAATGCGTTTTCTGTTAGCTGCTTGCATCCACTGATGATGTGTTGGATGGTCTCAGGTGCAACTTTGCGCAACTGATATATACCAATTATATATTTATATATATATAAATATATATATATAAACATATATATATATACTTATATATATAAATAACTCTATATATAAATATATATATGTGTATGTATATATATACATATATATATACATTTATATATATACATGTACTGTATATATACATTTATATATATATATATATACATGTATATATACATATATATGTAGCTTGAAAATGTTGTTCATTGTTTTGCTTATCAATAGCCTATATATAAAATGTATATATTAGTGTGAAGTAAATGCATATATTCTAATAATATGTACCTGTATAATAAATAAATAAATAAATGTCAGTCAATAATAATGCAGTAAGTAAAACAAAAGGTTAAATATTAAACACACAACATACCTTAATGCATATTGTTTCATCTGGCACAAACAAAAAAACTTTTTAAAACTAAGCTTATCACTGCAATTTTTAGATATTTGCATTTACAAAAGAAATTTATTGGTGGCTATTAGATGTTGAGGATGCACTATTTCTTTAGCTAATAAGGAAACAAAAAAGAGACATCTTGCCTTTAATTCACGTTTTTTTTTTCATTTTTGCCAGAGTGTCTACCAGCAGTTACTATCTCGCTATGTCAGTAGAAAAATGTTGCTATGTACTGTAACTTTACAATGCATGATTTTCCTTGGGCTAGTGGGTAATTGCCAAACTATTGGAAATTGACACTAGTATACAGTTAGACTTTGTAACTATAGATAAGCATAGGTACATATTATTTTGACGAAAGAAACAGTAACAGTAGCAACAGCCAACAAGTTTGACAAGAAAACCGATCAGCTATGCACATTTGTCACTGACATAGACTTTAATGCCTAAATTGATGATCATAAATAGAAAGTGAGATAAAAAGATAAAAGGAACAATCTAAGATGACAATAAAAGTGAGTATATAATATTGCAGACTATCTACTGTAAAAATATCACAGCCAGGTTATGAAATAGACTGAAAATGGCTGGTTGCAGCTACATGTATACGAGAAAAAGTTTTTGTGGACCAGTAACGTGACTTATTCCATTGTTAACAGCAGCTCTATCTAATAAACTGACTAAAGTGAGGCCTGTTATAAATTTTAGTATTCAGCTCAATAGATACTTAAGGAGACATTCTCATTTAGATACTTTAGTGCACTTTAGTCATGATAATATTTTTGCCACAAAATTCTCTACCATTATTGAATAACACTTACTATGGGTGCAGTAAACTGTTTGTTTATTAACATGTAAGTGAGTGGTTACGTGTTGCATAGAGCTATGCGAAAAAAGCGGTAGCATGGGATACTTTAATGCTCAGCAATATGAGAATACTGTTAATGAAGACAGGTATTACATCATGACTCTGTGCAGGGTAGTCATACGTAAAGATATAAATTACTTGTAAAGTTTGACTTGATGCTAGAGGTATATACAATATGGTTAGTGTAAAAATTGATGGTAACATTTTGAATGATGCATCATGGCTGTGGAAGGCTGATGGCAGTGTGCACATCAATGTAGCTAGGGGGAGGTTGATGACAGTGTGCACATCAATGTAGTTAAGCTTAAAGATGTTGTGAAACAACTGACTTTTGCCATAACATTTGAAAGAAGCAAATCATATATTATGAAAGGCTCATGAATTGCTACTAAAAACTTTATGAAATGTCTATGACATTTCTAAAGGTTTTGAGAAAAGGCGGTTAGTGGCGATTTCTCAGTTACTAGAGAAATATGGCATCACTGGGCATATATCTCTAGTCAACTTCATACATAATCAGGCCTTTGCTTGATCTAAACTGGACAACTTGAGACATGCCTAAATATATCAGTTTGTACATCCATAGCCATCGAGAACTAAATAAATAAAGCACCAACATCATTTGTTGAACTTGAAAAAATGTAGCATCTTACAAAGTGCAGATTCTGAAGTAAGATAACAAAGGATTTTATCAAAACAGCTAAAAAAAGATGCGAGGCTTGCAAGCATATATATCCATTGTTGGCAACCTACAAAACACTTTTTTTCAAGTAGATAAGGCATAGGATAAGATGGCCACAGTTATAACACACATTTGTCTGATAGCTTACTTGACCAATAAAAATTGTGACCTTAGTGTATCTGCTAAAAATACATTTGCTATAAGGTAGTAAAGAAGCGATACAACAACAAAGTCGGTTATAACCTACCTAGCAAAAGTCTTAAGTTGATGTGGACACTGGTAATGCTACTATTAGAAAATGAGTCACGTTTTATGCTCATCCAAAATTTGAGATGTGCAGCATGTTTTAGGATGTACAGATATAAATATAAATATTTAGCACAATCATAGAACTATAAAACACATGACAACATGATCTAGTAAAGTATGTTACAATGTTACAGTAGAAAGCATGCAACATGTAATGAAGAGGGGCAGATAAGCTATGCTCTCTTCTGTGAACGTTAGTGCTTATATAGCAGAGAGCCCCTCCTCTCTTTCCACTTGGTTAGACCTAGATGTCTTGGTTTGTCTTGACTTGGCTCAGGTTGGATTGGCTTAGCTAGGCTATGTTCATCTCGGCTTGTCTTGGCTCTGACTAGCTTAATTCTCTTCATCTCGTTATTAAGCATGAATGAGCACAGCCCGGCTCGGCTTAGCTCTGTCCAGCTCCTAGTGGATCACATTCTACAAGACACTCCCCTCCTTTGATGACCACGATCTCCAATCTATACTTTCGGAGTGAGCTTATGGAAGCCTCCTGGCAGACCTCCTTCTCTCCTGTCGAGATTCTGTTCAGGTCTTCATCATCAACATTGGAGGCACTTGCCCTGGGGCAGCTCATGCCAGCCTCGACAGTTGGCTTCTCCCATTCCTGATCTCTCTTGTAAGCTAAGCTTGTAAGCTAAAACTAATTGTGACCAAAGCCAGTTGATTCTGGAGAGAAGTATTACACACACTGTCCATGATTTGAACATACTGACGTCGTTCGGAATAAATTAATGCTTTAAAAAGAAAGCTTTGGTAGCGGCAAAGAGAGTTATTTTACTGCTTTCTCTTTCGACCTCTGAACCGTTTTCTGGCGGTCCCATTGAGTAGCAACTGCTGTTCCTGTACTGTTCTGGCCTCCTAGTAGTCCGGGCCAGCCTCGGGTTGTGCCAGACAGGTTCTGATAAGATCTTTGGCGCCGAAGCCGGTCCGGTTTCCTCCGGGTTTGCTTCCAGTTCTCCCGAAACTTCTCCAAGTGTGAACGGATCAGTTATTACCGAGGTTGGTCTTTGATTATCCCTTTCCTCTGGTTCGGCCAAGTTTCTTACTGGAGTTGCCTCCTGCCCTTGAATTTTTTGTTGCCTCCTGCCCCTGATTTTTTTGCTCCCTCCATCAGCAGTTTTTCCTAGCTGGGGTGCGGCATTACTAGTAAGGGTTGGTATCTGACTTCCTTCGGGTTTTTTCCAGCCTGCTTCGTCATGCTCTCTTCGTGTTAGGCCCCCCCCTTTTAGCTCCGGGGTGGCTGGGGCTTGCCCCAGCTTTTTTGGACCAGCGTGGTAAGGCTTCAGTCTATCTTCACTCTAAATTGAGGATTGGTCCTGCCTCTCTACCAAACAGGTGTGGTTGCCTCAGGCCTTTAGGACCTGGTACGATCTCATAAACCTTGCCTGTAGCTTGGGGTTTTCCTTTGTTTCCGGCAATTATTCGCAAGCCATACCCGGTCGCCTAGGGTGTACAGTGACGGCTCCTCTCGATCTTCTTGGCTCACCTCTATGTGGTACTGTCATAGTGTTTCATGCACGGTTTGCAACTTTTGCTGCATTCTGAGGGCATATTCGTGGGTAAGGAAGAACTCGGTCGGTAGAGGGTAACTCCAGCTGGTTCGGTAACCTCAGCTCCCGTTCCAACATGGAGAATGGGGGGTTCCGAATGGGGGGTGCCTCGGTATGCTCTCATTAGCTGGGAAAGTAACAGGTCTAACTAGTCTTGTCCTTGGGCTAGCAGTAACGCCCTCAAGAAATGCCAAAGTCCACGGTTGTTACGCTCCACGATTCCGTTGGCCTGTGGGTGGTAAGGAGTAATGTGCGTCTTCTCCACGTTCACGAGTTGGCACAGTTCGGCCATTAGTTGGCTCCCAAACATGGCCCCCTGGTTTGTGTGGATCTGCTCTGGTAGCTCCAGGTAACAGAACACTCGCTTGTCCAGAGTCTTTCACTCACTTGCCTGACACACCTCACAACTCCTTACGAGCCGTCTGATGATTGATGTCAGTCCAGACCAGTACCAGGTCAACTGGAGAAGGCATGTTGTTTTTCTACCACAGAATGGGCCAGGGTGTGTGTCTGCCACGCCGTGGTTTCCTGCATGGTCTGCCGACAAATAGTACACCTCCAAATGCGGCCCTGCGGAGCCATGTGTGCCTTACGCAAGCCATCCTGCCAGATGCGCAAAGACCCCAAAATGTGGCTCAACATGTACAGCTGCATGCTAACAACTTGCAGGTGCTTTGCCGGCACCTCCTCTTCTGTAGCAATTGCACGGTACATGGTGGCCACTGATCCTTCTCCTGTCGCCTGTAGCTCTGCCAGCTTGCCTTTTGGTCCTTGCTCCCAGGGTTGGGCTGGTTGCCCCTCAGAGGTGCCACCGGAACTCAGGTTCAATCCAACCACAGTTGGCGCGGGAGTCCTATGTGAGCGGCTGGCTGGTGACCTGAGGTACGCAATATCCCAGGGTAAATCCCACCCTGTCGAACAACCCTAGACAACTGGTCCGTACCCATGCGGCAAATGGCCCCGTTCCCAAACAAGCTCCTGCCGTGAAGGGCCTTCGTCTCTCTGCTCAATGGTCACGCATTGTCAGCAGTCCACGCATGTTTGCCTACTCAGCCCCTCTGCATTCCCATGGTGGGTTATGGACCTGTGCTCTAGGGTATATCAGAACTCTGCCAGGCTTTCGAGCCGCCAGGCCAGCTGGTTCGAAGGTTCAATTCTCTTACACAACCACCAGAGAGATGCGGGATCAGTCATTAAATGTAACTCTTGCCCATAAAAATAGGGCAGAAAGTGCTTTACTGTTTTGACTACCGCGAGCAATTTTCATCAAGTGAAGCATTAATTGCGCTCCGAGGGAATGAGGGTTTTGCTGTAATAGACAATGACTTCGTTCATCTTCAGGGCTTTACCTTTGCCATCAATCGATGCAAGGAATACGCTATCCTGGAAAACTCTGGAATGTATTGTTGGTAGTAGCTAAATGTCTCAAAGAATCATTGGAGTTCTTTAATTCCACGTGGGTTTGCCCATTCTGCGACTGCCTGGACTTTATCTGGGTCCGAGAAAACTCTGTCCTTGCTCACTATATGACCCAGGTAGTGTATCTAGAGCTGCAATAACTCACATTTGGATGGCTTCAACTTCAACCCAGCCCTGTGGAGTCTCTAGAAACCCTCATCCAGTCGGTGCAGGTGTGTGTTGAAATCCGAGGCTATGACAATGACGTCATCGAGGTATAACAACAACGTTCTCTAGTGGAGGCCGTGTAAGACGCGTTTCATGATCCTTTAGAAGGTGTTTGAGACGAAAGTCAGCCTTTACTGCTCCACGAGTTGCTCACTGCTACACTCATTGCGCAAGTTTATACATATATTTGTCTGCTTCGTTCATAAAGGGTTACAATAGAAAGCATGCAACATGTTGTGGCACGTATGCAACATGCAACAGGCGTAAAACAGCTCTGCTTTCTTCTGTGAACGCTTGCGCTTGCATAGAAGAGAGTCTTGCCTTTGGTTCCATTTAGTTGGACTCTGCTGGCTCAGCTCGGCTCGGCTCGGCTCAGCACGGCTCGACTTGGCTCTTCTCAGCTCGGCTCGGCTTGGTTTGGCTCCGACTGGCTTAACTCTCTTCATCTTGTTATTCTGCATGACTGAGCACAGCTCGACTCAGCTTAGCTCAGCTCTAGGCTCAGTGCTTAGTAAAACATATTCCTCAACAATATTATCTGTTACTAATACAAACATGCAGATCTGTCATATGATCAGGCTTCACGGTAAATATGGTGTGCTACAATACGGCCAGCAGTCAGCAAACACCTGGTGTTCTATCAAATGGTATAGTGATATATATATATATATATATATATAGAACTATATTTCCCAACTAGGAGGCTTCTATCAATATATAATCCATGTTAGGAGGCTCTGAAAAATTAGGAGGCGTCCAGGGAGCCTCCTAATTCTAGCAGTGTTTATAGTGCTTAACAACCCTATAGAAGTATTTTAAACATGATTCCCATAATCGCCTTATATATCTATATTCATATATATGGAAAAGAGGAGACAACTCCAACAAAAATGTGTAATTTTCTATCAATAAATTATAAACCCTAGGAGGCTCTTATATATGGAACTAGGAGGCATATATCAATTTTAAAACATTCTTACTTTTAACTGTTTTGGTATCGTTTCAGTTAATAGCACAATCTATTTAAAAACATATTGCAATAAGTTTATGACTAAGCATCAGCAAATACAAAGAACTAGCAGCTATGTCGGATACAGTCAGTTTTGCTAATATTCATGATAGCTTTATTAGATTTGAGAAATAAAGTTGTATATTAACAAACTACAATACATTACAATTTATTTGCCGACCCTCCTTATAGTTTTCAAGACTGCCATTTAAGCACTCCCTTTTTTGCAAGGTTTCTCATTGATCTGCTCTTTTTTGTGAAAATTCACAATAATTGCACATTATGGTTTCAACTAATGTTTAAGCATGGCTGTAGTAAAAGTTTAAATAAGTCTATAATCAGTACAATTCATATTTTCGATGCCGTTGCATCCAGCCACAAAATAAATCTTTTTTTGAAACTTTGCATCCAAACGCAATACCTGAGAGATGGTTTTTTAGTCGAAGAATTGATTTTTTAAATTTATTGAAGTAAAGTGGCAAAAGTATAACCACAGTATATAACAGCTAGAGAGATGTGGCTGTTATAATGTTGCTGTGGCTGTTAGGACTATATTAGTTCTTCACCCATGTAGTCTACTAGAGCTTGGTAGCAGCAGAATGACTACATGTAAGGGAGCAAGTCACATTCGGTAAGTTGTTCATGCTATTTTAGTCAATTTACAGTTTATTTACTTGAAACATACAGTTGTAGAAAAGCAGTATAAATTTTATTTGATATTGAAATAGGACTAGCATGAAAAAAATTTGTTTCAATTATTATAATTTTTAAGGAATGTAGCACAGAACACGTTTGATATATTTTTTACATCCGTTTATGTCATCCAACTGCTGATATTGTTCTGCATAGAAAAGTCAAGAAAGGTCAGCATTATATTACCAAAAAGGAAAAAATCAAAACTTTTTGTAAAGTCCTAATTTTTGACTTTATTATTGTTACACGAATGTTCAGTTTTGTAACATCAACACAGACACGCCAGCTGACAATTAATAGTTATTTTAGTGAATCAGTTAATTCTCCAACTTTAATCTATTTTCAGTTATTATTATTATAATTTTTGATGTTTTTTATAATGATAAGTAACGTTATTAATGTGGTTCTACCAACAGTCAAAACTGTTATTAGAATAACATGATCATAAAGTAATTGTATTATTGTTATCATGAATAGTGAGAGTTTGCGTATTTCAGTTATGATTTTGTAAGTAATAGTAGTACATGCATGGGCATAAGCAAGTAAGTGGGTATATGCAGCCTTTGAATTTTGAAACTTTTAGTATTTAGTTTGAATCTTGTGTAGTAATTGTGTAGTAATTAAGAGCTTAGCTGTTTTATAGAGCTTCAGTAGTAGGAGGCAGACATTCAAGTTTGCCAAAAAAAACCTAACCAGTGAACTAAAATGTGTATTTTGCATTCATTTTGGTTTGTATATCTGTTTATGCTATTTGAATTATCTTTTCATTTTTGTAGAAACTTGGTAAGCATTGTTGCCAAGATGGCATATTTATCAGATGGCAGAGAGTATTAGACAAAGTTGGATGTTCTTTTCTAGAAAAGGTATGTTGCTAATTACACAGTGGTTTGCATAAAAAATATGTCAAAATAATCAAAGTTTCATCTACCGAAATTTATAATATTTTTTAACATATACATAATTATAGATTACAAACTATAAAACATTATACCGGTAAGGTTGTATTTTGAAATGTAGTAAAGTTTGACGTTTTGGCAAAGTCACTATGATAAGCAAAACTTTAAATTCACCAACACAAAATATACTGTACAAAGTTTTACTGTAACTAGCAAATGTATACCTGACGTAAGAATGTAACAGCATGCCCAAAAGTAGTTTTTCTTTGTACAGTTGCAAATAATCAATGACGCTTTAGTTATAGATAACTGCTGGATGAGAAGCATTGATGGCCCACACCAAAGACTGATTTGCAGACATCAAATTAAAGGTATGCGATATTGCAATAAGTTGCTGTAAAATAGCACATTATACATGCGAGCCAAAAATTAGTGTAATAATTTGATATAGCCATAGCTTCAGAAAAAAAAGTTGATAATTTTTACAGGCATTGTATTATTTAAACGCTTACATAAACCATTATGCCAGTTTTGTGTTCTATTCATCTATTATTGGCAGATGAGATAATATAAATAGCGCACACCAATCAAAGGAATGTAGCATAGCAAAGATATTTAGTATTGCTCTTCTTAGTCTTCATGAGTCATGGTTGCAATTGCTGAGCAATTGCATAATTATATAAAATGAATAGTTTTCCATGGTTACTCATTACCACTTTTAGTTACTCAGTCAACACTGAGAGTAATTATCAGATTTGAGATATCATGTTTAGAGGCAGGAGATTGACAAATGTTTTGTTGGTTTTTACTCTTACCCTGCCGTATGCGAATTTATGCTAAATCTATCAGCAACTGCCGTATGCACATTTTTGCGAATTTTCCAACAATTGCGTGGTCACCTAATTTTATTATCCATTAAAAACATAACGGATGATTTTAAAACTTTGATGGTATTGTCAGTGTGGTTCGAATATTTCTCTAATAGATTAGTCTAAGATAACCAAGCAGTTTCAAATTTTTTTTTGAGAATTTTCAAAATAAAAATGGACATTTTTTGTGTAAGTTTTGTTAAGTATCGCGCAAGTCAGAAAACATATAATTACTTACATGTATGTTGATGACACTATAGTCAATTCAAATTCAGATTTTTGTGATTACACAGATAATTAAATTAGCAGCAGTGACTCTGATGATAGTGAAAATAATAGTTTTGTAAGTGTAAGGGACATTGTAGAGCATCGTTTTAGCTTCGTAGCGATTGTAGCTTCACATAGCTTTAGCAATGCACAAAGTGAAGGTACATTGATTTTTGCATAGCACTGTATGTTAACATTTTAGCAAAATAAAATATATTACAAAAAGTTTCTAGATAAACTTTGAAGTTGAAACAAAATAGTATACATGCTTCATGTACATATCATGAAGCTAAATTGGCAATTTTCGGTGAAATGGCTGGCGGTAGGCCGATAGCTTAGTTTGTACATGGGTGGCAGTAAAAGGGTAAAGCTATAAAAGAATTAGAGATACAAGTGTATGTATTTCCTTTTGAATGATTTAGTGAACTTTGATGATTCAAGACAATGAGTTTGGCGAATGATATATATATATAAGATGCTGCTGAAGTTGCGCAATTCAACTCATGGCTTTTAATTATTACCTCAAAATGTTGAAAACACGCGATAGGAAGGGCCAGAACACTACTAAAACTCATAGTTACTCAAACCTGAAATACAGTAGGTTTTATACAAATTGCTGTACAATAACAAAACTGCAAAACTATTGGTTAAAATATAAATAGCAATATATATTATTATTTTTGGCCTTCGGTATCGGGCAGCAAGTATGCAGTTTGTTTGCTAATGTTAACAAAAGTTTTACTAATAAGCTACATAATTTGCTAAATTATTTGTGTCAACTTTAAAATTTAAAACAAATGTAGTGTTAGCATTTTTAGAATATACTACAAACAACGCAGAGGAACTTTTTGTGGCATATGACTTGAATTTAAAAGTTCTCTGAAAATGCAACTTGTATTTGGCCATTTTAATACTTTAAAATGTCAAAGGGAGCTCATAATGAAAGCAACTTTAATATAATTTCAAGATGCTCAAAGCGGTATGGATGTTATGTTGACAAACATTAAAAGGTCACTCTGTACTATGGCTAGTAAGTATTTGCATGTATTTAGATTTTGCATTGATGCTTTCAATTAGGTAGTGTATGAAATCTATTTACATTAGCTAAATTACCAGCATGTGCAATACCCAGCTTTGTTTCCTATCCATCCCAAACATTGTGCCAATGCTTATAATAATTCATTGCTCTTTTCAAATCTCATTTCTGAACCAAAGGTAGTTTTAGCAGTATAAGAACATATACTTCTCTTCCTATGGGTCTACTCACTTTTCTGTAGCTGCAAAGGCCATTGTTTTTATAAGGTCTGTAAGAATTGTATTACTTATTTTGACTTCCATTGGTGCTCGTAGCAAATATAATTTCAGTACAATTTGCATCAATAAAGTTATTATTACTTGTTTGTAAAGTATTTGGAGCAAAACAATATTTTATGTGCACAGCAAACATTTTTGCTGCAAGCTTACCAAAACAAAATAAAACGTTTATTTTTATGTTACATTTTAATTAAACATCATGTTCTATTCAGTTATCGCTGTCAGTACTATGCAGTTATTGCTGTCAATGTTCTTTGTGCATTCTTGGCACACTTTTATGTTAAACTTCCAATGCATTAAACACTTTAGAAATAAAGTGTCCAAACAAGGATGCATAACATGAGATTTGTCACTGGCTTGTTTTGACCTATATCTAGCACTCTTTAGCCAAATGTGTCTAGCTTTACTAAAATATTTGGTAGTGAAATTGTACATAAATTCATTGCCTGCATACACATCAATCATGATGCCTATGCTCTTATTATGTGTGTTCTACTATTGCCTGCTTAGCTAATTCACTTTCTACTTCTCAATAGCCTCAGCCTCCGAATGAAAGCTATTGTTGTTATTCCTATTCTTTGTAACTTTATAATGAAGGAGGTTGTGGTTGGGCAGCTCATTTGCTTTTCACTCTATTAGAAATATTGCAGCACAAGTATAACTGCAGTAATAAAATCTTCACAGAATTGCATAATGTGGTCTTATTCTCCAAGGTCTTCTCACTAGCAGAAATGACCTATGTACTTATGCAATTGTGGTTTGTGCTTAAAGTGACTCATTCTCCTAATGTGGCATGGCTTGCTATCTTCTTGCATGCTAGTCAATTGATTAAATAGATTGTAAGAAACAAGCCAACCTCTCATTCCTACACAACCTAAAGACTTATCACATAAGTTCAACCTTCTAGCGAGATTGTAGCCGCTAAAAATTTTGCTTTTTTCACGCGTCTAGCCATTTAGGGTTTTGCAGCAGCAGAAGAACAGACTAATCATGTCACAATTGGTATATTTGTTTGTCACAATTGTTTTATATTACTTTTGCCAATTTTGTCATTGAATTAATTGTACCATATTATGGTGAAAAGGCATCATGAAAAAGTATTTTACTTCGCCTCAATACCAATGCGAAAGGTTAGACCGGTAGTGGCCATTTTTGACCTTTAGGGCGAGCCACTTTAAATACTATATCTAAGCAACTTACTCATGTCATCAAATTGCGACGGCAAAAAACAATGCATAGGTTTTCGCAGCTAATTTGGATTTGGATTTTACTGCCTTAATTGCAAGATCGTAATATTGTCAAGTTAAAAAGGTCAAGAAACCCCAACTTTATAATGCTAAAAGAATGAAATTATTACTAATTTTCATAAAATGATAACTTTGTAATTATACACAAGGGTAGCTTTGTGAGATTAACCGACACACATTAAAATAGTTATGGTAACATATAGCACAGTAGCCAGCAATTGATGAATATCTGTGACTCTGTCGATGCTCCTAACTTTTGTAACTTTTTAAAAAGCATTAAAATAATTATGGATGCTTTTTATTCTGATTAGTAGTGTTAGCTGATTGATAGCACCAAACAGGCAGAATTATTAGTAGACTATACTATAATGCCCTGAGCAAGCAAAACGCTGTATCTTGATATTTGTAAATTGTTCAGCACAAGCACAAACGCATTTTGGTCAAGCCTGGCATCAGTATTAGCAGTATTTTAGTTGTTTTTTTATTTATTATGGTAAGATATCCAACAATCTTTACTGAATTTTTTTTCGTGAAACTTTAAAATCAAAGGAGTTATTTCACTTAGGGCATTTTGTTTGGCACTAGGCAATCAAAACGCCCTATCACTGCAGATAGGGCCTTTTGATTGCTTAATTGGACTGGTTTCTCATTGTTAGTTTGCCACAAGACCATTTGCCATGACTGGATTATCAAAGGATTACAAGTTTAAATTCTGATATTAACCCGCAATTAGTCAACAAAATGATATATGTTGCAATTCCTATTACTCATCCAGTCAACACATGGATTAAAACCCTGTAATAGCCATATTTAGCTCAAAAGTTAAGAGATGATCAAAGATCTAGGTATCCTTCAAACCAGATGTCATGAAATGAAAAGAGTAAGTAAAATAGTAGTTTAAAAAAGATCAAACGCTTTTATTAAAAATAATTTAAAGCAAACAACTGAGTGCAATAATGTCAGTATTTTAAAAAAGCAAAACCTTCCAATGGACATGTAATTAAAACAAATTTTTCATCAAATCTCTGAGTCGGATCTTTAAATCGAGACTTTTGTCACTTAGATATCGTCTTGTCATAATAAATATATTATGATAAAAAATATAGCAATAAGATTGAGCACTTAGAAGTGCACTAGCTTGTATGAGCTGCCTTGAAACAACCAAATATATATGCTTCAGTTTCGCTTCCCTTTGTTTATATACTCTTTGATTACATAATGCTGCTCATAATGTCCAACTTTGTGTATGTTCAGGCCAATCAAAACGCTGTATCTGCAGATAGAGCGCTTTGATTGCCACTTTATGTGTGGTAAATGTGGATAGGGCGTTTTGCACATTGTGAAAAGTGCTATTTCTGGTGGTCTCAGATATATGAAATTTCGAGACATGTTAGATCTCAACCTAAATTACATATAAGCACAAAAAAGTGAATTTTGAAAAACTTTTCAGATAGGGCGTTTTGCTTGCTTAGGGCAGTATAAAGTTATGATAATGTATTATTTTCATTGTAATTAACAAGTTGATGCATTTTAGTCGTAATTTGATACGGATTTAAACTAGAGGCTGAGTCATAAGTAAGTGACTGGAGTAAATGAAATCCTTTAAATTGTTGAAGCTTTAAAACCTATGTTTCAATTTCGTAGAAGAATATCGCATGAGATAAAATATTACAGCTTCATAGAATTTTAGTAATGGGAGGTAGGGACACGGGTTTGCTGAAAAACCTGAAAACAACAGGCATCTTTTGCATCACTTTTTAATCTGCATAACATCTGTTTGGGCTATTAAAATTGTTTTGCTTATTTTGGTAGAAACCTGGTCACCGCATCCAAGCACTATATCCACCAGATGGAAAATGGTACGAAGCACAGCTGGACGCTTTCTTGAAGGGGGTATGTTGCTGATTAACGGTTAGTTTCCACAAGAGCGTGCCACATTAATAAAAGTTTTATTTCAAAAAATTTATAAGAAATAATATTACTATAAAATCTATGTTTGAATGCCATGGCACTGCATTTTTTAACCCTTCCAATTATAGTGGCAAAAATTGTCGATTGTGCTTCATAATATATTTTCAATCTTTATTAGCTTCAACCCTATCTAAAACCTTTTTGTTATAGATTTTATTTTTCCAACCCGTTAAAAAATAGTACTATTCAAAAAACTTAATGCATTCCTAATTTGTGCATTGCTAATGCTATGTGAAGCTACGATCCCTTCGAATCTCAAAAAACAATGCTCTACCATGTTCCTTACTCTTACAAAAACTATTACTTTGACCACCATTGGAGTCACTATTGGAGCTGCTACTTTAATTATATGTGTAATCACTAAAATCTTAATCCGTCAGTCATCAACAATCATCAATAATGTTATCAACACAAGTAATTATCTGTTTTCAATTCTGGATGTACTTGCGAAAGCTATAATAGCACTAAATATTTCGAAAATCAGAAAGAACAAATGTTTCTTTTTATGTTGAAAAGTCCTAAACAAAAATTTAAAATTGTTTCGTGAGTTTAGGGTAATTTCACAGGGAAACTTTTGGACAACACTGTCAATACCATAAAAAGTCTTAAAGACTGTTAGTTATGTTGTCAACGAATAATAAAATTAAGTTACTACGCAATTGCCAGGAAATTCGCAACATGCACATATGCCGGTCGTCCATTGATTTCGCCTAAATGCGCATGCAGCGGTGAAAGGGTTAATAAAATATTATGTAATCTCTAATTGAATCCCCATTCATTTAAACGCCCGTCTACTAGACCTGTACTATAATAGATGACGGTTAAAGATAGAACGCCGCCGTTCAAGTGAACGTTACTTCTTTTGAAAAAAACACATAAAAAACTATATAACACACAAACTAAGCTGTGATTCAGTGATAACATATACACTGGGCGTTGAGCTTGCAAAATGCCATCGTTAACTGCTTATTCTAATGCTGTAGCATTTGCAAGAAATTTTAGCCTCAAATAGTAGAACAGATTTCATCATATTTGCTAAACAGTTTTTTCATATATGCCGAACTATCAAGGCTGCTTAAACAATAAAATTATTATCAGCCTGATAGAGTTATTAATTATTTCCACGGTGCTGCTTTCAAAGCTTTAACGAAAACACTGTAAAGCTTAGAAGTTAGAAAACTCGCTTCAATATGCATTGACAAAAGTATTAATTGCTATTGTTGTAACTGAGTCATTGTTAGTAAAAATTTGTCAACATTTTTCTATCCATCCTGTCCAAAATCGGATCCAAAGATCAAAGAATGTTGAAGTCGCAGTCAGCTGGATGTGGTTGTCAATTAAAGGGTGACACTCTAGTTTTCAACACTTCTAGAATAGCACTCAAATGAACATGGCCTTCAAATTAAGATTCTACCTTATGTCAATTTAGCTGTATTTCAGAATGTTATAATATTGGAGTTTTGGGTCAAGGTTAAAATAGCAAGCATAAATTTGCAAATATTGACGCAACAAGATTTTAGTTTTAAATAAGGCTCTGCTTTCATATATTTGCAAATCTTTAATGCATGAATTTAAAAAAAGAACCCAAGAGTATATTTCTCTTTGTGTAGTAGCATCTAATCAAAAATGCATTGATTTTAAATAAGTGCAGAGTGACATACATGGATTATCAACACCGAAGAGTGATTTTCAGACATCAGATTAAATTTGGGTGATGCTATGATAAGTTGCTTTAAACTAACACAATGTACTAGGGAACCAAGCGTGATTATTTTGCTGTAGCTCAAATGCAGTAGAAAAAATAAAGGTGTCTAACTTTTCAAGTATTTCAGTCAAATTCGTTGCCTACATAAATTCTGACACTAGTCTTTGTGTTCTGCTGCTGTCAGGTTACAAAACATAGCTCTCCTAGTCAGAGGCATTTAGGTATCTAGAGCAATCTAGGCATTAGTGGTTTCAATGAACACCTGAACAATGGTGTTTAACCACATTGCTTGACCCCATAGGTCAAGTATTAGCCTAATTAATGACTCAATAAATAGCTACCCAGTCAGGTCACACTAAGCTTAGCAGCAATCGTTCTGAACACTGGCCATTGAGACTGCTCAATAAATGTTAATCCTGATCATTTCTCTAATAATTTGAAACAAATAGAAATCCAAACTGCTCTATCGCATGCATGCAAGTGGCACACCATTTAGTTTCATAATTAGCTACTAAAGTAGTATATAGAAGTGGTCATCAAAGAACCTTCTACAGTATATGTGTGTTTTGAATAACAATACATTGGTTAAGTATTATATTACTAAATGAGAAATGACACTAACGAGCATTAATGTCCTCATTGTTCACTTGTATCTTAGAAACCATCAATTCTGTTTTGACTTGCAGCACGTAAACCAGCTTATTTAACTTTTGAATGGAGCTGAGCAATGATATGTGATTAATCAAAGCCATAGCTTATCAGATTTTTATAAATGATAAATCACATTATTTACTATTTCAGTCAGCAGAAAACGGTAAAGTGCAGAGGAAATAGCAGAATTTGAAAAGTACTGGACTGAAAAATCAGGCAAACTGCCAACAAGATCAGTGTCGGATGCTAAACACTCAACGCTGCCTAACAGAAGTGTTACAGTGATTCGGGCTCGAGCCAACAACTTGCTAAAGAAGGCTGCGAGAAAAAATGCCAGCTGACTTTTTTATGTCGTTGAACCTTCTTATTATCATTGCGTTGTATTTGTCAATAAATGTGCTCTTTTTGAAGACTAAAAGAGACCAACTCCGCAGTAATGCACTTGTATAGTTATTTTGTATCAAGCAGTCTTAGCTATTATTTTATGTACAGAAAATGTGCATAAAACAATGCCTATGATAGATAATACAATACCGACAATAGATATTATCTGTTGTACTGCACTGTACACTATGATGTATTATTCAAGAAACAAGCTCTAAGATAAATTATAATAATTCTTTTAAAGAAAAACTAAATATAAGGAAATATGCCGCAGCAGCCAGTCTACTGACAACTTACTGTCAAACCGACAAGCCCAAAAAATTACTTAGAACGCTGTGCTTGACTAAAAACAATCAGAAATTCACTACACAATGAGAAATATATCTTTTTGGGTCATTTTCCAAATTTAAGTGAATGTGTCTGAGTAGAATGTTCTATCAATTTCTTGACATTTCAGGGCATTATTATTACTGGTAAAATGTGAATAATAGCACTCAGTATTACTATTGATCAATAAAACCACCCAAAGTCAAGAGATCTAAAGTTAGAAAAAAATTGGTACTGTGCTGGGTCCAGCCCGACTGATCATTGCTAACAATAAATTGCAGTAAGAAAGAAGTTTTGAAAAGCGAAAATGCCCTCAAGATAGAATGTATTTTTATTGGCTCTCTATGTGACATTAAGTTTTTCCCTGGGTTCTACATAGGCACAATGGGCTTGTTTGGAATCTACCCAATTTATGGTGCTGTGGTATTGCGCAGGTTTTGCAACCTGACACTCCATTCCCGAGTGGGGAAATGTTTTTACTTAACGTTCTAAGAGTGGCTTAAGATAAATAGAAAGACATTGCTGTTATTGTATGTTAGATTGAGTAACTAAGTATGTTGAGCAAGTAATTCATATTATTACTGTAGATAATATGCACAGCAAGCAAAAAGGTGTGTGTTTCATTTTAGCAATCACAGTAACTGAGTTGCGTCCATGCATCGTTACCAACTAATTTTTTTTAAGTTTTTGTATGCAGTGCAGCAGCGATATGTGACTGAATAAGAAACTATAACATAGACCATATTTACAAATATTGAGTTACATTATTCGTTTATATTAGTGAGCAGAAAGTTATGCAGCCTAAAAGAAAATTGAGAGTTCAAAAAGCCATGATCGGAAGATTGAGGCAAACTACCAAAAATGCCAGAGCTGTATACTGTGAAAAGAATATGGTGTTTGAAAATTATAATGATGACTTATGCCCGAGCCCACAACTTACTCAAGAAGCTGCAAAATTAAACTGGCAGCAGGGTCTTCTTGTTGTTGAGGCGTTTGTAATATCGCATTAAACTTGACGTCTGAATAAATTTACTCCGTTTGGTGACTAAGCAACGCCCATTCTATGGTACTTGACTAGTTGAATTTTTTAGCATCAAGCATGGTGGCTGTTGTTGTTTTAAATACAAATTTATTGATTCCTACGTTAAAGTTTAACATACTATACAATATGTAGGTTCTAACAACAATTATTTTTGTTTTATACAGATTGTTGTTTTATTGTACAGATTATAGCAGACTTTTAGTTGATCTATAAGTGATAGCAACATCCCAAATTATATGTAAGCCATGGTACCTCTGCATTGATATGTAAGTTATAGCAACCTCCTAAATGATATATAAATATCAGCAGCCTCCTAATTAATATATAATCCATAGCAGCCTCCTAACTGATATATAAATAATAGCTATCAACTATGGAAAACTCAAATTATAGCAAGGTCTTAGGTGATCTATAAGTGACAGCATCATCCTAAATCATATGTAACTCATACCAGCCTCTGCAATGATATGTAAGTTATAGCAACCTCCTAAATGATATATAAATAGCAGCAGGCTCCTAATTAAAATATAATTCATAGCAGCCTACTAACTGATATATAAATAACTGCTATCAACTATGGAAAATTCAAATTATAGCAAGGTCTTAGGTGATCTATAAGTCATAGCAACATCCTAAATTCTATGTAACCCATAGCAACCTCTGCAATAATATGTAAGTTATAGCAACCTCCTAAATGATATATAAATAGCAGCAGCCTCCTAATTAATATATAATTCATAACAGCCTACTAACTGATATATAAATAATTGCTATCAACTATGGAAAATTCAAATTATAGCAAGGTCTTAGGTGATCTATGAGTGATAGCAACATCCTAAATTATATGTAACTCATAGCAGCATCTGCAATGATATGTAAGTTCTAGCAACCTCCTAAACAATATATAAATATCAGCAGCCTCCTAATTAATATATAATCCATAGCAGCCTCCTAACTGATATACAAATAATAGCTATCAACTATGGAAAATTCAAAATATAGCAAGGTCTTATGTGATCTATAAGTGATAGCATCATCCTAAATTATATGTAACTTATAGCAGCCTCTGCAATGATATGTAAGTTATAACAACCTCCTAAATGATATATAAATATCAGCAGCCTCCTAATTAATATATAATCCATAGCAGCCTCCTAACTGATATATAAATAATAGCTATCAACTATGGAAAATTCAAATTATAGCAAGGTCTTAGGTGTTCTACAAGTGATAGCAACATCCTAAATTATATGTAACTCATAGCAGCCTCTGCAATGATATGTAAGTTATAGCAACCTCCTAAATGATATATAAATATCAGCAGCCTCCTAATTAATATATAATCCATAGCAGCCTCCTAACTGATATATAAATAATAGCTATCAACTATGGAAAATTCAAATTATAGCAAGGTCTTAGGTGATCTATAAGTGATAGCAACATCCTAAATTATATGTAACTCATAGCAGCCTCTGCAATGATATGTAAGTTATAGCAACCTCCTAAATGATATATAAATATCAGCTGCCTCCTAATTAATATATAATCCATAGCAGCCTCCTAACTGATATATAGATAATTGCTACCAACTATGTGAAATTCAAATTATATCAATTTCTCAAATGATCTATAAGTTATAGCAGCATACTTTATTACATGTAAATCAGAGCAGCTTCTAAAAGAAACAAGTTATAGCAAACTCCTAAATGATATAAGTTACGGCATCTTACTAAAGGGTATGTAAGCTATGCCAAGCTATGTAATGTTTCCATTGTAACTATTACATAAGTTACAATGGTAACATTCTAATTTATGTGTAATTTGTAGCAATATGCTAACTGGTAATCATTATTTTTGCTTACTCATTGAGGTATGAATTATTTTACCTTCAAATTGATATGTAATTTACAACAACCATCTAGACATTCTCCAAGTTTTGACAGTTTTTCTAGTATGCATATATACAAAGTATGATAAGGCGATGAATATATATTGTATGATACCATATTCTCCTAAAATTTCCATAAAAATATATAATAATTAGGAGGTGAATAAATATATATATATCTACAATGTAGATAAATTAGACCATATAGGAGGCTTACCCATATATATTTGCGTTAACTCCTAATCCCTTATATTCCGCAACCTCCTAACTGGTATATATTTATTCAACTCCTAACTCGGAAATATGGGTATATATATATATATATATATATATATATATATATATATGTAAATATATATATTGAAATGTATAATACTTAGAACTAAAATCAGAGTGCTCAACATAAGTTGGAGCAGTATAACTTGGAAAATTAAATAGTTCACGTATCTTTTTTTCAGCTACTGACAGTTTCCTGCTAGTGCATTATTCACACTGTAGACTTCAACTGAAACAAGATGGTGACTTTTCAAACATCCCACTCTTTCACGTGATTGGTGGATTTTGTTGCGCTCTGATTAACTTGTTACTAAAATTGCAGAGAAGATAACTCTTAGAATGAGGACAAGATGAGGCAACTTCTGTTCTTTTATTACGGGTTGACATGTCAGGTTTTTTAATAATGTGATATTTTTCAGAAATACACAAATTGCACCTTTTCCTTAAGTTACTGTAGGATTTAGCATGTTTTAGTATAGTCCAGTGAAGTTTGAAGTTAATGTCTCGGTCCTTTTGTGCCCATATGTGTTTGCTCAGTTCTGTAGCATTTCTTTTTGAGCTATTATTTATACTGCTTTTATGGTTCCGGTATCTAGTTTTAAAGTCAGCTTCACAAAGTCCGACGTAGGTCTCAGCATTGTTGCTGTCTATTATTGTTACTTGTGCTTGTTATACTATGCTCTTCTGAAGGCAGTTTTGGTTAAACGGACAGTCTGATTTTGTTCTGCAGTTGCATTTTTTGGTGTCGATAGTTGGCGGATTTGAAAGTAGCTTTTTGTTATGGTATTATATTTTGTTTTAGATGTTAGGCATAGTAGAGTATCTTAACTTCAGGGTATTTTTGTTAAATATTTTATGTAGAGGATTTGTCTTTCAGAAGCACTTGTTAATCAAAGTCAGGAACTTTTTTTCTATGTTAGTATTTACATTTCAGTTAAATGGTGGGTTATACAAAGTTATGGTTGTCTAGTTTGTCTTTTTCTTTTGTTAGTTGAAGTTGTAATTTCAAAAGTAAGTATATGGTTGTATCCACTGTTTGTCAGATATGTCTGGTATAGTTGTACCGCCTTGTCAAAAATCTGTTTGCTAGAAGAAAGTCTGTTCAGTCTTTTATTAATGCTAAGTGGTAAGTTTTTAATTGTGCAAGGGGGTTGGTTGCTTTGTCTATGTACATATAAAATAGTGTTGTTAAGTTTGTTGTATGGGCTGTTTGAGCCTTTGGCTAAGTCAAGAGTCACTTTTAAAAAGTTGAAAATTTTCATGTTAGCTTTGATTGTTATTTTCAAATCGCTTGCTTTAAATATATTGCAAATCGTTTTTTTCATGTTTTCGACATACATATTTAGGTGTGTCGTTGCACATTGCCAGTCCGTCATCATGGTAGAGTCCAGTATTACTTTTTAGTTTATTTGGTAGTAGAGATAAAATGTAAGTTTTTACGAGTTCACAGGTCTCAGCCCCGTCAAAACTATCCATTGTCACGTCAAACATGTTGGCAGAGTCTTTTTTATCAAGGTTTCGTTGCTATGGCTGAGATAAGAATTTTTTGTGTGCATTATTATATGTCATTCATCATTGCCGATTTTGGCGTATTTTGAGGCAAAAGTTGGTGCTTTTTGTAAAAGATTTGGTGTTATAGATGGGAAGAAGTCACAGACGTCAAAAGTAATAAAGGAGTGTTTGTTTTTATTTTTAATTTTTTTAAGCCAGCTGGTAACTTCTGTCATGTTCGCCATAAGATTGCTTTTGTTTTAGATCGCACAGAAAGGGTTATATTAGCTAGTATTTGTTTACTTAGTTTCCCAGTTTTGGTCTTCGTTGGGTTTATAAGTCCGTAAGTGGGGTTGTGGGAAAAGTTGGGTTTATGGTCTTTCACTGTTATGAATGCCTCTTTTGTTGCAGTCTGTTCAATTCTGTCATCAAGGTGTAGTTTGCGTGACATCTGTTGGTCAGTAAATCCTATTGATTCAATTTTGTCAGTAGTAGTTTTTTTGTAATTTTGGTAATATTGTCTAGTACAATTTTTTTGTAAGAGTCAGGTGTTAGTTTGTAGTAATTAGTGGTTTTGTCGGCTTTGACGAGTATGTTGCTGTCTATTTTTATTACTTTTAAATCGTTCTTCAGTTTCTCCTGAAAATGGTTCGTAGTGCTTTGAAATTCTATATTTTGTATAACTTTAGTAAGTTCTAATTCAAACTGTGTCATTTATTTCACGGTTGGTGGCGGTTAATTTTCCAATATAAATATATATATATATAAATATATATATATATATGTATATATATAATATATATATATCCATTTTCGTTTCGGATAACTTCCGAAAGAAGATATACAGTTCAAAGAAGCAGCAAGCAGTACCTGAACCCGGATACATCAGTTACTGACGACGAACAGTTGATTAGTCAAGAATTTACCCGCCTTGAAAACTATGTTAAGTAGCTTGAGAGGTGGGCTCCGCTGGTTACTCCAACCTAGCTGTTTAATTAGACCCAGTATCTAATAAAGGCGAGTGTATGGTGAACCCTGGGCCATGACTTTGTAATTCCTGCAAATAATTTATATGCGTATGTTATATGGTTAATTTTTATTTCATCATTGTTGTTTGTTTGTTTTACTATATCTCTATGCCTTTGTTATGATGTATCGCTGTTGTAACACATTGTATTAAAGCCATGCCAACGCGTTAGTGACTCCATTTATATTGATTGTGATACAATTTCTACTCGGTTTCATTATCCGGAACAGGTGACATGAATGTATATAAAAGAGCGTGCTCACTTAGTTGAGCAGAGCAAAAGCAGTATTTTCCTTGCCTAGTAATGTAGAATTTCCTTCCTTATGAACGAAACCGTACTCATTCTCTACTGTTTATGTAGTAGTCTTGATCGTGCCAAAGTAATGGGCCGGTAAATTCCTTTACACGAGATCAAATCCAATGCGAAAGTTAATGTTCATGTTTTTTTTTTGCTGAGACCTTATCACTATAACTGGACAGACAAATAGCAGACCGATGAAATACATACATTGATATGTATATACAATGTATATAGATCGAATACTATTAATAGTTTATGGAGGTGAGGGTAAGTAATCGCATTGAGAAATGAAACACCTCATACAGTATGAAGATGGCAGTTAAGGCATATGTGTGTTGTTACAATGTCTTATTGCATGACAATGTGACATCCCTGACAGATGCTCAATAGTCTATGCATAAAAACGTTTAGCTTCAAAAGGTGACAACTGTTTTTTGTCAATTATCCCAGAGAAAGAAAGGGAAAGCACTATTCATCCTTTTCCTTTGCATGTTTGCTCACTCACTCTCATTCAGTGATGTTAATTAGTATAGACTAAGAGGTTAAAGGTTAAACTTTTATACTCTTTATAAATTTTGTGAGTGAGTGCCTGTATGTCTATAAAGTCAATCTGCGCATATTTAGTGCTTCATTGCAATAAATCAGGCAAAACCATGAACCTGCTGAATATGAATTAGAACAACTTTGAAGGCAGTATCCAGTAAATTTCACATTTATTTTTCTACCTAAATGACATTCAAAGATTTGTGAGGCCATTACTTGCTATTTATCAGTGTATTTGTAGACTGATTTCATATCTGGTGATAACTATTATGTGCATAAAGTACGGCTAGTGTCGTGCTTTACTAATGTTAAAATCAATTTATGTAGTGCATCTAATACTTACGTGACTGGTGTTGGCTGGTAGCTAAGGTGGCTAGTTTTAAAGAGTTTCTTTAACTTTAGATAGCCAAAAATTCTTTGATTCATAGTACCAATGGTTGAACAACCCTGAATTTGTCGTTTAGTCGTTTGAATTAGGTTAAATGAAGATAATAGTTTCAATTTCTACCTTATATATGTATTTGTTTTACTACCCTGTAGTATGACTGTAATGAGAAGCTTTACCTGGGGACTATCAATGTATAGTTGATTCAATGGTGGACACAACATCTCGCGATAAACAAGGAATTCGAAAAGCTAAAATTGCCTGCAAGCTTTGGCCACTGTAAACATGTTCTAACCTTGAACTTGATAAATCAGTTATAAGATTTTTGAACAGGGATCCTTGCTTGAACAAATATCCTTTTTCAAACAGACAAACCTTCATGCTTTTGACCAAAAAAACTAAAGACAAATTTGTTTTTTTTTTAAATGTTGTCGCAAAATAGATGATGGTTTTAGAATCAAAATGCACTGTAAGTCATGCAAAATAAGTATTTTATCTTTCACCAGTCAGAAAAAAACAGCCAAACATTTATTTGTAGTAAATTTTAACATATGATTCAACATAGTCACACATTGACTATTATAGTTTATGGTTGTGGAGTAACTCTACCCTTAATTTGCTAGCAAGTAAACAGTGATACTTGGTTCTTTATCTTTTCATGTGCGAGTTTGTGTTGGTCAATGTTTGGTTACAAACTAGAATAATGGCTACTTCTTAGCGATTTTAAATAAAACATAGGCAACAGAAACTGACATGGTAGCAACTTTCTGTCTATGAGAAAACACCAACTAAGCTGCTAATAGAAGTGAACATGTGGAAATTTGTAGAAAAATTATGTGGATCAACAGCAAAACATAAGTTTGAAATCAGAAAATTATTTATGAAAGGAGAGCGTAAAACTAAAAAACTGCAAGAAGCAGAGGCTAGAAAAGGCAACTACGAATAATTTTGGACTGTTTTTATTTTGTGCAGTTAATAATACTCTTTTTAAAAAGTTCAACTATTGATTTGCTGTATTTATAATATGAATAACAATAACAAATATTATTTGTTCCGTGTGGTTGTTCCAGATTTACTACAAGCAGTGCTGTTGTCGGTCATGAAGCTAACAAGCTTCGCTTTTTGTTACAGGCTTTCCTATTATCTATCATCAAAATGGGTTTAGCTTATATAAACACCTCAGCTTTTAACACTGGTTATTAGACTGTTGGCAAGGCCATCTCAAAAGATTACTTGAAAGTGTGCAAGTTATATCTTCTCATCATGAAAAACATTTGATTTTACAGGCACAATCCAACAAATTAAACGGATTAAGCAAATAAATCAAATCATCTAACAAGAAAATATAATTGTTTGTGGTCGTCCATATATCCCAACCAGATACTACAACAGTAGTAGTGTCTAAAAGCATTGAGGATTGTTGAGGTAACAAATTATTCCAAGTAGTAATAAAGCTTATCATGTTTATCTCTACAGCGATACATCAACACTGCTGACATCATTTACCAAGGAACACGATGGTTTGTATATATTTCTAAAACGACAAGCGTAACAACCATCTAGTCTCCAAAAGCAGGCCGCAAGTAAAGTGTCAAATAAACAGAGACTTGCACACAGTATCAATAGCTTAAAAATGCGTAATCTCCGCATTAGTCTGACCTCCATGCTACTGCACTTCAATTCTTCTTTAAGTTCAACTCAGGCTTAATTTTCTGGTCAGAGAAAGTATTTCGTGTGATTTGATGCTTTCTCCATTCATTAACACTATGATTTTGTGTCTGTCAAAATTTTGTCAAAAGTTAAGATTATGGCTACTTCTAAGTTTTTCAAAAGCCTAGGCAACAGAAGCCGATGTGGTGGCAACCCAAGAAAAATTAATAAAATGAGAGTTTTAAACTAAAAACTACAAGAAACATGTGCTAAAATAGTAACCATTAATGGCTTTGTATTATTTTTATTTCATATAATTTATAATATTGCATTATAAAGGTTTACCTATTAATTTTCTGCATGTATTTTTGTTTATTGCTGTCGTGACTGACAGCAAAGATTATTGGTCAATTCCAGTAGTTATAAAGCTTACCATGGTTATTTCTACAATGATAGACCAATACTGTTGTTATCATCCATTAAGTAACACAAAAGTTTTTACATATTTTTTGAACAACAAGCGTTGCAACTCTGTAGTGTTCCAAAACAAAGCCTCAGGTAAACTATCAAATACATTTGTCAATCAAAAATTACACACACATAATCAAGAGTATGAGGATGAGGTGTGCGTAATTTTAGCATCTATCTGACCTCTACGCTACTACACTTTAATCCTGCTTTAAGGTCAACTCAAGCCCAATTTTGTGTCACCTTTCAAATCCTCAAAATATTGCTGTTTTTCAGAAGACTAATTGCAGAAAACTTCAACACTAACTAGTACTATTAACTATTTTCAAAATTAAAGCCTTTCAGGATAAGTGAATTTATGAACAATTTTTACTTTCTCTTAAATGGCTACAGTTTCTAATTTATATAAAACTCAATAATGGTCGGATTGTCTGTCTGCATATGTAGCTAAAGAAAATAAATTTTAGAATGGTGAATGTTGCAAATGTTAGTTAAAAATAGATTAATTGTGCAAAAATATTTTTGTTAACCCTGTAATGCCGGGAATTGAACTAGTATGTTCATGACAAAAACTTTATAGGTAGACGTCTTTTGCAACTATCAAAGTAGTTGGTTACACACTGCAGCAAAGATTTGTTCTTTTCCTGCTATGCATTGCAAGACATTTTTGTGCTGTCGCATAAAACTGTAGTTTATTTATGAGCATGAGTCATAACCTGTGACCTGAATCTGTTAGCCACGGGCTTGACAACAAAAGCGCAAACAACAGAGTAGGTAATGGGTCTTGGGCTCTTGGCTGACAAGGGCCCAAATAAGCATCATTATCCCTTTTCAGCCTATCAGTACAAGTACGGTCAATGAAAAAAATGAGCGAGACGAGGTACAAGAACATGCCATTAAGGCCAACTGATAGCGTTTTAAAATTATATTTACTTGTACCATCATATGCAAGATATTTCATTTCTCAGCGCAAGTTGACAATTAAAAGAGGGAAAACTAGATTGGAAAAGAAAAACATTCCTGACGAGAGCTTCAAAATGTAACATGAAGTAGTCATTTTCTAACAACACAGCCTCATGAATTCAAATGTCTAGCCCAATGATTAGACAATGTGTGAAAGAAAAACAAGAACATTTTTATTGACCTACGTTTTAAAACTTTTTTTTTAATTGACTTGCATCGCTACGCTCTTAAGGTTACCTGAGATGGAAAATAATTGTAATAAAACACGAGAGCAGACACTTCAAAAACTACATCTTATAAGGTTATCAAATTTAACCTTTTTTAATAGATCTTTTAAATCTGTCAAACTATGTGCTGCTTTCATGAATAATAACTTTGAATTGACATCTTTTACACAACTTAATTAAAAAAGCAAAAAATATGCATAGGATTAAAATGCATTGCATTTTTTTTGTTAAACTTTGTAGAGGTCAGTCATCTTAATATTTTGCTCAGAGCTGCTTTTGCTATAAAGATTAACACTTTGCTAAACCCATTTGACTAGCGAAATAGCCGATTCGATGTTTCTCAAAGTCAGAAGCTTTTGTAAAATAATCAGTTAAAGTGCATATAACTATTCATAAGTCAAGTTCGATCTAATTTAATCAGACAGAACCAAAGCTTGCTATTTATTAGACAAATTATTCTTATCAAACACAACACTTATTTTTTGCTAAAAGGTAATTTAATCATCATTCAATATGCAACAGATTTAATCGCACAACAAAAAAGGCAAATCACTATATAACACTACAATGCCAAATCAAAGAATATGTATGTATTGAAATATAAAACCGCATGTAGGTCTCATGTTTTACAATCAAATGGTTTCTCTAAGACGTATAAAAAGAGTAAAGCTGCAACAAAAAATCTTATAAAGATATGGAAATTGTGTAGTATGGATCACCATGCGTCTAGTTAAATGACAGCGGTGGGTAAAGCTCCTAGAGCTAATCTTACACCGCTATGACTTTTGCTCATTTTGAGTACCTACTATTTGATATCACACGGAGTCCTATAACTTCTTTCAAGTATGCCTTTTCATGTGCCTTGTTAAATAATGGCGTTGAGCAAAGCTACGAGAACAAATCTTGCATTGGAATGGTTTTTCTCTAGAATGAGTATTCACGTGTCTTGTTAGATCTCTTTGTTGAGCAAAGCTACTGCAGCAAAGCTTACATCGGAATGGTTTTTCTTCAAAGTGAGCTTTCGTGTGTCCTGTTAGATCACTTTGTTGGGCAAAACTCCTGCTGCAAAGCTTGCAATGGAATGGTCTTTCTTTAGTGTGTGTCTTCATATGACTATTTAAATTACTGTTAGAAGCAAACATACTACAGCACAACTCGCATGGGAATGGCTTTTCTCCGGTGTGAGTTCTCATGTGTTTTTTCAGAACACTGCTTTGGGAAAACCTTCTACTGCACATCTTACATGGAAATGGCTTCTCTCCAGTATGGGTTCTCATATGTTCTGTTAGATGACTACGAAGGTAAAACTTCTTGCTGCATATCTGACATTGAAATGGCTTTTCTCTGGGATGAGTCCTCATGTGTATTATTAGTCCACCGCGCCCAGCAAAGCAGCCACTGCATATCTTACACTCAAAGGGTTTCTTTGCTGCGGGTAGTTTTCTCTTTGAGTTTACACTGGTCATAGATGAGGTCATTTTTGTTGTAACATTTTGGAGATCTTGAAGGAATGTCAGTCCGCGATATTTACCTATAACGTGAAAGATATGCTTATTGATTTGAGAGTGTAAAATCTTGTTTGCATACAAGAAGATCATGAGTTCTACTTTGATGCAGCAACTTCATAAATATGGCCTAAATGCCCTTTTCCGAAACACTTAAGTCTAACTATCTTTTTTTAATTAATTGATATAATCAGGACTCTTTCGTCAGAAATATACTTGCACCCAGCTACTATATGTTATTGGTTAGGTGAACTTTGAAGGTTTATAAGTATGTAACCAGTGATATATAACACAATCATAATGGTAATAAATATAATATATTGATATATATATATTACCACGACCAAACGAGCGGAGCGAAGTGTGAGAGGTTTTATGATAAATGCGTGTGCACACAACTTACGAAAATTATTCATCAACAATGAAACGAACCCTTGTCTAGAAATTTCATCAACAAATTTAAACATCGTTTTGTAAAGTCGTTAAAATATAATAACTATACAAAACACATTTAAACCTATTTAAATATGTTACCAAGTCTTTGTAAACCATTGGTATTATATTAAAACTTACCCATCGGATTGGATTATACACAAATAGACAGATTAATTTGGACGAAAATTGCCACAAAACGCTTGAAAAGCTCGCTTTAATAAAATTAAAGACCGAAAATTGAAATGCCAATAAAGCCGTTCGACAGATAGTAGAACTATTTAGCAGGGCGCATTTCACGAGAAAGCCGCGCTCATTTTACCAGTCTATGTTATTGTTTACTCGTAATTGAATTTGTTCGAAGTTGTCTGTGATAAACGTAGACCGTTTGAGGCGTAGACCGATTTACAGGTACGAAATTGTGGTACACAGTTTATTAGCCTATGTTTTTTTTTCCAATCACCGAAGGTTTCATTATTTAAAACATTAGCTGAAATTCTTTAAAACTTATGTACAAGCTAGGGCTGAACTACAACGCCCCTTTATGACGAGAACATTTTTTATTTTGCTGCAGTTTCAGGCGCGTGAATGCTCATACTCACTGTCTGTTAAAGATCGCTTATCAAAACCATCATACATTCAACGCAACCAACTTTCAAACTGTGTATAGTACGCAGTAGCTTGCCATTTTACTTCTAATTTTGCATTTCAGAGTTATAATAAACATGTTTCTTTATTGTTGTTGAATTACATACATTACAGTAGATTAGGCCTACAGCTTTATAACACTTTTATAACAGCTTTTATTTTGCTGCAGTTTGCAGAAATCTTCCAGACGCGTGAACGCTCATAGGTTTTCTATTATTGCTGTATTACTATATGAACACTAGAAATTCCACTGTCATACAGCCCACGACCAAAGTGATATTGGAAAAAAAGAAAGGGTACTGATGGTTGAGAAATGCAATATTAGCAGTCAAATGGCACTGCAGTGCAATAGGATAACTGCAATGATAGCTGTAATGTACTCGGTGTGGGTGTTATTATATACAACAAACAGCAATAATGAAAGGAAAACATTATATGTTAATATATCTCCCCCTGCAATAGGAGAAGTGCCATATTGGCCAAAAATAGAAGTAAAATGCACTGATATTATTAGAATAACCAATATTAAAAATATATTAATAATATAAAACCAATGCACAATTTTGTTTACATTTCAAAACGTCATAGCTAACAATATCAAGAAGTGATATTTATATAGATTTTTAGAAAATCTATTTAAAAAAGTGTTTGATCATGGCAAACAACAATAATGAAAGGAAAAGATTATATGTTTATATCTCTCCCCCTGCAATAAGAAAAATGCAATATTAGAAGTAAAATGCACTGATATTATTAAAATAACCAATATTATTAATATAGTAATACAGCAATAATAGAAAACCAATGAACAATTTTGTTTACATTTAAAAACGTCATAGCTAACAATATCAAGAAGTATCAGAAAGAATATCCAAACTTAGTAGTAGTAATACAGTAATAAAAGAAAACCAATGCACAATTTTGTTTACATTTTAAAACGCCATAGCTAACAATATCAAGAAGTATCAAGAAGAATATCCAAACTTATAATTAAATATCGTAATCTCATAAAAATCATTAGAAAAAAATATCATCATCATTTCCTTTATTTACACTGCGTTGGACATCAGTTAGAATACCAAAGTACTCAAATGTGTCTGAAATGTCAGTTAATTTGAAATCGGCAAAAATGAAATGATTTCAGTACTCCTACATTAATTACCAAAACCTTCGGCATTTCGACAATGCAATAGACTGGTGAAAAGTGCATGTTTTTTTCGTGAAATGCGCACGACTTAATCGTTCTATTCTTTGTCGCTCGGGGTTTCAATTTCCGGTCTTAACTTTTATAAAAGTGAGGCTTAGCAAATTTTAATTACGATTTTCATCATAATAAATCTGTCTATTTGTGTATAATCCGATCAGATGGGTAATTTTAAAATAATAACGGCGGTTTACAAAGACATGGTAACATATTTAAATAGGTTTGTATGTGTTTTGTATCGTTATTATATTTTAATGACTATACAAAACGATGGTTAAATTTGTTCATGAAATTTTGATACAAGGGTTCGTCTCATTGTTAATGAATAATTTTCGGGAGTTGTGTGCACATGTGTATTTATCATAAATCTCCCAACCAATCGCTTCGCTCTGTTTGGTCGTGTGAATATTGGTTATTCTAATAATATCAGTGCATTTTACTTCTAATATTGGCCAACATTGCATTTCTCCTATTGCAGGGGAGAGATATAAACATATAATATTTTCCTTTCATTATTGCTGTTTATCATGACCAAACACTTTTTAAATAAATTTTCTAAAAATCTATATAAATACCACAACTTCTCGATATTGCTAGCTATGACGTTTGGAAATGTAAACAAAATTGTGGATTGGTTTTCTATCATTACTATATTAATAATATTGATTATTCTAAGAATATCAGTGCATTTTACTTCTAATATTAGCCAATATTGCATTTATCCTATTGCAGGGGGAAAATATAAACATATTTTCCTTTCATTACTGCTGTTTGTTGTATATAATAACACCTACACTCAGTACATTACAGCTACCATTGCAGTTATCCTGTTGCGCTGCAGTGCCATTTGACTGCTAATATTGCATTTCTCAACCAACAGTACCCTTTATTTTTTCCAATATCATTTTGGTCGTGGGCTGTATGACAGTGGAATTTCTAGTATATATATGAATATATGTATATATATATATATATATATATATATATATATATATATATATATATATATATATATATATATATATATATATATATATATATTTGAATATATATATATAATACTGATGAGCAAACAAAAAAATCAGGTCTACAAAGTATTACAAAAAACCTGATTTGAAAATAGCCAAAAGCAGATCATTTCGAACTTAAAGAACGAGTTTCATCCCTTGAAAAGCTGACAGCACTGTTACCTTGTTGTTTGAAGGAAACTGTTAACCTTTAACTACAGCTATCTGCGGGTTATCCGTGTTAAAACATTAGATTAGTTAGGTCAAACTGCAGCCCTCTGACGATTTATTTTGAAAAGACATCTACGAGAAAGAGATTTCCACGAGATGTCAGGGAGAGACCCAAAATAACGTAAAACAGAGCTTACACTTTTATAACATTTTTTGTGTTAAAATGGTTACTAGCGATATTTTTGTGATGAAAAAAACATAGTTAGAGTCATCATCAGGTTCGTGCAATGGTAACAACAGCAAAACTATTAAATCTTCTCCAAACATGTCTGTGATTGATGATCCATTAATATTTTGTGATGGAATTATTGTTTAAAATGCACTTAACGGTTGTATGAACTGAAAACAGTGCTTCAAGGAAAACATATTTTTTGTGCAACATTTTGAAACCAGACAACATTATAACCAATGATATTTTTTTTGTTGTTGCAAAAATAGAAGTGTTAAGTACCACAATAAATCTCCTCAATTGTTTAGATGATAGGCAGAACTTTCTAGAACAATAAAAAATCACAAAACACTTAGATGGCAACATTGACTTTAGTATAGCTAACTTTCAACAAACTGAAGTTGGTTATGAAAGTTTCTGCCACAACATTGTGACAGTTCGAGCACAATGATTTTGTAGTCACAAAATTATTATCATACAGACTTATAACCTCAGACGATGAATTCTTTTAGACGCCCACATAAAGCGGGCATCATGGAACTTTGATTATCAAACAACTTACACACAATGTACTCCTAACAACTTCAATGTTTTTACACCAAATGCTCTACATACATGTAGATAGTGTAATGCCAACTATTTAGCATAGTATAGAGAACTGTTTCACTAAGGAGTCTATAAGAGAATAGCCTACTCGCCCCAGAACAATTCTGCTTATCCGATTTGACCAGGAATAATAAGCTAAATACTTTCCAATTTATATTTTTATTCCTAAAAAATAGTTCTTAACCACTGCTATTTAAGAAGAGTCGCTAACCGCAAGACATTTGTAATGCTAATATCAGAGAACTGTGGTGAAGCAGAGAGATCAGCGGTTCCACTTCTATAATCAACTGGTCTCTTAGATGCTGTGTAAGGTTCTCGTTAAGATAGATTAATGCTTACTAGAATACCTATTTACAAAGTAGTACAAACTGATTATTGTATATTTGAATGTTTGATGCAACCAGATACTATGACACAGCTATTAAAAAATGTGCACCTAGACAAGGAACCACCAGATGGAATAGACTGAAAGTTTCTATCAAATGTTGTATAAGTTCAGACACTCTAACCAAATAACCTCACAAACTTATCGTAGATCCCAAAGGTGTGGGATTGACTACTAGAACTGATAGCTACCTAACTAACAGTCTTATATTCCCAGAAGATTTCAGGGGTGTTCAGAAAATATCTCCAAGATTTTTTATTGTAGAGTTGTCACAAGGTTATTTATAGACACATTTTTAACATTCTAACAACATTATAAAAATAGTACATTGCTAGAAAATCTTTCCTACAATATTCCAGCGAGTTGTGAGAATTACGTCACTAGGACATTCAGAAAATGATCTCACACAACATTCCTATAGTATTAGGGGGATGCTAGTTATTATTCCACAAACATTATTTTAATGATTTTGTCTCGAATATATTAGCTTATGGACTAGGAACGTTACACACAGAACATCAATGTTAAGTATATGTGTTGAGTTTTTTAAACATTCTCATGAAGTTTCACTGAAAGTTCTTTGTAGTTGCTGTAAAGTACTAAGCATAATCTTTTAACCACATTTCTTCCTCGAACCATAATGCATTCCCCTTTATACCTTATATTTTAGGTAAAAACACACCATTCACAATAGATTTGAAGGAAGTATTTCTTTGTTCAATATTATTTGATTGTTAGAATATCATACATTGACATGTATGATATAAAATACTATTATATACAAAACCAAACTAAAACCAAACTAAAATTTAGCTGTAATAATTATTTGTGAAGTATCCATCACGACCATACCTATTGGCTGTTTCACTCTAAAGCAAAACTTGTTATAACAGAGCCTAGCAGCTTTTTGCGTTATTTGTAATAAAATGTGAACATTGAAATTTGTAATGATCATTATTTTCTTGACATAAGTAATTTATATTTCAGATAAGTTATGTTTTTATTTGGCTTGCTTTCATGTTTGTAATAAAAAATATATAAACCTCTTAAGTTGCTTCATTTTAATAGCTTCTGATTATCAAAAGGGAACATTTTCAAAAAACTAGTCATGTGTCACTGCAACATTCTAGCTAGAATGTTGCAGCAATGAACTTTGCTAATGTTATAATGTTGTTAAAAACATTGTTGTTGAATGCACCTCCGGTGTTACAGCAATGCTACTTTTGGAATATTTCAGCGCAAACATCCGTTTAATGTTGGCTTGTAATGTTCCCGGAACATAATGGTATGCCATAAATTTTGCCTTCACATGAGTGATCCAAGAAGGTTTCAGAAACACAAGACTTATTTTTTGAAGTTGTCACCTCGTGATAGTCAAGAATTGTTAAAAAAAGATAAAGCTAAAGAAAAAACATGGCATTACGCATGAGAGCGAGTAGACAAAAACACAGCCTTCCTTTGATAGAGTATCGGAGAGTACCTGCTTTCATACATTATGAAATGGCAGAATGATTGTTAACAGTGATAATGTTGGTATTTGAACATTCGACCAATGATTTAATGATCGAAATACAGGTACATGATTGATATTTATACGAAAGATATAAATGATATATAAATGGTGTCAAATAATATGAGTCAATCGATTAGCTCATCGAATAATTATAAAGATCATTCAATCATCATTTTGATCATAGTGGCTGTTTTTGTGATCATTAACAAAAAAGGGCCGTTCCTGTTAGTGTATTAAGTTGAAAATTTGTTGGTACATTTTAACGGCCATGCAGGTAAAATGGCGTGTTGAATAAAAAAGTATGTGGTGCTAAGGAAAGTGGCTTATCAAAGCTGTGAAGAGTTGGAACTGCGAAGTTCAAGTGTTGGAACTATAATACATGTCTGGTGTTTAAATTTATTATTTGTGAAGAAGCGGAAGGAGGTAACAGATTCAGCAGGGGAGAAAAAAGAGGATCCGCAGAGGAGGTTTTTTTTTGATAGTGCAAATATGGGAGTTCAGATAATTAAATCTAGTTTTGGCAATTTTTTGCCACAAACTTGGAAGATTTGTAGAGAGAATAATTTGGTGTATTTAGATTGCAGTTGAGGAAATAGGTTATAAAAGTGAAGGTGGTAATACATGACCTAATACAATGAGTACAGTTATGTGATGTTTTTTGCTACAATACATGTGAGCAGACACTTCAATTCAACATATTGAAGTCAAGAATTCAACTTTTTTATAATATTTTTCAACTGATGAAATCTTTACCTTTATGACTATGTGTGTTGATTGAATGAGTTTCTGGTTCAAGATTAACTTCGGTATCTACAATGTAAAACAGCATAGATACAATAAATAAATTTTCATCTTGAAACTTCCAAAAACTGTTATAAAAACTTTACTGGCCCAAAAACTCACTCTGGCTTTTATAGTCATTGGTCACCATTTTCAGAAAAAATAGCTCACTCTTTTATAGCTTTCATGAATCAGTGTTTAGTCAAGAGAATCCACACATTCATGAACCTCGATTTTTTAATAGGCTTTTGTCATATTTGACAAATTGTCATATTTACTAGAAAAAGTCCTTCAGCATAGTTACCTTCATCACAGTCTGTGTTGACTGAAGAACCATGAGGTTCTACTTTAACCTCTATATCTACAATATAATATATTAAAAATTTACAACAAGCACATTTATAGTTAGTTTAGGCATGAGGAGGAAATTCAAAAAGAATGTTTGTCCTAAGCTCGCTGATTAGAGCATTATAATATAATTGCATGTAGTTATGATATGTGATAGCAATAGAAAGAATGGTTAAGTAGTTATGTTACCGCCTCTACGCTTAGATAATTTTCACTTTTGCGCACTTCTTTCCGTATGCAGTTTTGCTAGTGCAAGGCTGTTTGTGCACCTCATTAGTTACGTTGCTCTACGCTTAGATAATTCTGTGAGCAAGCCTTGACCACAACTATGATTGATGCTCATGATTGCTCTTCTATTTGAAACTTTCACATGATCTGCATCAGTGATTATCGCACTGCGCTAGTCATGAAACCTAGCACTGCCATTACAGGCTGTATTCTATAGGTTATGTTTTTGCTCGCCTAACATTGCTACTTATGATGGAACTGTTTGTAAGACTCAACTCAATCTGCAGACAATTTTTGTTTCGACCTTTGAGGTCTCTTCAGTGCAGCTCAGAGTTTGATCATTTCTATTATGTGAGTATACTAATTCTTTTTAGCCTTTCTTTCGTTGAATAAGTTTTTACTATTCTTTTTGCTAGTTACATTTTTTTGTATGGTGCTTTGCTAGGCTATATGTATATTAGAATGCTATTTTTGTTCCTCGATGTGGCACAGCAGTAAAGCGAATAAAGAGTGTTTGATGTATCTCATATTTAGTAATACAGCAATTGCAACAGAATATAATAACATATTGTCTATGTTGTAAATAAGCATACCCATGGTTAGTATTGGGCATTGGCTACGCTTTGAATGATCAGAGGAATATCAATCACATTTAAACTGCTAGTGTTGATAACATTTCTGTACTTGTGTATTGTATAGCTATAGACGAAAGCATCATTTGCAAAAGTATCTCCATTATCGTCAAGAAGATTAATAATATGATCTAGAGTGAACCCCTTTGCCATATGCGCTAGAAAGAAGATACAATATTCTCCGCATACTGTAGAGAATGGAGTCTGAAGTGATTTGGCATTATATGTCCAGTCTATGCAATTAGCCAGTACATCTCCCACTTCGGGTAAATTGTAAGGTGGGTATCCATAGCTGTCAAAATATATACCAGTTCTGTCTCTGTTTTTGATAAAACACACCCAATGTTCGCCTCTGTCTGTATGTGGCTTTGTGTTGATCACGGCGCATGATGGAAAGGTGAACTCTTCGTTAGGAATCTTGTCGATAGGGAATACCCCCCTAAAGTTTAGCTTGTCCATATCTTTATCAGCTTTGAGTACTTTGTATATTTGCTCCGTATTCATCGTGAGAAATTTGTCAAAACTTGTCTGTTTTTATCAATCTTGATCGCTGCATCGCTTTCAGCAAACACGATAATGTTGACTGGTTCGGTAAGAGCGCTAGCAAACTTTAACTCCAGTCTAATGCTTCCTTTCTTAAGTACGTGGTAGCAACCGGATTCGTCTTGATCTGGAGTGAGGTCAAAGGCTAACAGCGTATAACCTTGGTTAAAATCTGATCTATCAAAATCAACGCCACCGTTGTTAAATATGTGTCCTGTACTTTGTAGGAGCATGAAATAATTTCTCAGTGTTTCTCCACTAGTGAAATTACTCACTAACGGTTTTTGTGGAACCATTTTTCCATCAATTAGTAGAGTGCAATAGCACAGGTTTTGATGAGTAAAATTGAACGGGTTTTTATCATACCCGCCTTCGAAAGCTTTAGAGGTTACAAAACCAATAACTATTCTTTTTGGAAGAATACCGCTAAATAGACTTTCTTCGTTCATAGACAGTGAGCCTGTGGATACATTATAGGTTTTCATATCAACCTTTCTAATAGGGTAAATAGCTGGTTGCATTTTTTTATCCATCAACTCGATGTGCTGCAACTGTATACCATTGTTTACCTTAACCTTTCTCACAAAAAACGATGCAGCAGTTATTTTTAATTTGTGAGTTGAGTTGTTTGCGCCCATCAAAATGAATTTATCAGAATTTCTGATGAGTTTTATTCGCATATCTACCCCGTTTAGTAGCAACCGCTTTTGGAGAAAAATATCCGAATGGAGTTTACATATGAGTGGTACCGTTTTGCTTTCATCGGTAAATCCTCTTCTCGCGACTAACCCTGTATTAGCGTCGGCGATATCATCCATTTGGCCTGGTGTATCTTTTGAGTATAGACTCATAGTCAGTTGTGATTTTTTAGACTCATCGCTAAATGACAGTAAAGTCTCGAGATAAGCTCTGTAGTGGTACAGGTTTGATGACGATGTGATCAATGTATCATTTAGCCATACGTCTACTTGCTGGAACAAGCTGTGAGCTAACAGATTAACTGGACCTATCTGAGTTCCAGCATCGATGTCGGTTCCATCTTGCTTGGTAATTTTTACTTCTAAATACAAGTAACTAGAGTAAGGGTCTATGTAGTGGTTTGAGTCTCCCGAAATCATGAATTTGATTGGACTCGTATCGTCTAAAGATGTGGTGGGTAAATACTCAGTGCTCCAACTATCTTCTAACGCAGCCATTGTTGGTGGAGTTGAAAATATATCTAGCTCTGGCTTAGCGGCTAAGCAGCTATGCTCGAATATAAGTGACATTTTTCTTTGTTATGCGTTAAAGATATCTCTAGGTTCTGCTTTTTGTTTGAGTCTTCTACGCTTAACGGGTAGTGAAGAAGTGATTGTTGTTTTGCTTTGTCGTTTTCTTTTATTCTTTCGTTTAACCGACTTACCGCCAACTATATAGCTCACATTGTTTAGACCTTTAGCCAGTATATCATTGCCAGCGGCTTTCAAATTTGTTTTTAACGATGTTTTCACATTTTTACCGGTCAAACCATCCTTGACAACATTTATACCGTGTTTTAGGGCAGTTTTTCCAATGCTAGAAGCTCCCTTTTTTATTATTGGTAGCGCGGCTTTTAGTAATCCGCCAAAGACTCCTCCGAGACCATAGCCAACTTGCGTTTTAGATCCACTAAATATAGGTATTGAGCCTGAGCCAGTTTGACTATAGAAATGTTTGTACGATTGTTCAGCGTGATTACAATCGAATGGTACGAGATGCATTCTGTAATTATTCATAAATAGGTAATACTCTTCTTATATCTAGTGTAACAATGACACGTCCGTCTTCGAATGGTACACGCTTTCCATAGTCTGTGTATATATAGATAGATATAGTGCTCACACTCTTTTTAGAAACAGGAACGTATTGGATCTTGTTGAAATTTGTAGATTGCATTTTCCAGTGACCTTCTTCTACGACGACTGATCGCAAAAGACGCGTTTCAACATCCCCGACAATGGTTTCAGATGCTATATCGCAATAAACTAACAGTTCAAATATTGTATGAAGACGAACTACACTCGTTCCTTTTATAGCCATGTAGTGATCATTTCCCTTTTTCATTAAAACTGGATTGTTGGTAATAGATGTTCCGAAACTTATAAAAGTTCTTTCCATCCCAATCAGATCAGCCAGACTTTTTGAGTAAGTTATTCCTATATTTCTTCTAGCCACAGCTTTTATTAATCCGCTACATTTTCTTGTTATGTCGTTGTATTCGAATGAAACTACTTCTTCTTTGACATTCTCTGTTATGCTATCATTTAGCTGTTTGATTAAATCTGATGCTGTCTCGTAATATCCATCGGGAATAGTTACTTTGTGATCAGTCCCATTTAATAAAATGATTACATAAGCGTTTTTAACATTATGCCATGACTTGTAAAATGATATCTCGTCTAGTCCAACTTCCCATCTTCCTTTTGCTAGATCAATAGTTTGAGGTAATTTAACTGTATACTCAGCTATCGTATTGCTTGGAAAGTGTTTTAGAGAGGCATTACTCGGTAGTACAACCCTCATCTTGCGAACAATGAGCGATTGACTCGAGAGCATTAGTTCTTATAGTCTTTAATCAAATCTGATTTGTTTATGTATGAGTTTGTATTGGAAGTAATTAATGGGTACAGTTTGAGTTGGCCAAACATAAGAAAACATAGTTAGTATACACGTAGGTAGCGTAGTGTGTATCATATATGTGTCATCGCTACTAATGCATTTTTTGTGTGACCACAAACAGCCAGTTTTTATTATGCCAAGTGGTTGTTTGTTTCTTCCTCAGTTTTTCAGCTGTAACTGAACCAATAAGTCAGCCATTTTTCTAATACCTATCTTAACTTGGATTGCAAAGAATCATATACAATTATGTAGCATCAAAAGCTGTAAGTACTGAAATAATGTCAAATTCTATCAGTAATTTGTCTTTTTCTTGATAAATGCTTTAGTATACTGTGTAATTGCTCTTTGTATACAATTCTGATAAGATTGCTGTGAAATGTTAGCTCAACTTTCATTACTTTTAATACTTTTATTTTAGAACCTCTTTATTCCAACTGTGTCAGTGGGCACTTGTTTTGTGTAAACACTCCAAAAGACCAGTAATTTTTTGTAAGTAAGATTAATGTTTTAATTTGTGAACTTTTAACTTGAGTCATAAAGTAAAACCATAATTCATTTATTTGCTGCAATCCATAATGTAAAAAGTTTGTTTCCGTTTGTATAACAATTCAATACTGCTTTCTTACAGCACGGTTCTCTTAATAATAAAAGAGGTAGCACACTTTATGAGAGGACCAGTTGATCTATTACTATATGGTTTTCTGGATGTACCAGTACAGTGAAAAAATTACTACCGCATAACCGGAGACCGACACACTTAGCACATCATGGAGAAACAGTTGCAGAAGCTCAGGGAGCAACGTGTCAACGGCATCACTCAGGTGAACTCTATTTCAAACAAGATTGCTTTGGCAATAAAGAGACACAAACCAGTTGATGTCCTGGACAGCTTCTTAGAAAGTCTGACCGAGATGATGGCTGATTTAACATCTGCAAACACTCTTTATGATGCATTGCTGAATCATGATGTAGAGGGAAATTTTTCTGCCTATAAACTGACTGCAGGGAAATCCGTTTCTGAATTTTTGCATAGTGCCCAGACAGTGTATGACAGTACTGTGACTTTAATAGTAGATTATGAGATGTCAATCAAATGTCAGTCGGCGACCAACTTGAAGCAAGAGATTGAGTCATTGCTTTATAGTAATGATTTTATGCTAGGGCAATTAGATGGCATCTCAAGTAATAGTGCTAGCCAATCACAGGCAGCTGTTGTTTTTGGGGAAGTGGATATTTTTCTAAACAAGCTACGCAATAGTGTACGAAGCCTAAAGGCTGCTGATGCAAGCGGAGATAATAGTGATTTATTTTCTAGTGTGGATAAGTGCATTACTAACTTAGAACACAAAGTAGTAGTATCTAAGCAGATGCCTCATCTTCTTGCAAGCCAAAAACAGGCAGTGACGCCACAGGCAAATCAGCATCAAACTAAAGCAGTAAACAAACTTGTAGAGAATATCATTACCAGCCCTCAAACCCATCAATCATCTGCCTTCAATCCTAGCACTTCTGGTCTCAGTGGAGACAACTCAAATACTCTCACCAGCCCTTCTGATTCTGTCAATGTTACCTCTGCTAACAGTATGCTATTGACAACTGACACCAGTGTGTCAGTAACTGACACAGGTGTGTCAGCGTCATTGAGCGACACTCAAACACAGATCGGTGCAAGTGCACCTAGTACAATTCAGGTAAGCAGTCTAAGTACGCCCGTGATGACTGACACAAGTGTGTCAGTGACTGACACAAGTGTGTCAGCATCATTGAGCAACACACAAATGCTACCAGGTGCATGTGCACCGAGTACTAGTCAGGTAAGACAAAATATGAAGGCAGATCGGGTAGTCTTTTCTTCGAGAACACCAAGCCCATTAGTAAATAGTGGATTAGCCACCATCCCAGAAGCCCAAGATGTTTCAAGTTTTAGGCTGACAAATCGTAACTCTCGTTACCTAACTAGCACTCCACTAAACAGTGAGTCACAGGTAAGACCTCTAAATCTCAGTATTACTGCCGCATATGATAGTAGTTTGAGGACAGGGACAGGGATTGTGTCGAACAATACCTCCACAAGGAGAGAAAATAGTCGATTCCAAAAAGCCCCCCTTCCAACGTTCGGGGGAAACAGAAGAGAGTGGGCAGAATTCAGGGCTGTGTGGTTATCTTATGCATACCATGAAATAGACTCTGAAGAAGAACGAGCTTGGGCACTGAAACAGTGTCTTAAAGGAGAAGCTCTATCGCATGTCAGAGCGATTTTGGCCAATCAGCCAAATGCACATGAGAGGATGTGGAAGCGCCTGGAAGATCTTTACTCTGATGCCAGTGTAGCGGTTAAAAGTACGTTCCTGGAGCTTGAAAGGCTTAAACAGCTCACTGAAGGAGATAACAAAGGTCTTGTGAGTTTTGTCAACACAATTGAGCTGTGTTACAGTCAATTGGGTGAGGTACGACAACTCCTAGCAGTCACACCAACACAGGTTGATGTGCTGAGGTCGAAGCTGCCACCGATAATCAGACGCGAATGGATGAGAGTTTACTCCACACTCCCCACAGAGGAGAAGATACATCCTTTTACAAGTTTCATGAAATTCTTGGAAAGTGAGCGAGACTTTTGCATACGAGAATTGTCAGAGGATGTTTTAAAATCAACCAAGCATCCAGAGAAAGACAAGAAAGCTTCAGCAGTGAGGACACATGCTGCCTCCACTGCAGATGCACCAAACAGACAAACTTCATCATGCTTGGTACATACTAATCCAAAAGTCATACACAATACAATGGAGTGTCGTCAATTCAGAAAGATGGGAAGGAAGGAGAGGGTAGGCTTGTTAATCAAGCACAAGGCCTGCTTCCGCTGTGCTGGATTGCACAAGAGGGAGAACTGTAAGAGTACTGACAAGTGCTCAATATGCCGCAAAGAGGACCACCACACTCTACTTTGCAAAGGCAATGGTGGAGACGGCCAAGGAGCAAAATGCCCCAAACCATCTTCTGATCACCAAGCCCCTCAAACCCAAGATGACAAAACAACGAACCATGCAAAGCGGGACATGACAGACTCAGTGTTCCCGATTCAACTTGTTCCTGTTGCAGGATCTACACACAAGGCTGTAGTGTTCTCTGATGGGGGTTCCAATGCTACATACGTCGCCACCAGTTCAGTGAGAAAGCTCAATGGGAAAAAGATGGGAACCACCCTACTCCGAATTACTCGGGTCGGCAATACCACATCAGAACAACGGGCTAATGTATACCGAATCAGATTAGTGACCACCACTGGTAAAGTAGTACCGGTTATCGCATATGGAATGGAGGAGATCACCACAGAAGTACCGGGTCTCGACATTGATGTCCTCAAGACACTCTTTCCACATAGGAATGACTTGTCTGACTTGGTGCGGCAAAGGTGTCGGGTAGATATCCTTTTGGGCAACGACTACTATGGATTTCATCCCAAAGTGGAAATAGACACTGCAGGAACCCACTTAAGTCTTATGAGTGGAGCCTTTGGAAGGTGCCTTCAAGGTAGTCATCCGTCCCTCAAGCAAGGTGTAATGAGTAATCTGATAGGGTCTTCTTGCACAGAAGAAGATGAAAAATCATCTGTTGACTCATTTCTGACAAAAGCTGACATAAAAAAGGTTGAAATGTTCATCGAGGCTGAGGAAATGGCCACAGAGGTGCACCCCCGTTGTGGTGGATGTAAATGTGGTAAATGCCCCATCAGGGGCCATGACTTTTCTTTTCGGGAACAGCAAGAGCTGGAACTGATACGAAACAATCTGTCCTATGACAGTCAACAGAAAGTGTGGGTAACGGCATACCCTTGGATCAAAGAACCGAGCACACTCCCGGACAACTACAATGCTGTCTTTGCCACAATGAGAAGCACGGAACAAAACCTACGTAAAAGGGGGGAACAATGGGTCAAAGTGTATCAAGAACAGATTGAAGATATGATATGCAGAGATGTGGCACGTAAGCTTACAGCGGATGAGATAGAGAAGTGGGCTGGACCAAAATTCTACATCAGCCACCTTGCAGTTGAGAATCAGAAATCTTTATCCACACCAGTGAGAATCGTCTTTAACAGCAGCCAGAAATTCCAGGGTCAGTCCTTGAATGATGCACTGGCGAAAGGTCCAGATTGTTATCTGACAAATCTCATGGGCATCTTACTACGCTGGCGAGAGAAGCCCGCTGTTATGATTGGTGATGTTAGAAAGATGTTCAACTCAATCAAAATCACTAAAGAAGAACAGCACTGCCACAGGTTTTTGTGGCGAGATATGGATGCCAACAGGGACCCAGAGATATATGTCATCACAAGGGTCAACATGGGGGATCGACCGGCCCCTGCCATAAGTGCGGAGGCTATTCTTAAAACAGGGGAACTTATGAAAGACAAATACCCTCGAGTCAATCAACTGTTTCAACAATCCATGTATGTGGATGATATTGTTGAGTCAGTAGACAGTGAGGCAGAAGCTAAATCACTCGCAGATGATGCTACCCAAGTGCTAAAGGAAGGAGGATTTAACATCAAAGGTTGGGTTTTCAAGGGAAATGGAGAAAATATGGAGACAACTCACGTCTTAGGTGTAGAATGGAGCCAGTCTCAAGATGAGATTCGGTTCACACCCCGCCTCAATTTCTCAACCAAGAGAAGAGGTAAACACTCTGGACCAGATATCCGACCTAAAGATATCCCAGTAACACTGGAGCCTCCGCTGACCAAGCGCATTGTTTTGTGCCAAATTATGAGGCTCTATGACCCACTCGGGATCTTATCCCCATTCATCATAGTTGGTAAAATCTATCTCAGGGAAACCTGGGATTTGGGATTGGGATGGGATGACCCCCTACCTCCTCGCATGAAACAAAAGTGGGTCGAGTTCCTGCTTCAGATGGGAGACCTGGAACAAATGAAATATGACAGGTGTCTCATGCCTCTTAAAGCAAAGGGAAAACCTACTCTGATCATCCTTTGTGATGCTAGCGATAAAGCATATGGCTTTGCAGCCTATGTCCGCTGGAAGTTGGAGGACAACAGCTACTTCTGTCGCCTGATCTTGGCAAAGTCTCGAATCGCTCCACTCAAGAAACTATCAACGCCTCAACTTGAGTTGAATGGTGCAGTCCTCGCCAAGAGAGGTCGTGAAACAATTCTGAAAGAGATGAGGTACAACTTTGATAAAGTTGTCCATCTCACAGATTCAGAGACTGTGCTGTGTATGCTGGCAAAGACTTCCACTCGATTCAAGCTTTATGAGGGTGTCCGAGTGGGTGAAGTACAAGCTGGCACCAACAGCGATGAGTGGAAGTGGGTAGATGGTAACAGCAATACAGCAGACTGGGTCTCGCGTGGTTGCAAACCTTGTGAGATCGGCCCCAAGACGGAGTGGTGGAGAGGTCCTTCATTTCTCTATCTAGCGGAGGGCGAGTGGCCCACGAAAACCGTAGCTGACGTTGGTCAAAAAGGGCCACTGCCTGGTGAAAAGTCTGTCTCAACCCACCACTCGAGGGCAACAAAAGCACCAACATTAGACCTGAATTATGGACGCTTCGGGTCAGCTAAGAAACTGATATGGACAGTTGCACGCCTAGTCGCCATGGCTGAAGCCAAATCATTCAAGGCAGGAAGAACCAGTAACATCACCCCAAGACACATCGAGCAAAGCAAAAAGCTACTCATAAAAGATGTGCAACTAACTATGACAGATGAACTTACTAAATCAAAACGTGGTAGGTATGCCCGGCTCAAACCGACTAAGGACAGTGAAGGGATATGGGTGATAGGTGAAAGAATGGTGGAGAGTAATCCTCTGAAACACACACCAACAGACCCTCCTCAAAGACTACTGCCTAGTATGCACCCACTATCCAGGCTTTTGATGGAAGAGTCTCATAGACAAGGAGGACACAGGGGCCGAGATGCAACGCTTGCACGGTTTCGTCATGACTACTGGGTACCACAAGGAACCAGCTTGGCCAAGTGGGTAAAGAACAGTTGCAGGATGTGTCGCATCCGGGAACCCAAACTGCTCAGCCAACAGATGGGATGTCTTCCACTGGGCAAGTTGCAGCAATCAGCCCCATTCACCAACACAGTTCTAGATTTGTTTGGACCTTTCCCCATCAGAGGAGAGGTTCAAAAGCGATCTACTGGCAAAGCATGGGGTGTGATCTTCATGGATCTTTACTCAAGGGCGGTACATATCGAACCTGTGTTTTCATATGATACCAGCTCATTCCTTATGGCCCTGCGACGTTTCACCAACATCAGAGGATGGCCTAAAGTGTTGTATTCAGACCCTGGGTCACAGTTGACACATGCAGACAAAGAACTCAAGTCTATTTGGCGTAACATTGACAGAGATGCTCTGTACAAGGCTGGCACCGATAGTGGCATGGAGTGGATCTTTGGACCCGCTGATGCTCCTTGGTATCAAGGTGGCGCAGAAGCGCTAATCAAATCAATCAAAAAGTGCCTCCGCTTTTGTATGAGCGGTCAGAGACTTTCAGCCGCAGAGTTTCTGACAGTCTGCACAGAAGCGGCGAACGTGATGAACGAGAGACCTCTTGGTCGAATCCCATCAGATGATGGAGAAATAAACATGCTCACACCCAACAGTCTTCTACTCGGAAGATGTTTTTCAAACAGTCTGGGTCATGCCACTCAACTGGCAGACTCCAGTTCTATGAGAGCAGATCTAGTAGAACAGGTAAGTGATAGATTCTGGAAGCACTGGCTACAACTTCTTGCACCAACAATGGCAGTTCATACCAAGTGGCTGAAAAACCAAAGGAACCTACAGGTAGGGGATATTGTATTAGTGAGCGACTCAAATGCCTTGCGATCCCAATATCATCTTGCAGAAGTAATCAAAACATACCCTGACAAAAAGGGGCTAGTACGCCGTGCAGACCTTCGGTACCGCAGTTATAGTACAGGTAAGTCTATGAAAACATATACAGGTGGTGCGTCGGTAGTTATCACAAGAAGTGTGCATAGGCTGGCTTTGGTTGTTCCAGTTGAGGAACAGTAAGTGACATATATACATCTTATTATATCTCATCACTATCATATATAGCCATCAGCTACTTACATTTAGTCTTCACATACTCACTTCTATCACTCAGCATACACCCTTTCTCTGACATATATATGCATTATATCTAACACTCTATCTACAAAACCATTTGTAGGCGAACTATTTTGTTACAACGTAAATCGAGCTTGTATATCGCTGAGGCATCTCTTAGATAGTACAATTAATCAAGTACTAGTATTGTGTAGCACCAAGTACATTTAGTCTTCAACCATTTTATCTCATTATACAATATATGTTAACCCGTGTTTGACCAACCCCTACCCCTCCGATGTATTGGAAGTAATTAATGGGTACAGTTTGAGTTGGCCAAACATAAGAAAACATAGTTAGTATACACGTAGGTAGCGTAGTGTGTATCATATATGTGTCATCGCTACTAATGCATTTTTTGTGTGACCACAAACAGCCAGTTTTTATTATGCCAAGTGGTTGTTTGTTTCTTCCTCAGTTTTTCAGCTGTAACTGAACCAATAAGTCAGCCATTTTTCTAATACCTATCTTAACTTGGATTGCAAAGAATCATATACAATTATGTAGCATCAAAAGCTGTAAGTACTGAAATAATGTCAAATTCTATCAGTAATTTGTCTTTTTCTTGATAAATGCTTTAGTATACTGTGTAATTGCTCTTTGTATACAATTCTGATAAGATTGCTGTGAAATGTTAGCTCAACTTTCATTACTTTTAATACTTTTATTTTAGAACCTCTTTATTCCAACTGTGTCAGTGGGCACTTGTTTTGTGTAAACACTCCAAAAGACCAGTAATTTTTTGTAAGTAAGATTAATGTTTTAATTTGTGAACTTTTAACTTGAGTCATAAAGTAAAACCATAATTCATTTATTTGCTGCAATCCATAATGTAAAAAGTTTGTTTCCGTTTGTATAACAATTCAATACTGCTTTCTTACAGCACGGTTCTCTTAATAATAAAAGAGGTAGCACACTTTATGAGAGGACCAGTTGATCTATTACTATATGGTTTTCTGGATGTACCAGTACAGAGTTGAAGCTAGAATCATATCCTAACCATTTGATGAGATACTGTTTTTTTCCATTTACTTTTCGCTGACCCACAATTGATTCTATCTTGTATGTGTTGTCTTTAACTCTTATTTTTTGCAGCTCTGGCTCATACCACGTTCCAATGAGTTCATTGTTGTGGTCATCACTGAGAGAATATACAGGTGGAATGGTTCTATGCCTTTTGGAAATGGTAAAGATTTCTTCAGTCCAATTTGGTAAGTATGATTTAGCGAAAGTAGTTGCGTATTTAGATATTCTCACTTTATCACCGAGTTGAAATTTAAACTTACATTGGATTTCTGTGATAGGCTTATCGGGATTATACATGCTTTGCCATACCTTTTCTTGGTTAGCGTAATTTATTTCATTAGGAGCTCTATTGTGTGCGCTGTGAACTGTAGAGTTGTATGACTCGATAAAATCTTGTAACACATCGATATACCTGTAGCTATTAGTATGAGTGAAATACCGATGTATCTTTTGCTTTAGCGTACGTATCAACCTCTCGACATAGCTAGCTTTGATTTCTTGGTTGGTGTAGGTGTAATGATGAATATTATATTTCTTGAATACATTTTGTGTGTAAGCGTTTAGAAACTCTGTGCCTTTATCCGTTTGACAATATAATACACCTTCGTTTTGACTTTGTAAAGATTTATCAATCGCTTTGCTAACTTCTAAACCAGACTTCGACTTTAGCGGAATACCATGTGCCTTTCTGCTAAAGACATCGATGATAAACAGTATGTATTTGTAGCCATCATTGTACTTTGCAAACTGAGAAAAAATGGCTAGATCCAGTTGTATTAAATGATTGACACCCGTAACGATATAGCTTCTTCTTTTGAACTTTTTTCTAGCCTGTTTATGTAGAGTGTACGAATCAGTTTGTTGCAGCCATTTATCGACGTTTGCTGATGATACTTTGTTTTTTATGGCAGCTTGTAGCTTTGTTCTTCCAGTAAATCCCGCTTTGTGCTTTGGGTTAAAGTATACATTTGCTATATTAGTTTGCCTTCCGCTTTTGTTTTTTCGCATATTTTTTGCGATCGTGTGACTCCCAATTGGCAAGCCCTGCTTTCTTCTGCGTATCTCGCTGATGGGAGTGAGACTTTATACTTTCATTTTCAGATACAACCAGATTTGATGGTAGTGGTATTTTGCTCTCACTCGTTAACAGAGATTTAGGGATATTGATTTCAGTCAGAAGTTGATGAAATCTATTCCATCCCGGTATGTCTTTCTTTAGCTGTCTTGGATTTACTGCCTTGTTTACCATATCTGAAATGTTACTGTTTGGAACCGGTTCGCCTTTGATGCTTACTTTACCATTATCAAAAACTTTCAGGCTAGTGGTTTTTTTCAATATAGACCACAAATTTTCAGCCTTGTTTTTATACGGTTTAGGTATTATTTCTATTGGGTTGTAAATACCCTCTTGGCTTTTATCGAGGTTATTTGTTTTTGAGACACCGAGTTCTTTAGAGGGTTGAGAACTTTGACTCGATACGGTTTGATACTGTAACAGTAAATTGTTGTACCTCTGAACTTTTTCATCAGTAGAGAGTGATGAATCATTAATTATTTCCATCATGTTTTTGTCTAAGCTCTCGATTTCTTTAGACAACAATGGCTTTGTTCTCTCCTTATAACCTTCTGTCGAATGTTTAATTTGGGAAGCGTCTACTAAATAAAATTTTTTGATACTTTTCACGCTCATTGCTTTCGTTTTCCAAAAATACCACTCAATAATGGTGTAATCACTGACCCTAGCAGAGGGGCTAAAAGTGAACTCAAGAAACCACCTTTTTGAATCAGAGCTTTTTTAGTTTTTTTAACAGTTGATTTGTCAGCGATCTTTCTTATATGTTTTTTGTATTTTACTAATCGTTTTCTCTCTGTAGGTGCGAGCTTAATATTTCCTCGCAACAAATTGTGACAAATATCTGAAAAACAATCAATAAGTTGCGGTGATCCCTTTTCAATAATAGACTTTGCTGTACGTTTATCACAGCTCGCTAAACAGTGCAAGGTAGGAGCGAATCTTCTAAGTCTCTGACTCATGTTCTTGCTCGTTCACCACATGTCGTGGTAATGACATAGCTTCATCTCTGCTAGTGTAAATATATGTTTTTTCATCAGGAAATATATTCGTTCTAACTCTCAATAGGTCAGGAGTTTCTTGCTTCAAATCTAAGAAGAGGTAGCCAAATGGTACCGATGTAGCATCATTAAAGGCTTCGATTAAGAAATTAGACTTTTTTCCATACATTTGCGTAGAAAGATACATGATTTGGTTTACATCTCTAGGATTTTTAAACATTACTAAATACGACGTGTTAAGTGACATAGTTCTCAAGTGTTTGCTGTTATGAAACATGTTTTGGGTTATAAAGATAACGCTAGCATTTTTGTGGTGACTGTATTTTGTAAACATCATTTCTATGTTTTTACCGCATTCCGTTAAAAGATCATCATAAATAACCAAATTATTTATATTTCCATCTAAAGTAGATGCATCAATGGCTCCTTCGTGAAACTCAACAGCTTTAAAGCACGCAGATTCATATAATGGTTGCCATTCACTATAACAATAATAAATTTTTTTGGGTGTTGGCTTTATCATTTCTTTATGAAATCTTATCAATTTGGCTATAAATGTAGACTTTCCCGCTCTACTAGGACCAGCGATTATAGCGGAAAAGCTGTGTTCCAATGGTAGTGTCATAATTGTGGTAAATTATCAACATACGATGTTAATCAGAAAATGTAATGGGTTTTGCAAATTTTGTACAACTGATCATTTCGAGTTGGTATATGCTTATATATACATGAAACAGGATTAGATAAATGTTGATAGGTTGCCTTCGTTCATGATGCTGCTTACTAGCGATACTCCCAGAGATTTTTGCAGTTCGTAGATTATATGCTTTACAGCGAAGGACTCCCCTCTATCGATGTACAGTTTTCCGTATTGAACTGCTATGTAGAGTATAATCAATATACGATTATGTTCTATGATAGGATTTTCCAACTCCGATGCTACCCTCTGAAAGTCTGCAAAGCCTTGATTGTCATACATGTCAAAAGCTATACTTCGTAGCTCTCGCCTCATGTCTCCATTCCACATTCTTTGTTGCTCATAAAGCGAATATACTGTAGAGTTGACTTCGTGACTAATGAAACATTTATTATAATAGCGTGACAATCGAAACCATACAAAGTTGTAGAGATTAGTGTATATTTGTCCGCGGGAAATCTTGACATCCATAACTGATAGTTAATAAGAGAATGACAGCTAATCACTAAGCATCATAGAATATGAAGTAAGCTTATATACATTCGGCAATACTCGTATCACAAGCAAATGATTTACAACTGCGTAGGCAACGTGGTTACATCATCGGCGCATACAACCCTCTTGCCATACATGTAGTTCAGCCCTTTCCTATGCTGGGTATACGTAAACATTGAATTGTTTTTAGAGCGAATGCCTTTGTTAGTTCCAGTGCTAATTTTACGAGTTAGCAAAACATTCATATAGTCCTCTTTATCGAGTTGAGTGTGTCTCTTACTGATACCCTTCGAGCTGTATTTTGGCTGTTTGCCAAAACAGTAGTAGCACTTGCTGCACAGGGCGATGACACCGTCAGATACATTTTCTACATGAAAAAGACCGGCTTGTCTAAGATAGTACTTAGCTGCTTGCGTACAACATTGTTGTGCTTTCCAACATTGACCCGCAAAGACCGTTCGAAAAAAGTCATCCTTGTGGTCGTTGCAATATTCTCGAGATAGCCATTTTTCATACTCGTTTACGAATTCACCTCGTTTGTCTTCTTTTACTGCCAAGTACAATGTTTCTTTGCTTAAGCTCATATAGAGCGAGTCTGTATCGCATTGTATGAGACAAAAGTCTTCGAACGGGACAAATTTAAGTAGAAAGTCATAGTAAAACTGTAGCAAAAGCAACTTTCCATATTCCAGTACGAAAAATCCTATTTGAACTGGTATGTTTAATCGCACCATGCGTTTCGCTTTCTCAACTTCTATAATCTTTCCGTCATCTATTTGTTGCAGGTCTCGAAATTGATGATTGTTTATTAGGCTACCCACAGTGATATCATCCGTCTCGTGAAAGGATACATCCGTGTGTGCCTCAACGTTGGTAAGGGTTCTCCCATAGGCGCTGTTGCCTACAAATGGAAATCATTAGGTTAGATCTATGCGTTCACTGTTACCATTCGTATCATATGGTCAGACAATTTTCTTACCTATTAGTTTGCAGTTGTCTGAGATAGCTTTCTTTGTAGGATCAATGTCTCCATCTCTGCGTGCACTCATGACTTCTTGGCCAAATCGAGTGAAGCACTTGGAGGGTTTATATTGAATCACTTGGTATACCTTTGTACACTTTACATTGTGGTTCATGTACCATCGTAACAGAGGTGTTGCCAATAAAATCTTTTCAGCGAAATAACTGTTTATCAGAGTCTTGGCTGGGCGTTTTAACAGATCATTCTTCTCGGCAAACTCTTTCATATGATCTCCAATATCATCTCTAGACAAATATGCGTGCTTAGTAATAGGCTGAAACTCAGAAAATATCTCCTTATATTGATCTGGGACATGAATGTCGACTTCAGCTATACCAAACATCTCTCCATTCTCTATCTCCTTCAGTATTTGCTCTTCTGTTAGTTTGTATCGATTGTCAACGGGTACACGTAAACCCTTACAAAACTTTACTATTTCTGTATGGTCTACTTTCATTCTGTCAAAAACGCATTCCCACACATGATAAACTTTGTATCCTAGATCCATGAAATATTGTAAATGTTTGTATGTTTTAGCTCTGTTTTCTTTGTCCTCACTCACATTGTTTCGAATACCAACAGGTGTACGTGAACACATGTGGCTGTGATACCAGCAACCGCTGTAGTTTATAACTATCTCTTTACCTTCATCCGTTACACCATACGCATCTACTGGGATATTTAATCCTCCAATTCTTTTTTCCGTACCATTAAATTGATGCCGTAATGGTATATTAAGCTGTTTGCTCATCCATTCTATCCACTCAGTAGCCTTTTCACCAGTTGCACGACTTTTCTCTATTTTATAGTTTGTTTCTCGTCGACGTCTAACAAAAGCACCCGTGGGCATGTCACATAACGAGAGATTGTGTAGGTACATTGCACTGCAGTCCCAACCCATACAAACTTGTGTATGTTTGCTTCTTTGGCCAAAGTATTCGGTTTTGATTTTAGTTTTTTCCTTCTCTTGATAGCGATGAAAAACGAGGCTGAGACCTCCTCTAATGTTTTTGCGTATTAAATGATATAAATCACTGAATTTGTTTCCAAACAAAAATATAGGTGACTCTGGATCTTTTAGCTGGAATAGATATCGAATTAAAAGTCCTGGAACTGAAATTGCTGACTTGAAGTCCAAGTTTCGACTTTTAAAGAATTCATTTTGTCTTTCGATAGCTGTGACTAGTGGAGCTACATCAGCTTCATTGTAATAAATTAGAAGGTCACGAAGTGTAGTCATTTTTTCTTTCGTCCAGACATTCTTACAATGCTCGTATTCTTCATCTGATATACCCTTTCTTTTTAGATCGCTGTAAAATTCTTCCTTCTTAGGAAAATCCGTTCGCTTTAGCACTTCCATCGATGTAAATTGTTCATAAATCCAGTAAAACTTTCCGCTTTCTACATCCATTGCCTCGAGATAATCGCTTAGCGATATGCCTTCTGGTAAGAAGTTCGCAATGTCCAGAAATCTGAGCTTTTCCGTTTGTATCATCATATACTTGCTGCCTTTTTTAATAACAACGTCAATTTTTGTACGGTTCTCCAGCAAATATCTAACGATGTGTTTCTTCATTAAAGGAATATCGAAGGATTTGCTTTGAAAACCAAAACACATCAAATCTTTTAAATAACTGTCTAAATCTTTTTCAAGAATTTCATATTTGCGTTCTATTTTACTCACACCAATTCCATCCATCGCTGAGGACTCTCTTTCTATAGCTGATGCTCTAGCTTTCTCAAGTTTGTCAAATATATCTTTGTATCGCAACTGCATTCTGTCATAGCAAACACCAGAAAGCATTTCTAAATACATCATCATTTTCTTGACTACAAGATACTCGTCATCTTCATCATTAAGAAATGTCTGCGGGGTTTTAAAACCAACGATGTTGGAGCACACAGACACTGACGCAAGCCTATGTTCCGCTACCCATTCTATGGTTTTTGTAGGGTTTGGTAGATTGCTTGTGTCAAGATAGCTTTCACAGTCGAAAACGGCTATGTATGGATAATGCTTACGACTTTCATCCACCACAATTCCAATGTCGTTTAGCTTCTCAAATATAGTCTTTGGAGGTGAGTACACGCCTGAAGGATATATAAGTTTGGTTTGTGCAGAACATCCGCGCGTATGACTATTTAGCAGTCGAAGAGAAGTTACAAGTTTTGTACAGAACATACATTTGTAGGACTTGGTGTATTGTCGTAAATTGGATATCCAACAGAAATGGTAATCTTGCAAATGCAAATTGAGCTTTTCTCTGCAATTGTTCTGTGAACAATAAACTAGCGTAGCCACAGCCGAGTCCTCATTTCCTTCCAACTTGAAGACGTTTATTGAGATGTTAAATATCTTCTCTACATTTGGTAGCTCCGTCAGTGAAATACCCTTGAAACTTTTTGCTTCATCGGTAGTGCTTTGAATATACTTCTTAAAATATTTGTTTGTGGTAGATTCTAAAGTTTTCTTTTCTTTTCGCATACACGCGATCGCGCGGAATAAGCAAAGGTTGTTTTGGTAAGGCTGGCCCGAACTATCCAAATCAGCCGATACTATTGCCTTGTTGCGTTTGATGTAGTCTGGTAAAGTCGTTGGACATCCGATAGCATGATTTGGTATTGGATACAGATAGAATGTGATGTTGGTTATCAAATGCAGAGACCAAACTGTTGATGGTCTCGCTCGAGTTGCTCTTTCTATAAACTGCTTCTGAGAAAGTTGTTCTAAAAAGTCTTTATAGTCAGCTTCGTTTTCTATTAACAATGGGGTATCAAAAAGTTTGTCATGTCCCGCACTGGCATGCCAGTATCGCAATCTGTTTGTTTCATTGTTCACTAGCACAAATCCAATGGAAGCCTGTAGCTTAAATTTTAAACTTTGTTCATAGAATATGTTCATTGCATTCAATTCAGATAGTGATTTCTGTATATCATTATTTTCCACTCGCAGATTGTAGAGTCTAGAATATTTGCGACGCATGCTGTAGTTACGAATCGCTGTCCAATTTCTCCTCAACACTTTGTTAGTTTGATGTTTGTAGATTCCTTTGTAACTTGAAGTGAATTCAGTTTCATCATGAAACTGAATGGGTAAACAATCAGAAGGTTCAACACGTCCGTTATTGTTGGCAGTTTCAGTCTAAAATAGTAACAGCATTTCATAATCTAGCGTGATTATTTACGGCTAACTCGCTGTACTTTCATAGTGTTTCAGTTGATTCAAAGCAATGAGTTCATTTTCATAAGAATATATCATAAATTAGAGTGAAGGAGTATCAATTTTATAGCAATTACCTTACACACGTGCTTAGCTCGCTTCCAGGGAGATATTAGTTGGTTGCAAGTTGAGCATCTTACTTTGTGCACATTTAGGTGTCTTGACAGCCCAGACTGATACTTGTACTTTTTTGTGCATAGGAAACAGTCATATTTGCTCACATCTGTAGCATAAATATTTGGCTATTTTTTTGATTAATGATGAATACATATTTGTATAGGAATGTGTACGTTTTAAAAAGTAAACCACCAGCATCAATATTCAATCAGCATTTTATTCAATCATAGATAAGCATAATATAGGGGAATATCCATATATATGAAAAAACTGTAACTCATTATGTATGTACAGCATAAAAAGGTGTTAGCTGTTATAATGGAATACAATCGCAAGTGAATTTGACAAAACTGATGTACTCGAATTCAACATTCGCATTGTCTAATAACCAATGAAAAGCATCTGTAAATAACTTTCTAGTAAAATACTGGGCTATAATAATCAGTTTTGAGATTATATCTAATTGTACTTTTTCTTTTGAAAGTTCTTTATAAACATTCTCTATAGTAGTGAATACTCTCCTCACAAAATGCTCAAAGTTTGGTTCTCTTTCAGGTATCAGTGGTATTACATCCCAAAGCAGCGCACCATCCACGTATAAAGGGTACCGGGTGATCATCAAAGAAACAAAGGAGAGCCTTTCCATTTCATCATGCGTTTGCGGCTGCGCCTGATACCTTTCATACAACTGCTCTAGGTACTGTTTATGGATTGACAAAATTGACTCATTAGTTATTGGGTTGTTTTTGATTTTACTGTCAATGAATAGTTTGTAGGTAGAATATGTGTTGCTGCAGGCTGCATCGAGTTTATACCACAAAGTACAATTTTCTACAAAACATCAACCAAACCATTATAAACATTTATTCAGCGGTTAAAACGGTTTGAGTTATAGTTGTACAATGTTCGTTTACGCTGTAAAGAATCTAAGTTTTGGCTGATCTACTACACGAAAATATCCTTCGTGTCCAGGAGGCAAGTCTTTCAAATTGGCCTCAAAGATTTGAACTTTCCACTCATACTCTCGTTTAGACTTTTTAAGAATTTTACCAGACTGTAATACAACTTCAAAGTACCCTGTTTTCGAACCAAGCTCGTCTAGAGGAATGAGTTTTTCCAAATCATTTTCAAGAACATTTAAGCACTTTTGCTTTTGCTCATTTTGGATGGTGATAGGAAAAACACTCATGCATACGGCTTCATTTTTACCATAAAACGATAATGTTTTGTTCTTTCCAAGCAATCTCTCGACACATTTACGAATGTGCTCCAAAACTTCTCCCTTTTTGATCAGAACAGAAGTTGAATACTTTGATTGAAACGTTTGCAGCCTGCCTGTGTATGTTCCAGATTTTATATACAATCTGGTATCGTTTTGGTATGACAGTGCAAAAGTAGTCGGGTCTACTTGACAAATTCCCAACTTGTTTGCAGAAAAGTTGTCATTCGAATCAATGTATACACCTTTTAGTGTAGCATCTTTTTCATCCTCGGAGCTTTCAGATGAACTGTCATTAAGTTCTTTCATTTCATAATTCTCATCTTCATCTGTAAGTCTGAAACAATTCAATTCAATGCATCAATTTATTTTTAGATACGAGAATACAAGCTTGACATGCAAATAAAATAATTGTTAGCATTTTATGTCACGTTTTCCATGGTATTTTGTGGAACTTTGACCACTTAATAATATCGTATGCAACTGTATGCACATAGTATCGCGCGTATCTTTGCATGGTTCATATTGTGTGAAATATCATCCACTTGGTGTTGTCACCAACTTGTACACATAATATTGTGTGCAACTTTTCTCACTGAATTTGGTGTGTAATCTTTTTACACTTGGAATTGTGATTAATAGCGGGTTTCAAGTTTGTAACTCACTCGCTTAGCTGCTTGGATGGTTCCCCAATTTCGTCTGGTATAGAACTTGTCTTCTGGGTTGAGCCCTCTGATGAGATAGATTCTTTGCTAAAAATTTACAATTATGCAATGATAAATGGTAACCAAACTTATTCTATGCATCCATATTTAACCTAAATTTGGTCTGCGAACAGTTTCAACAACAGATACTCTTGTTCAGATATTCTTAAATAGAAAGCATTTAACGATAATAATAAACTTACTTCTCATCTTTAGACTTTCTTTTCTTCGCCGATGGAGCTTCATCGCCCCTCTTTTGCCTCCTATATAAATAAAAAAAATTTGAACCCTTTAGTTTATAGCTTAGACTACATAATATTTATAAATTTGCTAACTTATCCTAAGATATAAATTATTTTAAATATACATTATATTTGAATGATACTTACATTCTTTCTTTAGTTAATTCTTTTCGAAACATCTTCCTCTTCTCCGTAAGCTCTTTCTGTAGCTTATCAATAGCGTCTCTTGATAGCTCTCCTTCCATGGTTAGCGACGAGGTACAAGACTAAAGGATCACTTTTCATTCTAGCTTTTATACAAAAAATAGTTGGCATTGGTCTTATCAATCACGCATAATCTAGGCCTTGTCGGCCAAAGTTGGCAGAGAAGGCTGTTATTTTTTTCTACGAGTTAACCCTTGCACCATAGACCAAGTTCCAAGTCGTTTTTGTTTTTTTAGCTGAGCAGCAACTAGTTCAACTATAAGACATCAGAGGGGTGAATTATATAATCATTGAACCAAAGGCTTTTTCGTAAACTCCAGCGCGTCTGGGTTACTCACTCAAAATGTTAATTTTGTGATACAATCTTCGGATGTTATCTTCAACCTAGCCGGTGTTCATCCTGTTTTATACGTAATTCATCCTGTTTTATACGTAATTTATCCTGTTTTGCAAGTTAATAATGTAAATGCTGTGAAGCCCCTTATACATAACGTGAGTTAATGTTACTGATGTTCTTGCATAGATCACGCTACTAATTGATAGCATTCATTTCGTTTTAGAATGCTATGCTTTGTTGGTGACGATATCCATTTAGCACTAACACTTTCACGGTCATATCAGATTATGTATTTATTGTTAAATATCATGCAGTAAGAATTTAGCCAAAAGCATCATTCGTGTATCTACACAATCTAGCCTACACAGGATACAATTTGACTATTCTTATAACAATCATTGACAATCTCTTCACTAAATAGTACGGTATCACTATACCTTTAATGGAGGCTTCATCATTTGAAAAATATCTCACATCTAAAATTTGTTGTTTTCTTTCATTGTTACAAAGTGATACTCTTATATTATCGCCAAGATCATATTGTACAAAACAATTATTATAGGAATGGTTAACTCTTGAATTGTTTACCGTCCAGCTTTCTTTGTTACATAATGTGTTATTGTAATAAGTATCACTTGCAGGTAACACGATTCTATGGTGAATATTCAAGCAAATTCCAAAACCTATGGCAAGACAAATACACAAGAGAAACAGACTAGCTCGGTATTTGGTAGCGTAAAATAGTTTAGCTTGGTCGGTAAGTTTTAGCTCCCGTTTCAACCTCACTGTGGTTAGCGTACGAGCTGCATCAGTAGGTTCATTCGATAGTGCTGAAGCATTGGAAGGAACACAAAGGCCTATGCCTGTAAACTCTATATTGTTGTGATTGGATGTAGGAGACATGGATGACAGTTCTACGTAAGCTGTAAATGTTACACGTGGGCTTGCTGTATTCAAATGATAGATACATAAACATTCTTTATAATTAATAGTATTATAACCATTTTTAAGGCGGTCGTATCATTTATATATCCTATTGTCAATTTATGCGCGGAGGGTGGTGTCTATTTGTGCATCGCATTATACATTGCTCCATAACCCTAGTTTCACTATTTTGTTTTGCAATACCATACTGAATATTGGACCATAATCTTGATCACTATAATATTTTACAGCTACCGCTGTTCAGCTGTTTGAGTCACTGCACTGATAAATGCGCAGGGCAACCACTGACTATCAACATCTAAAAAAAAAAATCATTGTTTTCCCTCAAGTAATTCAATATAGAGGATTTGTTCATGAGCACCGAGGGTAAGACCCTGTGTGAATATCTTCTGATAAAAAGTATGCCAAGGGGAAAATTATCTAAGCGTAGAAACAGCAAAGGTAATTTATCAGCAGCAGAACGGCTGATAATGACACGAAGCTAGGCTTCAAGAAAACCATTGAAGGGTATCTTGTGCACAAATATGCCGAATAAATGTGAGTCAATCATAGTTGTGGCTAAGATTTGCTAGCAGAATTATCTAAGCGTAGATCCTGTGCACGAATACTGAAAGACAGAGACTAATTAATCATAGTTGTGGTCAAGGTTTGCTCACAGAATTATCTAACCGTAGAGCAACGTAACTAATGATGTGCACAAACAGCCTTGCACTAGCAAAACTGCATACGGAAAGAAGTGCGCAAAAGTGAAAATTATCTAAGCGTAGAGGCGGTAACATAACTACTTGGTTATACCACACATAAAACATAAGACATGTCTAAAGGGAACGTAGTGTTAGCAAACTTGGCTATAAAGGAAGTATCTATATTATGCAAATTATAAAAAGATGGCCAACAAAGTGATATAACTAAAGAAAATTACTGAAATAAGCCAGACTACAGAGATCAATAAATAGGAAACTGGTACAGATCATTGATTATAGACAATGAATACATTTTGTAAAAATCCTTAAAGGCATTTATCTTTACCAAATGCATTGTTTGGAAGAATGAACTAACCAGTTAGATATAGACTGCCACTTGGACCATTTGTTTCCGGTTCTGCTTTTACTAGCAAAGCCTCCATGGCAAACATTAAATAGAGAGATTCGTTTATCTAAATCATAATAATGTCAAAGTAGATGAAGTAAAAGCTATGAGCTCACCAGATAGTAGTTGTGGGGGTTATTGATTCATGAGTCAAATCTACTTGAACCTAGAGATATAAGTTTAACCTGTATTCGGCAAGATAAAAATAAACTCCAAAATACAAGTGTATTATTACAAAATACCGTTGAGATAAATATATATTGATTTTGTAACATTGATAGTTATTGGTCAGACTCAACCTGTAGAAATGACCGTGCAACTTTATGGGCCTGAGCTTAAATTATCATGTCTTAAAAATACTCAAGTAGGCTCTGTGTTTGCTTAAGTATTATTATAGTTATTAGGCATTTTGGCAAGCTTTATGTATACATGTATATACTGGCAAAAATTATATGCTGACTTTTCGTACAATGACAAGCTCTTATGTAGCGCTGAATGATAATCTCTGACTCTGAAAGCACAATGTTAAGACTGTGATAAACAAGTCACAATGGTTATAAACCATATTCACATATTTACAATAAAGTAATTATTTCATGTACCTTCCATAAGGAGTCTAAAACCAGTTGGATTCATTGTTTTGAAAGTTTTAACACCGAATGGAACAGAGAAAAACATCTAGTTTAACCAACCGGGTAGCGAACAGGAAAAAGTATCAGAACAAAAGCATTGGCCTGTTCCAAAAACGGTTTTGACTGAAACACAAAATCTCAGATATGCGGGATGCATTTACGCTCATTAACATAAAAAACTACGCTCATTGTTATTCCTGTTGCTATCATGCTAGTAACAGAAATAACTATGATTACTTTAGGTGCTCCCTATCTACAGTACATCAATTTATATGGTCAGTTTACAGCAGAAAATGGTTTTCTATGAATGTTATTTGTGTAGTAACTATGTGGTTCGACTTTGTTGATTAACTTTGGTAGAGTACTTCTTAGTTAATTAGGTAAGCATAATCGGAGCAGAAGTAGTAACTATTTTCACCACTTATCTCCTATAAAACTTTATTGACCACACCCTAGTGTAGCCCATAAAGTGTTATATAATGAAAAACAATTATTATGATGAGAAGAAACTTGAAACAGAGCAAGTAAGCCTGTTGTATTTACAGTTTCTTTTTAATTCCCTAGTTTTTATTTAGTTTGTACATAATGAACTTAAATCAATCATTGATAATTTTAATAAGCTACAAAATATTGCTTAGTTTTAAACTAAGTCTATTTTATTTCTACTTGGAATGCAAAAAAATCAGTCCTGTTTTTAAAAGTTCATTTTAAAATCATCAAAATTTACCATCATCTTACTTTTTAGACTTGATGAACACAAGAGATCTTTAGGGAGTAGCTTTCAAATAAAGAAAGGTCAGTCAACTTACGACCAGTTATGACTGATAGCAACAAGTCAGTATTTTACGGTCAAGTTAATAGAGTTACTCTTTTCAATTCCATAAAAACTACAAAAGCTGAAATTTTCGAATGTTTAAATACTGCTAACAGTAATTTTAACACCTTCAGAAGTTTGGCCTATTTTCTCAAAATTGAAAACCTCGCATTCCCTGACAAACCCAATAGTACAACATGAAAATCACTGAAATTAACGTAATTTTAAAGCTTAGAAAAGAAAATAAAGGTGACACAATTTAAAAAAATTATGCAGATAAAATAAGTTCTCATAAAAAAATTTAAGATACAGTTTAGCATCTCCTAGAAAATGACAAACAGCCAAACGGTTATTTAAAACTTTGAAATCATGCCCATTTATTTTCTAATTAAATTTAAGTAACAAAGTACATAAGTTTATGTATCATTGTATGAAGCTTGGAGAACAGCAAATGACCAAAACGTAATGTAAGCTAAAAGTAATATAGCCTACCCATTCATTATTAAAACCTAGTCATACATGACGGCACTGCTTACAACTATAAAATAGTTAGTCAAACATTTAAAACAGTTTGTGTGTGAATGGAAAGTGAAATAGAATCGAGAGAATCATCGCAGCTGTATTGAAATGTAAAGACCCTAAACTAAACTAAAACTAACTAACTACTCATACATTTACAATAATGATTGATTAGCAGAGAGCAGAGTATGCTAGAGCGCTTACCTTCTTGTCTAGAAGAGTGAGTGTGTTGAAGGCTTGGAGCAAGTACTATATCCACGCATGAGTGGGCTTAAAGTTTTGTCTCTTCATGCAAGTGATTGTGTGGAAGAGTGATGAGTAGCCCACGCCTCGTTGGTATGCCTAGCCACTTTAGACCTAAAGCTGTTCACTGTGGTTTTATCAATCATGCTTTACGCATAATTTCAACTAAGTCAATTTAGTTGTGTGCCCTGAGAGCGTATGGCTATAAAACAGTGATTAATCACAATTGCGTTACAGTTTACTGGACGTAACGCTCCTATTTCCTGCTGTTTCAACTAGCCATAGATGTGGATAGATCTTCTTTATGCGTGCTATTTGATTTGAATTACGTAACAAACTTTCTTTTCATTACCGAGTATATGCTTGAAGTTTAGAGAGTTAAATGATTCTAATACTTACTTTCCATGTTTTACTTTATTATTTATTTCTCTACAAGTTAAAGTTTCACTTTTAGTAACTAGTAACTAAAAATGAAATAATTTGCCACAGTTGCTGAAGCCTTACTTTATGATTGCATGCTTGTGAAAACCTGAAAATAACTTGTCACTTACAAAATGAATGGATCCATTGCTAATTTATACTTGTATTTAAAAAAAGAAGACAGTTTGATAATCAGAGTACTTCTCTACTCGCTTGAAATAGAGAAATAAAAATTTTGATTACAATAAATTTTGTATGAATGTATAACTTTTTGGGCATAAATAATAGCTACAAAATGATGATTTTTGCTAATGGCTTAATCAAAAGTATTTTTGTGAACAAATTGGCTTGTATGAAATGTAGGGTGACAGCCTTATGACATTTTCAAGTCAAAAAAGCCGATAGATTATAATTTATGGGTCAATAGGTTTTTGCTAGATAAATCCCTGGTTGCTATAACCTAATACTAACATACTTTAACCAGATATTGAATGATACCCTATACTTTCTGCATGTGTTTCATTAACTATTTACAAATAATATTATAACTTTCCCACCTTCAACACATATTGACATTCCTTAAAACATTCTAAACAAAATAATACAGAATGGAATTTGACACTTTTTCTGCAAAAAATAACTTTCCAAAATAATGTTGCAGCGGAATATTAGTTTTAAAAGCACCAAACTATAATGAAAAGTTTTTTTTGGGATTGCCATTCATATATGCTGTGTAAACAAGGAAAGATCATGTCTTCGACTTTGCAGAAATTTAATGTTCAGGAAACTTGCGTGCCTTTACATTTACAAGCAACATGTCAGATGGCTACTCCAGAGAGTAGACAGAAAGTTGGCAACCACTAATTAGCAATGTATCAACAAGCAGATTAAAAACTTCCCAGTAGAACTAACCCATTAGAGAAGATGTGTCAAGCAACCTGCCAGAAAACTGCCAAAAGGAATTAAATCTTATGATATGTATGTGACTTTGCCAACCCCTATCAGATACTGCAGAAATAATTAGTGTTAGACATCAATAATTTTAATCAGCAAGCTACCCGTTCACATCAATACTAACTTTTTACCACATACATAACAGAGCTTGAACATCTGAAAACCTTCTCACAGGCTACCCGAGAACAGGCTATCAGTAAAACAGCCGCCATTATTATGCCTCTTTTGGTTCAGTCTGCTGACGGCTTTTCTATCACGTTCAACATTCTATTTAAGCTGTTGATTATTTCTATATATGGACTGTTACGAGTCGCTTTTGGATGTAGAGATTCCCAGGCATATGGAGCTGAGCAGAAGCACTTGAAAAACTGTTGACTTAAGATTGTAACTTTCCTTGGCAATCTCTAATCTTCTATCACCCTTATTATAGTTATTGAATATTGTTAGTTGTGTATTTCGCAAAATACATTGTAAGTCCCTTTTATTAGTAAATATTGGTAATGCTTAAAATAACTTCACAACTAGACTTGTACCTGGGTCAGCAATAATAAAAATGGTCCACGCAACGCAAGTAAAATTTAACAAACTAAACTTGGCCAAAATAGGACAAGATGACCACACACTGCCACTGATGTATGCATTGATGTGGAATAATTGGATAATGAGGATGTGGAATAACCCCTGCACAATATGACAAGCATCACGTTTCATTGGGAATTATTGTGGAGGTCATCCCGCATCCTAGTGTCACTAAATGAGTGGTTTAGATGGCACCACTAATACCACTTATTAGCAGGTATTATTAGTACCACTCATGATGTGGTTTTATTAGCATCACTCATACAGAGATATTTATCTTGATGATTTATTATAAAATATCTAAAATGCAGCAACATAACTATAGCGTTGTTTAAAACCGCTCAATCAGTAGTATTAGTTTAGTACCAATTGTGGTGTGGTAAAAATTAAAACCCAAACCAAACCCCCATACTGGCTTGGCGGTCACCGTGGATTTTCTAGGGCTATAGCATTTTAATAGGCTTGTCATTTCATGGTAACACGTCGCATTTTACACAAATTGAGTGTGAGTGTTAGAAAATCTGCAGAACAGAAAGACTAATAATATTATAATGATGTATTATAATATTATATATTATGATTATACAGTATTTGTCTAAAAAGCAATTAGTTATTTCCTACCACTTTTACTGTGGTATAAGCTAATATCACACCACGAATGGTGTTAATTAATACCACTGCATGAGTGGTTTTAAAATAACCACTCTCATACCACTGGACAAGCCATATTATTTATATCGCTTTATAAGTGATATTAATGTGGGGATACACTGTTATTGTGCTTAAAATCAAGAAAAGTAAGCAATGTTATATATACATGTGTATTTCCTTCAAAATCCCGCACAGCATTTCAAAAAGACATCAACAAAAAATATCAATGAACTGGGAAGTAAAGATTTATAAGCTTTACTTCCCAGTTTAAAGAGTTAGATAAAGATTTATGTAAGCTTTTTGACTGTTTTAAACTAAGTGGTAATCTAGTTTTTCAAATTGAGAAGGAACGTTTCCTTACCTTTGATTTCTAAAAATCTTAAAAAAATCGTACAATGGTACTAAATAGTTACTCAACATTCTCAAGCAGATTTTGCCAGAAAGTAACAAATGTACTTGTTTGGCACTTTACAATTTTAAGGCGACGCACATTGTACACAAAGATCACAACTCTAAGTTAGACAAAGTCGAAAAGCCTTACAGTTTTCCTACTAAAATATTATTTAGATCTTTTGAGCTATTAGTTTGTCGCATGTTTATCAAATCTTTTCAAAAACATATTTTTGTTTAAAATATCAAGATGGTAACTTATGAAAAGAGCGATAAAATTAAATTTTTTGTGTAAAACTAGAAGAGTAGAGTCACAGCAAAACTAACAGTTTAATGTTTGCAGAAGATGAGAAAAAAGAACAACGACCTATCTTTTCAAGTGAGGGTCCTAACAAAGCCTCAAGAACAGACTTGAAATCCAGCTCAGGGTGAAATGTTTGGTACCGAGTCAGTTGAAGAGGAAAATGTTTAGTACCAGAAGTGTCATCAAAGTTCTGAACTTTGCGTATACAAAAATATCTTAAAACAGAGACAAATATTTCTATCCAAAAGTGTTATATGCTTTCATAGTTTTACTACTATTTACACATTTTGAGAGTTGTTATCACTGTTACATTAAATTAGTATACATAATCAAACATACTCTCTCCAAAGTATAATATTTAATTCATTGTCACGTATAATAAGTCATTTTTTGTTAAATCAAGACACCCAATATTTATATACATGTAAATATTGCCATTTTCTGCAAAAGGGCTAAGACTTTAAGTAAAGCTGACTGCAAAGAAACCAGTTAAATCATTGACTTGACCAGCTAATCAATCAACTACTCAATCAATTAATTAATCAATATGGCACTCTTCTACTACATTAGAACACACAAAGTTACATAATATCCACACATAAATACTGGACTTAGATGGAGAAAAACAGTCAAGTGCTCATCTGTTCATCGGCTTTACACAGCTCATACTGTCTTTGGATATTCATCAAGTTCAGTTAGAATATTGTGTACCATCTACCAATCTAAAATATAATACTTTATGTTTCTTGAGAATCCCTCCCCAGTGTTAAATCGAAGATTATCCATCTTTATCTTGAACTAAGTTTTAATACCATACTTTTACTATATTTAAATATTGTTTTAGTCTCTCTGTGTTGTAAATTGTCTAGAATTTATTTGTATCTATCATAAAAACTATGACCTAAATGAGTATATTTGCCTATATATAGAGATACCTTGACTTTCGGGCCGGTGAAACCATTAGAGCTATTTAAACCTTCAACATCAAAGTTATCTTCTCTCACCAATGAAGTCATGCTTTGCTACAGTATCCATGGATACATGCACATACTTATTATTCTGTATCACAAAATGACAAACCCAATATACTCCGGACTTCAAAATTGTATAATTTCAGTGAATCGAAGAGTAACTAAGCTTGTAGCATTTTAGGTTCTTTTTTATCATAAATAGTAATTGAATCTTTACATTATGAATGGTATTTGTTTGACGGGATTTACCTAAGCATGAATAGTTTAAACACTAATAGTTTTAAATGTTTGAAATAGACTATTATACTAGCTAGTGTAGGTAAAGGTTGTAGAGGTCAGAGCTGAGTGCCAGGCTGACACTGACGAGGCAACAAACGCTACCACTAGGGCGAGCTTAGCTTGGTAAGCGACACTGCTGCCGGTATTACTTCAGGTCGGTCAAAAGGTTGGCTGCTGAATCGACCACGCTAATAAGGAGCTGAGCTTAAAAAGACAAAAAATTATAAAATGAGCCAAAAAATGGGAAAACGACCAGAACAGAAGAAGGTTTTATACTATACAGTTATTTGCATGCACACTGCTACTGAAAGCATTTTACATTTGAGAAGTAATGTACATGTATATGCATTGATTACTTTGCGCTCAAGTTGTTTGTTCCCTTTGTGGAACTAATACAACAACACAGTCAGTTTCTTTACAATAGTGAAAGCAGAGGAATTGTGAACCTTGACTCCACAAGAAGCAACAATTATCTGGATGCTTTAAGAGAGGCTATCCTAGTGGTAATCAAGTAATAGCTCATAAAAAACGAGAATACCTGCTGATCACAAAATGTTTTACCTGCCAAAAGGTAGCCTGCCTCCAAGGGTCTGAGAAGTAATCTCATAAAGATTAGCATCCAAATAGCCATCAGAGATGCCTAGAGCACGGACCAAAATACAAATCATCTGGTCAAAGTAATAACGAGACTGATGATTGTATCCCGGGCCCTTGCCTTGGCACCACCTCACCAATTTAATCTACCTCAGTACTTCCGCTAGAGAGATGTGGAGTACATCATCAGTCAGTTCAAGGCAGTGGCGGACACAAATGGCTGGACGGAACCTGTGAGACTTTTTCGTCTGCAAAAAACTCTTTAAAAAGAGACAGAATACTGTCGTCAAGCCGACTGAGCAAAAGCCAGATTTGATGCAAGTTCTGATCAAACTGTTCCCCATAGTAGGCTCAGTGTGAACTGAGTACCCTAAAAGGAGTCATAGCCATTATATTATAAGAACACGCCGGTCAAGTAGAATGGCTAGTTCGAGTGGCTTACGAACAGCAGCCCCTTACATAGCGGAACTGGCCAAACAGCTGTTTTGCACCGCCATGAACATCTAAAGGTGGCGGTACGTTGGTAGTAGTAACACCCACGTTGATTGGCATGGTCAAAACTTATGAAAAGGTTTTGTAGATCAAACCTTAGAGGCCCTAGTCAATGACTGTTAGGTCTCTGAATGAGGTACAGACCAAAACGAATGCAATAGTGAAGGCCCCGACTGTTAGCCAGCTCGGCCTACTTGGACAGCAGCTGACAAAGCAGGATATGGTAGCCACAGCAAGAGAACAACCTACCTTGAGAGGCAGCAGAAAGTATACTTTAAAAATTCTTGGTGTACAGGGGCCAGGAACACATTTTGAAAGCTGTCTCAACCAGAAGCCACGGTGCTGAGGAAACGGCACATAGTCACATTCAGTAGTGCCAACTACTAGTTGCCCTGAAACCCTGAACTGTCCACAACTTGATACGAAACACCATGACCCGCTGGCCAGAGACGTCTTACCTAAAAATATTTTAGCCAAAAAGAGCACGAGGAGTAATGGAGAGCCAAGATGTAAAATGTCTTCCCCAACCACACTAGTTGAGATGGCAGTGAAGAAGAGTCAGTCGATAGGTCTTCAGATTACAGAGAGGCACCATTTTATGATTCATTTTTATTAACAATAGTACTAAAACAAAGAAATAGCTAGAAGAGTGATGAAGCCGATGATATGCATTAGTGTAGCTAGTCACGGCGTCAAACTGGTCATCATTGTGTGACAAGATCAATTTTCAAAAGTAATTAGGTTTCATTCACTTGTAAAAAGATGCAGTTTAAGTTTTGTTGTTAAACTGGCCACCTTCTCTATGTTGTTCATAGCATGGAAGATTTGGTTCTAAATTGTTACCTGTCGGTATCCCATCCTGCCATGGCCTGAACGGAAAGGTTGTGAGAAATTTAGACATAAACTTAAGAATCGAGCTTGAAATGTTATGCAAAGGATGTAACTGTGCTAGAGATGGGAAGGGACATGGAAAGACGGGGAGAGATGAGGAGAGATAGTGAGAGATGAAAAACGAAAATAATTTTGATGATCACACACTTTATTTTAAGGTACAACATTTTCCGACAATATTATTATAATTTGTTTTGGAATTTTTTGAATGTCAGAATTGCAATTGACGGATAATGTAGTAGCTCAAAATAGTCTAATGCGGAAAAGTTGCCTTGGAATGCACACTATTGCTTCTACACTGATGTGCACTGATATAAATGTATCTAGCCAATGATCACTGATTATGCCTGGCATCATACCTTTTTGATAGCATAAAAAATTGTTGTCAGGCATGTCAAATGAGAATATTTGTTTAAGTTTAGATAAATCAGTGCACACTGAGCAGGGAAACCAAGTCTAAAACAGAATAATTTACGATCGTTTGGAAATACTGGTAAGTATTGCTTTAAAACATGAGATTGTAAATAAAAAGTGAGTATTAATATGACTACAGAAGTGTTTAACATTTTATTGTGACATGTGGTGAGAAGTTTTTGGTTCAAGTTACACTAAAATCTGAGATCAAAGCAGTTGTTGGTAGCCACGGCAGCTATGATAAGTAGACAGAAGAAATGGATGATGTAGCATTACACAGTGCATGAGCAGATAGATAAATAGACGCAACATTTGATGGCTATAACACGCATGTATGTATTTTTATACTGAGATTTTATACAGTTCTTGTGATTAGTAGTGAGAAAGTGATCGGTCAATGCATTGGTGAGGCTGAAAGGTCTATGGAGCATGTTGAGGAAAGTAGTAGAAGAAGGAGAAGCACTATTTTCCATTAGAAAAGGAAACACAAAGATTCTTATGGATCAGCCTGCCAAACTGCTATTAGTGCTCCGTACAGAAAAAAGTGCATTCAATTTCATTGATGAATATAATGTAAAGATTGAGGGTGCTAATAAAGTTGCTGCACCAGGATTTACGATAGATACAGTATGCACCTCCGAGCTGATGTTTCCAGCGCTGACATTTTTAACTGAGATAGTTATTAGTAGAATATAGTTGAAAATGAGAGAGGAAGAGGAGGTAGAGAGGAATGCCAAGAAAATCACTGTTAGGCTAAAGGTCGAGTGTGAGGCAGCTGACACCGAGTTAAAGAATGCTACAGGTTTGAGGGTGGCTATACCGCATTTGGCCAAATATGGAAAAGGATTAAAGTATAGACCTGCACTATATCAGGAACAGGCTGAAATGAGTACATGTAGGTCTTGAATGATGTCAGAATTGAGGTCTGTGATGCCGCCAGTCTGTTTTTTTGTTGTACCTACCATACATCAACATAAATTTCAGGTCGTGAGACCATTCCGACTTTGCTCAATTTAAAGCTTATAAGGCATATGTAACATATGTGATCAGGCAACCATAATGTACAACTGTGCTAAAACAACATTTTTGAGTTATTTAAAGATTTAAAATTAGCAAATATTTAAGGATTTGATGCGCTCTAAAAAATTTTAAATTGATAATATATGCCCAAGTTATGCAAGATTTAGTAGAGAGAGTCTTGCAACCAACTAAAACTGTTGTTTTGAGTTTAGGCAGGATAAAGTTGACGATTCATAAGTTGTAAATCATGGTATTTGTTTAAAAATTAAAATGCCAAAGCAACTGAACACTTAATCTCAACCTATACTCATGAAACCCGGTATTCTAGACATTAGGTCCTTGAAAAAGATGATGATCATATTTTATTTGAATTCAATTGACGGTTGACTTTCCAAAGGTCATGGTAAGGTCAACTATATATGTGGCTAAAAGCTCACCATCCTGGAGATTTTCATTAAAAGGGTATGCTTCAAACTGGGCAAGTCTCCTTAAGCTATCTTGCTATGACTGCCTATAAAGACAATCCAACGACTTAATCAAAATGTTGGAAGTGTATTCATTATTTTCCACTTATACAGAAGGTCATGGTAAGGTCATTGAAAGGTGACAACAGAGGGCATCAGGAGGCAGAAATATCAACCCAACTCATCAAGTGACCATTCAATCTAGAGCTCTTTTTATGCAGTTTAAAACTCACACAGTGTACGCAGAGTACACTGAAGAGATTTATTTTAGCCCTTTAAAAGGGTCTGCTCGTTATAAGACCATCAAGGTCATGGAAAGATGACAGAAGTATATGGTCTACATCCGGATTAATAAGCTATAAGAGCTTTAGAGTTCTGTCAACACAACCATATCCATTGACTCATTTGGTAATACTTGATACACAATTCTAATGAGGTTTATTTGTGCTGATGACATAAAACTAGCACAGAATTACTTACATTTGCATCTGCCTATTAGTTTAATGTGAACAACTGGAATGGGAACGTTATCAGCAGTGATAGGCTGATCATTATTCTCTATATATCAACTTAATTCATTAGGATTATTGTTATTACTCTCATCATTAGCAGCCACATATTGCCTAAACATCTAGACTTCTAAGGTTTCCCTATTATCGATATCTTCAGCAATATCCTCATCATCGCTTTCACTATGATCTGGCGCAGCTGACTCATATTTTAAATAGAAATATTCATCCAAGTTGTTAGCTTCAACGAGCTCTAATTTTTGCGAAGGTTCCATTTTGGTTTCAGCCTGAGTTGTTACAACAGGAAATAGCCACCTACACGTACATGTGCGCACCGACACTTAGAACCTAATCTTAGGTTATGGAAAGTTCCATAGTAACTACTGACATGGGTGGAGTTAAATGGCAACTCTGGCTTTTTGATTGGCCAGACACTAAAATAAACAAGACCATGTGAAAGAGCAAGGTTGAATGCACCATAAACAACTGCTTACTGAACTAGTGATGAAGAGCTTGACATGGCAAAATACCTTTTGACGTGTAGTATTTTGAAAAGTTAATTTTTGTGTAGAATATTGATAGAGTTTTGAATGTATGCGCCAAATATTATATAACAATAAAATATAATAGATTAAAATTATAAGTGTTTGAAGAGAAATTTATGCTTTGTCGGTAGCGTCTATAAAATTGTCTCAACTTTTGCTGCTTGTAAAATTTGTATCTACATTAATAATCTATTAATTACAAATTACATAAGATGATGTTTAATAAAAACAACAGTTGGCCACATGAAGCAATTAATTGTTTTTTATTGTAGATAGCTTTATTTCGACCATTACATTCATAAAACAAACTGTCATCAAAATAGCATAATAGTATTGCAAAAAACCAACTTGACTGACTTGTTGAAAAACTATTCACCAGTTTCTATCCGCATCGATATTAACCATAAAATTTCATTTTACTTGTTAGATAGACAGTACACTCCAAAAGTCCCTAGCCCCTGTTTTAGGTACAGTATCTGTCAAAAAAACTGTGGGTCAGTCACTTGACTGCCAAATGTATGTACATAGCTGACAATAGCAAAAACTGTTGCTAACACTTTTGTTGTCTTACATATTACCTATGTCCTTTTTAAACTATTTCAAACAAATCAGAAAACTAAAGACAATTGAACAGTAAGTATTAAATTTAATTAAAATTCATCAAAGTATTATGAAGTCTTATGTATTTATATGTTTGGTGTAATAAATACATGAACCCAAACCATATTATGAAACCAAGGAACAGATAATTATGTCTTTTGAAAACTCAGAAATAATCCTTCCATACAAATATTTTTGTTTCTCTAGTCTCTCGAGGTGATTACTAACAACTTATGAGCCACATCTTATAGAAGTAGCAATTTTGGTAATTAACTGGAAGTAAAATAAAGAATGCTAGGGATTTTACTAGGCATTGCTATGTACACAAAGTTGGAAAGTTTAACCCTACAAGCAACATTAGGGTGATAAAATCGAAAAGCACAAACATAAAACATGAGCAAGTAGTATAATACTTGTAACTGAGGTTTTTTTGGCTGATTTTGCTAAAGATTTATTAAAATTCTGTCAAACACTAAAAACATAGCTTTTATGAATCATCCTTTGATGTACAGTGAGAGGTTTTTTTTTAAATTATCTAGTGCAGTTACCGATAAGGCGTGCAAACCAGCAGCAGCATTCACGTTCTTTCCTAATAGCTTTACCATCTCGCTCTTTGTACATGACAAAACAGTTTCTAGATATATCCTTAGACGGATCAAGGTTTTTGTCATGGTCCAACTGACATTTTTTACTTAGAATTTCACAGCATAGACATTTTTGTTCACAATAACCTATCAAACACCAGGAATAGTAATAGACCAGCTTGTCTGTTCTTTGGGTAATTGCAAAGGCAGTTCCTAATGTTGTTTCTGTTATTAAAACTCTAACTAGGGTGATGCTCACTTTAATTACTATAAACCTTTTTCTATTATTGCGCATAAAAGTACAACTTTTATAAATAGAGAGATCCTGCTTACAACTTGAGCATTAGATTACCTTGCTATTTTTTATTAGGAGCCAATTTACACTTGAGCATTGAAGTTTCTTCTTTAAATTAACAGGTGATTTTAAAGCGTCAGACTGTGAATACAACGGATTATGTTGATGTGGAATAATTTGAGCAGACTTGGTGCAGGTAAAATTCCAACTTGGCATAGAACGAAGCTATCTTGAACACTTTTGCACTTGAAGTATGTTTCCCGCAAAGACTTGCTGCTTTACCACATGAACATTTTTTCACAGGTGAACTTTTTGGTTACTCCTTTTAGAGTTTTCAAGCCATTCTTTGTTTGCATGATTCATGTTGTAGTGTTTTTAACAAGTTTTTGCTCTCAGTTTTTAAAGGAACATGACAGAAACATGCACATGAACATCTTGCAATCAAAGCATTTGTGACAAGTCAAGTATTGAAATGGATTTAGAGTGTAGCACATGCATTTTTTGAATTACATTGCAGTACATCAGATTCAGTAGATAGATTTAACAACTGTGGTTTTCTTGTGGTTCTACCTTCAGGAACCAGGCAGTTTTAAAATAGTACATACTGATTGTTCAGGCATGATATAAATCTTTGAAGGGATCATTTTGTGAGAACCTTTGCATGAGTATAGGACTGTTGCACTGCAACCACTAGGGAAAAAAACTAATTTTTTACTAATAAGGAGTTCATTATACTTTATCAACAGCACACCTAGATTCCTCAGTTATGACTGTTTTGTGATTTTAACCATATTATTCATCCAATTGTCACAAAAATTAAATTGTTATTTTATTTGAAGGTTAAAAGGTACCTTCATTTTAGAGAATTATCTTGCTTTGCTGCCAAATCAGATATTACCTAATGGTTAAAAGTCAAAAGTTTTGTGAGAGTCTGGTAAGAAAGACAGCATTAAATATTGAGGTTTGTATTTACATACAGCTGTAAGTCTGTCTGCTTCATATGTATAATGTGTAGATTAGCACAAACATGTGTCAGTGCTAAGGCTTAAACTATTGAATTATTTTCAAAGGTTTGCAACAGCATAACAACTGCCCCAGAAAGGTCAGTTGCAGCATCAGCTCCAGCTCGTGACCACAAAGTTTTAATCAACTTATGAATATGGTTTGAATCTGCTGAAAAGATTCAAGAAGGTCTACAGCACACTCGGGATGCAGATGGTGAGCAACTAGGACAAAATTACTAGTAACTACTATCAGAAAAAACTAAGATGAGTCACACCTCTATATTTCTAATGTTCGGATGTTGATGATAACTAAATGGCATGAAAAAGGCAACAGTCTTCAGCACCAAACCAGAATCCTATGGTTACAGCAAATAATTTTAGGCAAAACCACACCTATTTGATAGAACGGCAGAAACAGTCATCCATTCTTAGTGAAGATCGGCTAAGCCTTACCACACCTGCCCAGAGGACCGATGACAAGTCTTTGCTACCGTAGAACAGGAGAGATGGCCTTTATATTAGAAGTGCTAAACCAACAATAAAAGAGCCATAACTTTGACCAGAACAGTTAGTGGAGTTACCTATTTCAAAGCTGAATGCTCAGGGCTTTTTAAAGCCAACACTCAGACTGCAAACCTTCTGTGAGAAGCCGACAGAGGCAACTAAATAGAGCTCAAAAAAGTTCTTGATATTTTGGGCCAAACAGCCCGGTCCGAATGTTTAGAAAATTTGATTCTAGCTTCCAACTAAAAAAACCGTAAGCCAGCCCAGAAACCAAAAAATCCAATCGGCAATTGAGTGTGTTTTAAAATTGTGCGAGCTAATTCCGTGCGATTTTGACAGCGCACTATAGTAACAAAAAAGGTGCCACGCTTGCAGGCTATTTTCAAAAAGTCATTTTCTTGGTAGACCCATAGTGATCAAGCTTCTCACAGAGCCTTCTGCAATACTACACACCTTTCAACCTTTTGATTAGAGACTTCCTACTTTGTTAATACTGACACCCAACAGGGTAAGCACAACAAATTGTTAGAGGAGATGCTGCGCTGACTTTAACCCTTGGTGGCAAAAAAAGGAAGAGCCTCTTGCCTCAAGTTAGGAGTGTAAAGCAGTGTGTAACTACACAGCTGCAGCTACTTTGAATGAGCCAGCTACTGAATTTTTTCAAACGAAATAATTGTTTGTGGTTGCCTGCAAATTGTTAAAAAATGTTCATTTTTGTTGCGGCATGTATTATAATTATGATTTGTTTATTTCATTTTTTATATAAGTTAATAACATTTGATAGATTAATAATATTATAAAACTTGTAAAATTTCATAGCATATTAATTTAAAGCATAAAGCATAAATTTACAGCACATTTTTTGATAGCATGATTGCAGTAATCTGAATTCAGCTTCTAATGAGCCGACACCCGTAACTCTTGTTTTAGTGCACTTAAAAAGTTAGTTTTGGCTGCAAACTGTAGCAAACATACCAATGAGTAAAACGATTTTCTGTAATTTTTTTAATATTGTTGAAAACGAAAACATACCTTCAAAATTGCAATAAAATAAAAAAATTTAAAATTATAACAAATGGCAACAAAACATTTATAAAAAGTTGGAGGTAAGTTAGCAAAATTCTTGCTTTTAAAAGAAATAATGTCGAATCACCCAAAGGAGAGTGAAAAATGTAGGCAACTTTCAATTCATTTGAGAATGGGTTAAACTTATCATCTGAACATTCTGTTGTGGTGTTTGAAAAATACAACTCAATCATTTTTATGAATGTCGCCTCTAATAAAGAGTTACTTAAAGGAAGAGTAGCAAAATAGATGTTCAACTAAAGGTTTTATGATAGTTTGTTTGTGTGATAATGGCTACTATATAACAGTTAACAACTTTGAAATATGTCTAATTTAATATTTTTGTTGGTGAAGGAAATTATCAGTTTTTTCAATGTTCTTCTTCTGTAACTACAAGCTCCTATGTATTTCTCACAAGCTGCAATTTTTGCAATAAGCTCACTCAAAGCTACAACTAAAAATTCCAAAATTTTTACAGTATAAAATTAGTTTTTCGAGTTTTCTGAGAAAGATGCTTTGTAAAAGGATTAAATGACATCAAACATTAAAAGTGTGATTGTGAGATGGTAAATCATTATAAAATCTTTGTTAGTTTATCTATTTTAGCGGTTTCTTTCCTTACAAAAAACTTAATTGAGTTTTTCAAAAAACTTTATTGGTACTCTATACTCACACTAACAATTCTTTTCTAAAAATAGGCCCATCCAAAACAGACTTTGGTAGTACTTCATAAAGTAGGCTTTCACTTCACATTCACTGAATTTGATTCAGGCCTTTCCAAAATTCATCATTTGTTCTTAGCCATGATGAGTCAAGTTTTCAGTTGCTAAGAATAGAACAAGACCAGCAACTTAAACTGTCAAATTTGATTGAGAGTGATTCTTTTAGTTTTAAAAGATCAGTTTACAAACTGAAGACTTTTACAGAAGTTCTGCAGTTTTGATATGTTCAACCAATTAACCCAACATAAGCTCATTTTTACAGGTGTTCTATTATTTCCCAGCATTTTACCTAATTTTACTGAAGTATATTTTTCTCACCATTGCTCATACTCCAAGTATAAGGGCCTTTGCATGCACAAAGCATTGGAGATTACAGCACTGCAAATGTGCTTGTTGCTCCCTCTTTAGTCTGAAGCATTATTTTTGTCTTAGAGCACCAGATTCCAGAGTACTTTGTTTTTCATTCTAAAAGTTACTTATTATAAAATGCTGCAAGAAATGTGTCTAGTAAGGCAATAAACTTTGTATTTTACTTGAACAGCTGACTTGTGTTTAGTTTCCTATTTTCAGAGCTTAAGTGATATGCCTCACCATTTTGTAAATTGGAACCATCTACAGACAAAACTAAGTTTAAGGATAAAATTTAGGAAAAATAAAAAAAACAGCTATTACTTTTACCAAATAGACTCAGGTTTGTTAGCAAAAAACTAAAACCAAAGTCAATCAATTTTAAAAAATGGTTCAAGGGCAAAAAAAATCTTGTAACATTTGAGCATACCCAATGAAACAATGTAGTACAAACTCTTTGATTAAAATATAAACCATGTTATGAGAATTTTAGGCTTTAGTATATCTGATCTGTTTGAGCATCATTTGGGCTTTCGCTAAATGATGCCATCAAATATTAGATGCAATAATAATTTTCCTTATCCATGTATTTGAAAACCAATAATATGTTTTTCAAATGCGTAGTATTTGACACTTGCAATCAAATAACCACAAATATTTCTACAAACACGACCACAGGTTGTTAATTAATACCAAAGCTTGCACCACTAGTTTAATATAATGGGGGTGAGTGAATGTGTGTGGCATGTTGTAATGAAATAAATCGTTCACCTAAAGTCTAAAACTAGACTCACACATGAAGTGCTTCAGCAACACTCAACGGTGAAACCAGAAAATAATGGCTACTGAAGGAACAAACAATGCTAGTTCTTCATGATTTGTTGCTGTCAGCAAAACCGTCCACCTTTTTACCTCTAACACAAATACTTTGATAAGGCAAAAGTAAATTTTCTAATTTTTGTGCATTCAATTTTATGACAAAAGCCCTTCAGACTATTTCCAGCATTATGGGCTGAGAATTGTTTTGTCGAGGTGTATTCATTTTAGCACTCAATAATTATAGGTTGAGAGTTCCTCCTAAAACCATTCATAAGCAAATAAAAACTTTATAAGAAAAAAACCTCACTAATTGACCTGAATGACAGACTTGCATTGTAGTCAAGAAAGCTCAAGCAATCCGATTGATAATGCTCCACCGATTGAGAGTTGCCTAATGCTTTAAAAGGTTTAGTGTCTAGCAAGAAACAACTTTTAAGTGACGGAAAGAACATGAATAGAAAATACTCAAGTAAAATTTTCTAACAAGTTTAAGGTAGCAAGACAGACAGAACAGCAATCAATTTCAGTAAGCAGATGGATCTACATGTTATGCCTGTAACTTGCGATGAATGTGTCCATCTCTATCATGATAGTTTTAAGAGTTCTTTGCAACCCTTACAGTAGGCAAAAAGGGACTAGACATCGAAGAGTACACATATGCAACCAAAGTAATAACATTCTATTTAAATTTTTGTCAGAGTTTCAATTTGAGGGCTGTCTAACTTTAACTACAATCATGCATTGCCTTTTTTATCTTTTTTTTAGATCTAGAAGTCTTCAGAAAGGCTGATTTCTCAAAAAGTAAGAAAAAAAAGAATGCAAACCACTAAAAAGTAAGTGTTGCTAATGGAAAAATGATAAAGTTAAGAAAGGCAAAAGAAAATATAGATAGGATTACCTAAAAATAAATTATGAGAGCAATTTACTAAGTAAGCCACTAATATGATGAGATACTTTAAAGTCTCCAGCTTTTGCCACAACAAATGAGGTACTATGCAAAACATTCACAAAATGAAAAGAACAAGTTTAGAAAAATACGCATCAAAAATAAGTGCTCGTCAGTTGCATCAAAGCTAGAAAAATCAAATGTAAAGCAGTCATAAAGGTTTCCAAAAGAATACTCAAGAAATTAAATCTCCCTCGTGAGAGAAAACAATAAACTTAAACGCTGTTGTTGTTTGCCTTTATAAAAAATAGTTAGAAGTCGTCATTAAAAGAGAGCACGAACGTGTTATGGTAAACTTAAATTAAAATGTTTAAATAAAGTAAGTTGTAATTACCATGATGATAATTTTACCCCCATATCTAAAGTCTAGGCATGTACTATTGCTTACCAACATCAATAACTTTCACTTACATATGATAAGTAATTGTTTAATCAGTGTCTTTTCAGAGTCATCTTCGGCCTTTTTCGTCTGAAAGGAAACTCATCGAACAAGACTCGTTTTAGTATAAACTTCTCCAGAGAGCCTAAAATGGATTTCACATATTCTTTTGTGTGATATTGTAACTTAACATAAACATCTGTTTCTATTGAAAAAAAAAACAATGTGATTTGCAAAAAAAGGTTTCAGGGCTCATGACTTTGATAAAGGTTACTTTCAAAGTTATTCATATTCCAAATATCCTTAACAGCAACTACCACACTTATTGTGACAAATCTGCACATAAGAAGATACTAAAAAGTTTTGTAAACTTGACTCGTTTTGAAGGTCCAACTTTCAAAACAAGTTAAGTTTATGGGAGACAACTAAAGTAGAAGAATTTTCTACCAAAAATCATGCAAACAAGGTGTTTAATGCACTGTTAAAGAAAGAAAACAAAAACTATGAAAAGTTTATGTTGCAGCAAATAAAATGATAGATTGTAGAATACTTTTAAATATGTGATTGAACCATTGAACTCATTCAAATGAAATTAAGACCACAATAAGGGTCTTAGTTTCATTTGAATCAGTTATCAGCTACAATTTGATGTCATTTTTTCTTTGTAGACTAGCCATGTCTAGAAATATGAGCGTTTGAATGAGATAATTGGTTGAAACGCTCAGATTCAAGCGGGGGCTTTAATTGTGACGTATACAGTGAGCGTATATGAAGGAGTCCCTGAGCAATAAATATACTACCTCTTCTTTAGCCAATCATCAGCATGAAATTTTATATAGGTCATAATGAATGTTATTGCTAGTAAAATTCATTGTCTGTTATATCAAATACTCCCGTTAGAGAATTTACTAAATTACTAGACCAAACAAGCCAATTTACTTGTTTTATTGATGAACAATACAATGTTAACAATGCTTCCAGTTCCATCAAAGGTGAGCCAGACTTTTCTGAGCATCGGGTGGTTGAAGATTGGCGCAGACAGCCTATGGTTGAAACTGACAAGCGTCAAGCAGCGTTTTGCTGTAGAGGAAGATAGGAGAATATGTATTTAACTTTTATATATCCTAAACTACAGTGTATAAATAATAATTATACTACGCATAAATACTCTAATTAGTAAATTGATAGCTTTGTGCTATCGCGAATCATCTTTTCATAACTTTTTTATGGTTTTACTTTGCTAAATACTTGTTTTAAGTTTTCTTTGACAGTTTTAGCTACTAAATTAAATCAGTGATTAGAATTCATGTTTACTTCTCATTTGTATGGAGTAAGAAGAATTGATTGAGCAATGCTCATACTCAACTCTCAGAAACTAAGCTTTAAATTGTCGGCTTGGCGTCCATATGCTTTTGTTAACACTGCTTCATTTTGTAACTTTGCACTCTCAATCTATCTGAATCTCAAATTGAAAGCTTTCAGTAGACGTACTTTATAACAACATATCTATGAATGACACTTTTTTTCACATCGGTCTTATTGATTACAAAATGTTTATGTGACACAACCAGTAGAGCAGTTGTTTTGGTGTAGAAACTTCCATACACGAGAAAGAAAGACATGAATGTGTACTTCACAAGCCATGACATGTGCCATAATGTTTCTCAGACCGGTCTTAAGTGTTCTGCAGAAAGAAAGAGATTTTGGACCTTGATAAAACCAGGTTCATTGAGAGTGGCCTTTCATAACAACTGAAACTACCATGGTAAGTTTTGTAGCAAATTGTATTTTTGTTGCATATAATTTTACTTGATGTATATCCCTTTCAAGCGACGTTCAATAAGTTATCTAAAGATAAAAAATTTCATATGTTTTAGTAACCAAGTATCCAGGCGCTGATTGTCTGAAACCATCTAAAAAGTGTACAGATGAAATCATGTTCTTACAAATCATTGGTATTATGGACATACCTAGAATGACTCATAAGAGCAGAGTTTTTATCACTACCAGCCTGTGTATACAACATAGTGAGAGCTACATACCTTAGAACTGAAAATAAAGAAAATTATCCAGATATGATACATACAGAGTTGAGTTTACTGCAGTAGAGTAATTTATCCTGGTATATGGGCTAAAACTACATGTGTATGTGAGTGGCAACCACTTGGATGGATATGTTCAATAAAAAAACTTTTTGCTAAGATACAAGTGCAAAACACAAATCGTAGAACATATTGAATATATCATAACCACATTGCAAGCTGTGCCGAAATCTGTCTGCAAGATGGATGTATGGAGTTTAGTCAGAGATGTATCGACAGGTACCTTTGCATAACTCGATTCAATTCTAATGGACCAAATATTAGGAGCCATTGAAGAGATTTTACTAATTGAAAACAGGTGACTCTTCAGCACAAACTGCCGACCAGGTTCAAAAAGGGTTTTATTTACCCTTTGCCAGAATCAGTGGGTTGATTGATTTCAAAGAAAGTGACTTGGTTTTGGGTTGACTATTTTGGTCAACACAAAAAATCATTTGTTTTGTATTTCAATCAACTAGTCAAATGAGACAAATAATTTTTTTTCTACAAGTTGATACTAGTAGTGGCTAAATAACATTTACTATACATGTCTGTTTTAGTGATGCAGTTGGTTTCGCCATATATTCCAGCATATTCTTTTCAGAGATGAGGCTTACTCATTTTATTTAGTATTCAGTTTCCAGTATCGATGGCAACAAAAAACTTCGCTGAAACGAAGGCCAAAATGAAATTAATGTAAGTTAACTAAACGACCTACATACACATATAATTCCTGTATAATACTAACAGAATCCTAGTCGGTACTCAGATGTTTACAGAGCATTTAGAGAAAACTAATATGACAAATTCTAATTATCTTCATATAAAGGATTTAAAACATTTATATTTTATTTTTATTTATATGTATCTGTAGCTAGATTTAACATATTATTCTAGCAATCATGAACAGTTACCAAATAAAATTGGTATTTATAGAGCCATGTAGGACTAGAATTTTATCCTCATAGCCAATTTGCATACGAGAGATAGAGACAGGCTGTTTCACTATATACATCATTTTGGGCAAGTCTGGGCAGAAACTTTTTGCTGCGATCATTTTTTGTCAATTTCAATCTTCCAAAATATTGACAGTCAAGTCGCCTAAAGCAGAAAACCACATTGCATATGATAGAAAAGCATGAACACTTTCTGTTAAAATCAACTAACATTTTACGCATCCATATCTTCTATTATTATCAAATACTCACCGATATCTCAGAAACATTGCTATGACTCTTTTTGACTATTTGTAGTAAGTTTCAGCTAGCCGCTTTTTATCGTGTTTCATAAGTATACACTCGTCCTCTTCTTTGTCTAGCTTAGTTTTTGCTATCACAAAAATGAATTGTTAAACACTTCAAATTCTTGCAATAATATATTTATAAGCACAAGTTAAAACTTTGCCAAGAGGTAGACCATTGTTAAGACATCTGTATTTGCTTGCCAGGTCGTATACATAAGTATTCTACTGTGATGTGTACATACGTATCTTGCTGCTGTATACATGGGTGAATATTTTGCTATATCGTGCACATAAGTATATTGCTATATTGTGTTCACATGTATTATGCTGCTTTGTGTACATCCATATCAAAAATACAGATAAATTTAAACAAGATAAATAGCTAGCTGCATTTTGTTAATGAAAACATTTTAGTGTGTTGGTTATGTTTGGAAATCTAAGTTTAAAAATTGCGTAGACTGGGTCAAACCCACAATTTTTTTGCTTTCTTTCAATCATAATTTGTTAAACAATGTCTTGGTAATTTTGACTGTACATGCTCAAATACAATAGCAAAGAAACATCAATGACTGTAAACATGCCCATTTGTAAAGAACATTTCAAAGTGAGATGCCATTCCCCTGATGGCCACCAGCTGGTGGCTGTAGCAATTAAACTCTATACCATGGGTTAATAGACGCGTGATTTAGACCAAATACACTGAGAATTTCTAAACTGTGATCAATCACTGGTAGATCTACACTGGTAGATCTACACTGGTAGATCTAGTCATTTACAATGTTTTGTTTCAAAGTACAAAATATAGTAAAATTGTTGAGCTTACTCAAAAATAACTATTTAACAAATAAAGACTGTTATTTTGAACTTCTTTTGCCAAAGTTAAAATGATGAAAAGGTTGTTGCTCATTTGCTAGTAGAACTGGTAATTGATTAATTTGATATTATGAACCACGAAATGTCGCTTGGTGAAGCATTTTTGTAGGAGAAAAAGCCGCATGGTTTGGCTTTAAAAGTTTTTGTAAGAAACAGTTCTGATTAGAAAGTAATTAACTAATTGGCTTATCAATACTGTACGCACTCAAAAGGCAAAAATAATAGGTCTTTATGGCAACTATAGAAAGGATGTCTTAAAGCTACGCTGAAGTTAGTTTCACTCTGCAAAAGCTTGATTTCGATGAGAATTTTTTCTTCACAATCATCAGTTTAGTCAGTTACAAGGATGGAAGTTTCCCTATTGTTGATAAATGAGCTGATGAATGTTATCAATTGAACAATCGTACTACTGAGAGTGATTATTTGATTTTTCACACTAACAACAATACTGTGTAGTAGAATGTGCATGTTTTTATTTGCTGAGTTGCCATGCTTCAAATGCATTTAGAATTGAGCACTGTCGACAAGTTGGCGTCCTCCTGTTTTAATGATTCTGAGCCACCCTTTTTGAATTGTTCCAAAATTAGTGATGTACTCATCCAGTCAAAGCTCTTTTTATTAGACCTGCTTTTGGGTCATGCTAACTTTTTAATTCACACTTGTTACACTAACTTCCCCAGTACACCTGATCAGAATTTGGTATATAATTAAGAAGATTAATATAATAAGTTATTATTATGGTAATATTATAAAATGATAACAGAATTTTATTCGTGCTATACAGTTTTTACTTCAAAAGTCACATGAGTAATCATCGCTTTAATTAAAACCATACTTATTAGGCTAAAATTGTGAACTTTAGGAAAAGTTTGGTACCTTTCCAGTTAGAATTTGTATGATTGATAGGTTCAGTTATTCAATAAAATGAGTAACAAAATAAATAAAAAAGTACCTATCTCATTAATGTCAAATAAGCAAGTTACTGTTGGAATTGATTATTAGAATATAACAGTGTGGTAATGAGATGAAATGCGCAGTATTTGTTTACCTCTACTTGTGAAAGCTTAACTGGGTATTGATTATCTGAATCTATCTGCACTGTTTGCTTATGTGTCATTGAGTAGTAGTCTCACTATGAATGCCTTTGAGAAAAAGGCAAATGAAAAGTTTGCAAAGCTAAATGACATCAAATCTCTATAGATTTCACCATTTTTACAGCTTAAAAGACACTTTAGAACTATTTGGAGCCTTGAAAGCCAAAGGGTCCCTAAAGCTAGCAAAATGGATTGAATTATAATTGTGATGAGTTGGCTTAACAAGCTATTAACAAGGCATTACAACACAGATTATTAATATTAGTACCCACTTGCAGCAAAAAATTTATTATTATTTGCGCTGGAAAGAACCTTACTTATAAATTCAACAATAGTAATTTTTGAACGCAAGTGTTGAGATCAATAGTTATTTTCAACACATATCGGACTAATCGAACACTTTTTGACAGAAAACTTTATTTATTATGCTAACGCAATGTCACTCTCGCTCTGCACTAGAAGTTTTTTAAATAGTACAATAACTGGCTGAATGAGAGATATGGTGGTTACACCTTCACCTAAGAGCAGGACACTTACCAGATGACTGTCATAGTATGGCACATAATATCACTAATCTAACATATCATATGGCAGTGTCGCCACAAGCAGCATGGGAAATACAGTAAGTATACTGTCTCCCTAACCAGCTCAGCATAACTAAAAGGTCTTAATTACATTTTTTGCTTAAGTTAATGTTAAAATCGATAATGCTCTTTCGGGCAGAAAATTACACAAGGTGTTAATTAAAAATGAATTGTTTCATTAAACTCCCTTAAAATAGTATAATAGCAGAAAATATGTTTAATTCATTTTAGGAAAGTTTGTATATTTTGAATTTGTAAAAAGTTTATTTAGTCAGTATTGTAACGGTAGTCTCCTTAAAAACAGAACACCAATTTTATGCTCATGTAACTTACCGGATAGCGTGTAAGCAAAAAATGCAGCATTTTTGAACCACTTTTGATGGCTTCAAATGTAGTCTAGTCCTTTCCAGTTGAAACTCATTGTGTGTGTTTTGCAGCTAAAAGACATTATCTACAGTGTAATAAAAGTCAATCAAGAGAATGATAATGGCCAAGGCAACCTGAAACTGCTTCCAAAGTGGCAGGATTGGCCCCAGTTGATTACCACTTCCGGACCTTCTCCTGGTAGTTTCATGAGTGCCAAGCTGGACACCATGATTCATCAGGATGACAGTGTTGTTGAACTGATCAGAGCATCATCCTTGGATTGACACAAATAGATGAGCTACTTCATTTTAGGGAAACTACAGAGATTGTCTATTGTGTTCTTAATTGACGCTATATAAGCCACAAACTTGTGGGCAAGCAGGTGTTTGACAGGCTTTTTAAGGGTGCGCAGAATCTGCTCAAGGAAAATGACGACAATGGTCTTTTTGGTTGGCGGAACACGGTTTTCATTCTACAGATTTGTACGGTCGCTGATGCGACTTCGAGGTGTAAAGATCAAACAGGGTTTTTTGTAAGCCACACCAGCCAGGATGTCATTTTGAAATGTCATTTTAGTAGCTTGCCAATGCATTCTATAGTTTCAGCCTCTTGTATTTTTGGTCAACGGAAAACCCTTGACAAGTACAGATAGACACAGGGAGCTGCTACGTAGCAAAGTGTGGGTGATGAGAGACATAGTTGTACCATCTTGGGCTGAGATGGCGATTCCGTGTCAGTTCTTCATCCAGGACTGTTGTCCATTGAAAACTATGAAGAGCTGCCAGGAAAATATTTGCCTCGCTTCAAGATTGATCTGGTCAGGGCTGAAGGGAAGCGCGTCTGAACCTCACTGACAAACCTATGACACTCCAAGTTAGCACCACATCTACATACTTGCATGGAAGTAGAGAGCCACTAAGTAGATGAGGAACTAGCTTACTTCTGTTTGAGTTTCTCAGCTTGGAATGCCAAAGCGCTGGGCATGAGGGCGTAAATAAAAATGCAGGGAAGCAGGACAAGCTTAATGGTTCACCAGAAGGTTAACGCACTACCAGGCCAAATTCAATTCAAGAAAAGAAAAATTGAACCATACCTTTGAAGTAGAACACTTTATTCCACTTGAGTAAAAAACTATGTTTTTGTGTCAATCTCTTCACTGGCTCAAGTGAAAGAAGGAGCCAATGTACAACGCATAGTACACATCTCTTCAGCAAAGGGGATCATTGGGACCTTTTGAATAACTAAAATTTTCATGTGGTGCAGACCTAGAATGAGGATATGAAATAGTGATTATGTGTTGACTATTACCGGCTAACTGTGGTCAGAGAACAGCCAATCTCTTTTCTCGAATTGACTGCAGCTTGAATGACTTCTCTAGCAGCAAGTTATTTTTTATGTGTCTTGTCAGTGTTTAATGACAAGTGCCATTGTATGCCAGCAAACAAAATAATCCAGAAAGGACTTCCACCATATGGTGGAGGTGAAATGTGCTATCATTTGCACTCACTTCTTTTTTAGTTACTTTTGAAAGGAATGATGGAGCAGGTTCTGCGAGACCTTCTTTAGCAGCTGCTGCTACTCTATCCAGAATCATAATCATTGTAACAGATTCCAACAAGCACCTATACCGGCTGAAGGACATGTTTCAGTAGCTTAAAAGAGCAGGGAGCAACTCAAAACAGCCAAGCTCAAACTACTTTAGTCGCAGCAGCATTTATTGGACTATCTGATAAGCAAAAAAGAAATGGCTGTTGACTATGAGAAGACCATGGCGCTTAATGGGGCTTCAAGAGTTCCAGGACATCTTTGGCGCATTAGTATACTACTTTCAGCAAATGTTGAGCTTTGCTACTAAGACACTATCGTTACGCAAGTTGACAGAGAAAATTAGAGAAGTAGATTTAGGAAACGGGGAGCAAGCTGCTTTTGTAGCTCTGAAGGAACCCATTTTTTTGCAGCCATCTAGGAATATTCTGATCGAAGTAAACCGTAAATTTTACATACAGATGTGATTTAATATGAGTTAGCAAAAGTACTGTCCCTGATCAAAAACAGTAAAGAAAGTGCAATTTCTTCCTTATTCAAAACCCTGGCACCTGTTGAGATGAACTACTCAGTTCCATAGAAAATGCTGCTGGTCGAGTTTAACCCTTTCACTGCCAACCATGTACAAGTTCAGGTGTCTGCCAAGTGCCAGCCATTTTACCGAAAATTGCCGATATTGCTTCATGATATGTAAACAGTGTTTTTTTCTAATTTCACTCTCTATCTAGAACGTTTTTGTTACATACAGTCAAACATGGATAGCTTGAACTTCACGGGACCGAGCAAAAGTGTTCGAATTATCAGAGCGTTCAAGTTATCAGAGCACTGTCACAAGTCCATGTATTTACTTATTTATTAGTAGATACATGTACATATACAAACTATAATATAAATCAAAAGCACAAATGGCTTGTTTCAAATTAAATGCTTCTAATGTAAAGTTTAAAACGTTTTTAGCAAAAAGTATAAAGATTTTTCTATCACTTGAGATTGGTTTGTTGTTTGAGGTGATTTTATTGCCAGGACGTTTTTTAGATTGACATTGGCAAAACTTGATCATTGTTGAAATGCTCAAAAGAAAAGAAATCTTTTTCTTTTGAGCGTTTTGTCCACGATCAATTTTGCCGATTTTTCTTGAAGTTTATGCAAAGATTACCTCGCTTTACTTTGCTTCCGAAGGGTGACCGCTAGGCGGATGTTTGGTATAAATTAAATTTCCCAAAACTTTTAGAAATGTCGTTGACAAAAATATTATGCCGATGGTGGTAATAATGGCGCTTATGAATTACGAAAAGTTGAGGTTTACCTCTGTGGCTTGAAATAAAGTGATTTTCTAAAGCGATAATAACCGTATTGGTAGCCGTTGGGCAAAAAACAGTTCGAGTTAACAGTGTTGAGTTCGAGTTATTTATAGCAATTTATCATTACGTTGGAATGGACCAAAAAAACCGTTCGATTTAACCATGTGTTCAAGCTATCCGTAGGCGGGTTATCCATGTTTGGCTGTATTTCATTTTGCCAACATTTCAACCAACTTGATTGATTTTGATTGATATGCAAAAATTCAAAGGATCTATACTTTGTATGATGATAAAGCTATGTGAATATACGATCAATGCGAATCTGAATTGGCTATAATGTCATAAACATAACTAATTACCTGTTTTCTGACTCGTGCACGGTAATTTATGAACTCACCCAAAAATGTTCGTTTTTAAATTAGAAATTCTAAAACAAAAGTTCAAATTCGCTTTGTTATTTTAGGTTAATTTTATTGAAAAATCTTCAGACAACACTGTCAATTTTATAAAAGTCTTAAAGACCATGGGTTATGGTGTCAACGAATAACAAAATTAGGTAATTACGCAATTGCGGAGAAAGTCGCAAAAATGTGCTCAAGGCAGTTGTCCCACGAAAACGCGTTTTTGCGTCTACAGCAGTTAAAGCGTTAAGGCATGAAGCACATACAACCATATTTATATGGCTGGCAGTTCCTACTCCAAACCATCCACACTTTAAACCGCTGGCTGTGTAAGAGAAAATAACTATCCAACAAGACGGCAAAAGTGTTGTACATCTTGGGAGAGTTCCAATATATGCTAAAACTCTGGACCAATTTGGGATATCAAAATGATGATGGGCTGAGCCGACAAATGTGTCACAGCCAACCTTGTTCGAACTCAGAAACCAAAAGGATAAAAAGGCAGAAGAGAACGATGTCTGACATTTGGAATATCAGGCTAAACAGTAACGGCTTGTAGATTCCTATTAGACACTAACATGACCTCTAATAAGGAGAGTGTGAATACATAAGGCAGCAAGGCCCAGGGTCACAACAATTCATCACGACCAGCTGACCATGCTGTGCCTAGGAGAACAGTTTGCCCACTCCGTGCTGCTAGGGACATTGACAGGCTTCACCAGACTGTGGCAAAAGGAAACCAAGGTGGCTCTCATCCTGGCAGGATGTTTGGCCAGCTGGCTATTACCCTCTAGAGACTGATGGGCTGAGCAGTCAGAGAACAGATGAAAAACTTGCCAACTCCTGAGCTGGCAGATAAAACAACGATGTGCTACTGAGCCAACACTAAAAAGGCAAGTAGGCCACCAAGCTTGCTTTTCCAAGATGTAAGCTGATACTGCCAATGCAAACAACATATAAGGAACCTAACCAACTGAAGTCGACATTACGAAAAAGCCTCATTATAGGCAGTTTCTTGCTACACAGACATTGAATGTATTTTATTAAATATGTATACCACTACATACATGTATATATGTTTCTTTTTACACTCAAATTGTTTGTCACATTGTGGAGCAGTAAAGACTGGTATTGGATCGTGTGGTAGTGGATAATAACTGTCAATTTGGTGCAACTCAGAAAACCAATTTCCTGAAAGCCTTATTAGAGGTATCAGTCTGTGAATGACTTTAAACTGCAAGTTGATCAACTTGGTTGTAAAATCTGCATTGCTTAAGGAAATTTTGTTCTCAGACGAAGTGCTAAGGAAATGCTAGACTACAGCCTGTTACTGCAGTGTGTAAAATTGTGGAAGGCTCTAGTCGCAAAAATAATGCAAGCTTAAGATTAATTTTTTTTATCAAAATGTGTCAAGCCTCTCTAAATTTCAGTTAACGCAAAGAGCTCAGATTGCTGCCTTGCTAAAACGTTAGTCATTTTCCATATATTTAATTGTTTAAACTAATAGAGTTTTTTTAACTGAATATAGCGCAAAAACAAGTTTTATTCTTATCCCTATTCCCACTTTACCAGGTTAAAAGGTAAGGCCTAAACTCAATACACCAATTAGCATAATATGCAGAATTAGAAAACTGTTAAAACAAGTACAATGGAATCGTGGCCACTAAATCACAAGAAGCACTTTTTTTCTTGGAAGGAACAAATGTGTCCTTCTTCATATGATTTGATTGAGAAGAAAAAAAGGTATTCAAAATCTAAAAAGTGCCACCTCATCTTTCTACTAGAGTTTGCTGGTTAAACATTTACGTATTTACGTTTTTCTGCACTCAGTGCACTTGACAAGGAAAAATATTAATCTCACACATGCCCTTGGTGCCCTTGTTATCATATAATTGTAAAATCTAAAACCGATAACAGCTATTAATTGAATTGGTTTACTAAAATATATGTTTAAACCCCTTTCTTAGGCAATTTTACTCTGCTTAATCATAAATTTGTATCAAGTATACATATAAAATGTTTAAATATAAATTTACACCTTACAGCTAACTAACTATTACACATCTTGGCAAGATGTATGGTTGAATCTAAAACACCCCAGCAGTAATTATTTGATGTATTATCATTCAACTGACTGCCCTACTGCACTCAGCTGACTAGCACGACTACTAGCGATAGCTATCAGTAGATAGCCTAGGCTATCTACTGATAGCAATCATATACAAAAAAATTAAATGTATGATTGTATTTTCTGGTTACGTGATGCAAGTTTTCTGGAGATTTTTTTAACAATTGAAGTAAGTGTTGCACATTCATTATTTTGTCAAACATTGCCAGTTTACTAACATTCGTGGTTTCCTAACATATAGTTGTTATTTGCACCATAAGATATTTTCAATACCTTACCAACAAGTAAAAATCTCTAATGATAAGTAATGATCATATACATCCTTGCTTGCCACAAATAACTTCAATATGTATGGCCAAGATCACTTGCTGCACTGCTTTTTTTAAAAATTGTTTGAGCTATTTTATAAGTTCATAATTGTAAAAGCCGGCAGTAATATTTCTGTGCAAACTCTACAACTAGAAAAACTAAATTTGTGTTTATTCAGCATTAAGGACTCTTGAAACTCACTTTACCGACTTGTAAAGATTTTTCAGTTATTCAGAATCTATGTGCTTCTTACACAATTTGTAAAGCTAGTCATTTGGCTTAGCTCCAGGTTACAAGTTAAAAGCTTTAATGGTTTAAAATGTTGAACAAACCCTTTGAAGTTTCAAAAAATTAGTTTTATTTATAAACAGGAGACTTTAAAAAGTTTAAATTAGGAAAAATTTGAGGTTTCAGTCTTGCACTAGAGCGTATCAGAGCACAACTGAACTGAATTCCATCATCTATCAGGTGGTTCTAACATAAACACTGCTTCATTTTCTGTCATGTCTCTACTTATATCAAATATTGCAAGTTGCTGAATACATATATATTAAAAATCTGCATTAAACTATGAGGCAAAATCATCTTATAATTTAAAATTGGAAAAGCCATCAGTCCCTGCCTATCGATTTAGCAAATCTAACAAACTGAAAACATAATAATATGCATTGAATTTAATCAACAAGTTGATGGTAAATTTTAGATGAAACTTGAAAGATGAACTTGAAAAAGATGAAAACTTAGATGAAGTAAACTCACCATAATTTGGTTGCTACCAGATTTTTGCAACAAATGATAGATTGGTAAACTGTAGAGTCAAATCTAGCTTAAATGAACTTTCAGTTTGTTAATTCTCGTTCCAATAGTGCTGAAGCAAATTTCATATCTGGGATTTTTGAATTTACAAGATTTAGTAGTAAAACATTTTAAAAATTTCAAAACAAGAAACTAATTCACTTAAAGAGCAAACTATGCCAATGATAGAATTTGATGCCACCTAAAATCATAAAACTGATTGTTTAGAAAAATTTCATACCTATCTCTGATTCTTTCATCATAAAATAGTTTCAATTCCAAACATTCTAGAATTTGCAAAAGTAAACCAAATCACTTTAGGCAAGAGCTTCTCATTCGATTAAAGTGCAGTGCTAAAAGTCAGTGTATATGCATTATTATGTTATTAATTTAAAACTACTCAGTTGTATGAAATTTTGGTTTCAGCACAAATATGGTATATTATTAAAACTTGTATTCATTGCAGTTAATACAATGTAAGTCAGTATCTGTACTTTTAAGTTGGCCCAATCATTAAGACTTGCATGCTTGTTAAGATTAATAGAACTAAAACAGTCAGCTGTCCACACAAGTTGAATTTAGTCTTTACCAAAAGTGAACTTCCAAAACAGCGATCAACGAATCATTTATCATATTTTCTTTTTTTTTGCTCTGCTTTTTTTGCTTGCCATTGTAAAAACAGCTATTAAAAACCCCTCAAATGGTTTTTATGTCAGTACCGTATATCCTAGCGTTAAATAGATTAAACTCTATACAACACTAAAGTTGTACAACATTGTACAAATAATTCTACATATATTTCATCAATTAGCATTTGGTTTACTGCTTTTGAGTTGCTTTTTTATAATTAAAAACTTTAAAAATTAATATCATGAAAAACAAAAAAGGACTAACATATCAAAATGTTGTTTTATGCACATATTTAGTCTAGCAAGGTTTTATTGCAAAAATACTAATTTGACAGAGTAAAAAGTTTAGTATCAGTTTTTAACGGGTGTCTGTTATTAGGCAAATTAATCTTTAGCACAATATTGTTAAGCACTATCACAATGCTGCGCTTTACCTACTCAAATATTATAATGCATAAACACCACACAAATAGAGGATAAAGGATAAATATTACGAATATCAACTTTTAAAAACTTTTTAACTTTCACTCTTGTTCAGTATTTTAGCTTGAGGATAAAAATTCAAAATAAGTCTAAACTTACGACTAAACACCTAAACACTGCACTGTTGAAGCCCAATGGCACAAATTCTGCAAAATCATCCTAGTGACTGTAAAATTGGAATTTTTCATTAATAAGTGCACAAGCGTATTAAAAATGAACAGTCCATAAAAGTATACTTTATGTTTTCACATCTATGATTGGAATGCAACTTAATATTAGCATGTGGTTTTCATGCTTACAATTTTTTGGTTTTATACAAAAATGGAATTTACTAGCTTTGGATTAGCAATAAACAATTGCTGAAGCCTGGGTACATCTATAATCTTAGAGTCATTCGACATAAATTTTAGCATTCGCTAAAGATGATAGCGGCTTTTTATCAGACCTTACTGATAGGAACTTGTGTCAATAAATTGTAGAGATAGCTTTTTAGTCTTACTTCTTAATCTGTAAAAATCTTACTACTAATAAAACATTTATCTCAATCTCTGCATAAATGCTGTGTTTCTTTTAAAAGTTCTTTTCGTACACAAACTAAATTCAAATGTATCATGTTTGAGAGGGACTTGTAAACTAAATGGTAAAAAATAAACATTTTAAACAAACTCAAATTTAAAGAAACTTTAAATTAAACAGCCAGCCTAGCTTCAAGACCAAATAGAATTTGCTTCAGTGGTCACTTGGCACAACCCTTGAATGTTACAGCTGACCAAAAAGCCAAATTTATAAAGTGAGCAAACATCTCTTGATGTCAGCCAGTCTGGTACAATTTCGGCTTTGTGATACTGATGTAAAAGAAAAGCCTCAAGCTCTGAAATTAGCTGTAGAATGGTTATTTTTTATCGTGAAGCGCTAATGAGTCGGTTTAGCATCAATCAACTGATCAATCAATTACTGTTGACATTGATTTACTTAGCCACTCACAGGCTTTCAAGCTTGTGCCTAACGAGTTTCAACAAAATGAGCTAACTACTTATCTCAAAGAAATTCTCAGCCAGTTTGGACCCTTACAGACAGTCAAAAAAGAGCAGTGAGAAGCCTTGTAGACTCTGACAAAGATTTTATAGCCAAGTGTCAGAGCAAGATTATAATAGACTTGAACAAGTCAGTGGGGTCTTCCATCAAGGAAAATGCAGAATATGTGAGGTGCTTTGGCCAGACTGACTTTGTGACTAATCCTGCTTCTTAAGAAAAGGGTGATTACGTTGAGCCAAACCAGGTTGTCAATTGGAAACCACAAGCCAACGTCAGCCGGCTACTATTGAGCTTTATAAAGGACAGAAGTTAGTAGGAGCCATCAGTCAGTTCAGCTCAAATCCACCTTTGCCATTTGAAACTCAAAAGAATAGTGACAGGTTCGAAGAGATGAAAAAGACTTAGCACTCTGCCCTAGCAGGAACCTCACAAAAAACTTCAAGATTGAGCCAGAGAAATCAGTTCTTAACATGCCACCGGCAGCCACTGAGCACCTGGAAATACAGCTTACTTAAATGTCAGAACCACCGACAAAGAGTGTAATTGTCAGAATAAAAATGTTTATATAACAGTAAGTTGTAACATTGTAAAGTCTGGTTTGAAAGACAAGCTTGACAGTCGTCGCTTCTTTGGCTATGTCATGCATGTTCAGTGGAGATGGTAACATGTTTATTAGCACTTTACCTTATTGTGTGCTCTTGCAGGGGACATCATTTGTCCGGCGACTAGGTCAGGTGGCAGCAGAGGGCACACGAATAGCAAATACAAAGATGCAATCAACCACATGGATTAGGCAAAGCAGCTGCCATTCTTGAAGACACAAGAATGGTTTAAAAGACTCTCTACGAAGCAGTTAACCCCTTCTCTGACTACTGCTCGCAGGATCCGTAAAGAGCAAGCAATAAAGTCAATTACAAAAATCATCAGAAGTGTCAATATAAGCCGAAAAGAGGCAGCAAATTCAATGAGCAGCAGGAGGCGACTTTGCCCTCTATAGACAATTAATCACATGCAATACACCCTACATGAGAGCCAGCTACTGTCAGACTAGTTGCCATGGTCAGCCTGCCGTAATTGTTGAGTATTTCTCCTGCTTGCCTCACTTGGATGTTCTGTTGCTAGACAGCCCGTCATTTGTTATATGCATTACAGAGAAAAAAGGGCCAGACATTTGTTAGAGGATAGCAAACACTAGAGCAAATTGACCAAAGTCACAGCCAACCTGGTTCAAACTCAGAGACCCAGAAGATAAAAAGGCAGCTGAGAACGATGTCTGACATTTGGAGTATCGGGCTAAACAGTAATGGCTTGTACACGCCTATTAGACACTAACATGACCTCTAATACAAAGAGGATGAGTACAGAAGACAGCAAGTCCCAGGGTCAAAGCAAGTCATCACGACCAGCTGGCCATGCTGTGAGAACAGCTAGGAGAACAGCTTGACCTCTCCGAGCTGCTAGGGACATTGACAGGCAAATTAATCTTTAGCCCAATATTTTACAAGCACTATTACAATTGCTCTTCTGTACCTACTAAAATATTATAATGCCTAAATACTAAACAAAAAAAGGATAAAGGATAAGTATATGTAAGTATTATGAACATCAACTTTTAAAAACTTTTTAACTTTTACTCGTCTTCAGTATCTTAGCCTGAGAAATAAAAATTCAAAATAAGTCTAAATTTACCACTAATACACTGCACTATAAACAGCAATAGCACATATTCTGCGAAATTATCTTAGTTACTGTAAAAATATAATTGTTTTATAAATGAGTGCTTATATGTATTAAAAATAAGCAGACCCTAAAAGTATACTTCTTGTTTTTACGTTTATGACTGGAATGTAACTTAATATTAACATGTGGTTTTCATGCTTATAATTTTTGGGTTTTATGCAAAAAAGAGAATGTACTAGCTCTAGATTAACAATAAACAATTGCTGAAGCCTGGGTACGTCTATAATCTTAGAGCCATTCCACATAAATTTTAGCATTCGCTAAAGATGATAGCAGCTTGTTATCAGACCTTACTGATAGGAACTTGTGACAATAAATTTTAGAGATAGCTTTTTACCCTTACTTCTTAATCTGTACAAATTTTACTCACTACTAATAAGCCATTTATCTCAATATCTACATAAATGCTGTATTTCTTTCAGAAGCTACTTTGGTACACAAATTTAATTCAAATGTATCATGTTTGAGAAGTACACGTAAACTAAATGGTAAAAAATAAACATTTTAAACAAACGCAAAGTTAAAGAAACTATAAATCTATAAATATATAACGATATCACTAATATGGACCTGTTACTTTTATTTTAAGATAGTGTGAACAGCTTTTCAAATCTAATCTCTTCTTTTATAATCCATGTTTCACAGCTCATGGTTTAGAAACAATGCAGAATCAAATTCCATTGCAATATGCAAAAAAAATTTCAAGTTGGTTTTGAAGCCGTGTTCTAAGCAAATTATAATATAAATTAAAAGTAATTGTTTAGATTGCTGAGTAGTCATGACCAAAGCGAAAACAATCAACAAGAAGCTATTTCAAGCGATGTGTCAGGCAAACATTAGATAGAAAAAAGTAGCCAGAGCATATTCAAATAATACTATTGTTGGTCTGCTAAGAAGATCACAACTTGTAAGGCCCTTCATTGACAACCAGCTTATGACCTTGACTCAGAAACGACATTTCTTACAGTATGTTCCAAACCCCATTTGGATATAATGCCCAATAGTTGGAGTTGCTTTGGTTGGATATAAAAAGCTCTACGTATTTTCAGGCTTGATGCATTTTAGAAAATTAATATGAATAACATTTAGTAACTTGTACAATCCATTTAAAAGTTTTTTGTATTTTTGCCAGTGGTTTTGCACAGTTGCAATTGTTCTGTAAAATACTAGTAGAGGAGGCAGTTCGGATGGTACTTGTTGGTGTGCTACACAAATGAAAGCAGTTAGCAAGCTGCTTGTGCTAGCTCAGATGAACCATGTGTAAGCAATACAAGCGCTAAAACATATAAAATGCTTCGGTCTCAAAGTTGAAGAGCAATTTTGTCTAAATAGTTTTATTTTTCATTATAATTGTAACTCAAAGTGTGTTTGCAATAATGAAAAAAAATCATAAGGCTGATAAATAGTGCTAAAAATAGCCGTGAATACTACACAGAAAAATCTCAAAAAATGGAGATTGGTTCTTTGCCAAAACTATTTTATGGCAAATTATAGCGTAAAATGGCAGTAGACTGTCAACCAGATGCCCTGTAAGAGATTATCATGTATACCCTAGAGCACTTATGTATTCGCGGCACCTAACTTTCGCGTTTTCGCGGTGTCATCCTCTCGCGAAAATTTAATGAGCGAAACTAAACTATCATAACGAACGAGCGAAACGCGAAGTTAAATAGCTTTGTTCATTGATATCCACAATAAAATCGTAATATTAAAAATGCAGGCAATTTTCGTCTGTGGTTGGGATAAATGGGAAATTTCTGGTAAACTCATTATAGCTAATACACCGGCTGAGCAGCATGGCAAAGCAAATTAAGATTATATCAGTTTAGTCACCGAATTTGTAACTGATGAGGATGAAAGTCTGGTAGGTCAAGTCATAAAATTGAAAAATAATTATTTTAGTGATGAATTTTATTACCATCCAAAAACAATAGCAACCCTCATCAGGTCCAACCACATTATCTCTTTCACTGTCAACCATGTACAAATTCGTTACCAGCCTAGTGCCAGCCATTTTACCGAAATTGCCGATATAGCTTCATGATATGTATACAGTATTTTTTCAAGTTCTACTTTAATTATCTGTATAGAAAATCTAAATTGGCTATTAAGTCATCAACAACTAATTACCTGTTTTATGACTCGCGCGGGGTAGTTAATGAACTCACAGAAAAATGTTCGTTTTTAGATTAGAAATTCTCAAACAAAAGTTTAAAATTGCTTCGTTGTTTTAAGCTGATTTTATAGAGAAATCTTCGGACAACACAGTCAATTTCATAAAACTCTTAAAGACCGTGGGTTATGTGGTCAACAAATAATAAAATCAGGTTACCAAACAATTGCTGAGAAAGTCCAAAAATGCGTTTATGGCAGTGACCCCTAGGAAACGCATAAATGTGTTTATGGCAGTGTAAAGGTTATACAGTTTAGGTTGTGAAGTTGGTTGTTACCTATCTATTTTCTTCTTCTTGGGATTCGAGTGTGAAAAACACGGCGGGAGGGAGCTAGACGTCATTGATAGTCTAAGAAACAAATGGCAGCAAGTGATCAAATTGAATTGTCGATCTCACCCACACATTTCAACCTGTGGTTTACAAATACGAACTATTCCCAAATTGAATTTTTTTCTTATTAGTGAACTGGACTTGAGGAATGTAATGTTTTTTCCATCGCATTTATTTTTACATCACTATATTTTCACACTCATCAGAGCCGCGAAAATAAGTTGCAGCAAAATTTTACCCTGTGTGCTACTCACGAAACTTAATATTAGCAAAATATAAGTGTCCTAGGGTAATAACAATTTGCACAACTTTTTACAAAAGCCATAAAGCTGGTCAAATATTGCAGCTAGTTGCTTGCTGGCAGCAAAGTATGATGTTGCGAGTTTTATTTTAGAGTTTCTGTTGACTTGCACATAAATCTTTTTCGTTTTGTTTCTATATATGGAAAAAAAACATAAAATTTATGTTCAAAAATAAAAAATTTTTCCATTTATTGGAACAATTCCCTGTTTCAAAGGATTGTAGCAGGTAATGTTGATTCATTGGACTTTCAGGTGTTTACAATAAAAAAACTAATAGGTAGAAATGCCTCAATTCTAATTTCATCAGTCGATTCAGATACCGATCCGATATACTGATTCTTATTGAAAAATAATCCGATTCAGATACCGATTCAGATATTTTGTGTTGCATAAATAATTGTTAGTTTTATTATGCAAATATAAATATAATGCAAAGAAAATATAAATGTTGATGTAATATTTATTTGTATTTATGGAAAAAATATATATATGTATATATGTTCACATACTGACATACCGTGTTTCTAGTAATAAAACAGTCCATGTTTCTTGTAATTTGTCATTAATAATGGTAATAAATGTTAGTGGTACAGTTTTTTTGTGATAATGAAGCCTATCTTCTATTGCTGAATGAACTGCTGCGCCTGTAAAAGTTTAGTGCAAATCAATGTTTCTTTTAATTACCGTTAGTGATTCAATTCTCTCAGTGAGACGTCTCTATCTTCAATTACCATTGATGTAGCCAGTTGTACTGAAGGAGCTCTCTCCTGCCACAATTGATGGAGGACAAGCTAAGTACCAATAAGCCACTGAGGTTGTTTTATGCGATAAAAATGACAAAATATATTGTCAGGACCAAGAGAGAGTTAGATAACTTTATGCATCGACTGTTCAAATTTCTTTCGTAATGCTAGTAAATAGAAATATTACACCACATTCTTGTTTCTCATCATTAATATCTTGTTTGTGATAGGCTGCAATAAATTATATTGCTGTAATTAGGAAATACCACACTTTGTGATTACGTCCTGGCTAAAGCCAAAGATTCCTAAGCTGTGTGGATGTTTATCAGACTATAGCCATGAAATAGATTGTGTGACAGGCGTGAAATTCATTAGGTTAAATAAGGAGCTTGCAGCTGATGATTTTTTATTAGTGTAGCAGGCTGAAATACGGTTTTCTGCTAAATGGTTGATCTGTAAAAAGTATCTTAGGGTTCTGATTTTTAAGAAAAGATCGGCCGATACCGATTCAGATACTTAACATCCAAATCGGCACCAATACAGATTCCGATATTAAAATTGGCGCAACTCTACTAATAAAGCAGCGTTTCAAATGTCTCAATAAGTTGGCACAAACCGATTCAATTACAGGAAAATTATTATATCAAGTCTTTTTTGGGTTTGAAAATTTTGAACAAGTTTTTAGCCATATTCATATTTAATTTTAAATTGAAGTCTAGTTTTAAACAAGCATCTACATGTATGTTGTAGGCCCTAAATTCACAACACGGCTCAATTTTCAATTTTGGCTGAACTTATGCTTGCTGCAACATAATAAGTTTTGAAACCTTTCTTATAGAATTTATTGTTTTTGATTATTCACAGTTTTAAAAGCTTTGAACCGTCTATATTTAGCAATGTGCTTTTCACCCAAGCAGAGCATTTACAGCGACAACATGCATGTATTTTTAATATTGTTTATTCTTAATAATTTTAGGTTCATGAAAAAACTAATGCGAGCCCTTTTCGGTACCAGGCAATCGCAGAGAATGATGATTTTTATCAAGCGCATATCAATGATCACCTTCCTGACATTTGTCGGTACTTTAGTGTCGTTCTTAGAAAAAACTCCTATCACCAATCGATTGAGACTTATAGTTGGTAAAACTACCAAAAAAAAGATATTATTGGAGAAGAAAGATATGTAAGCATTGAGTGTGTTTTATTGGTTACTATTAAGTTTTTCATGCACAATTATAGGTTGACATAGTAGGATGGTCATGAGTTGTTTTTAATATTTTGTCTTGAAGAAGCAACTAACCTAGCAGAGAAAGTGACTGAATAGAACTTAGGAAACTGACCAACATCTAGAATAAAATTGAGTAGACTTTAGTAGGTACAAAAACAGCATTTATTATTTGTGCATGAATAGAAAAAAATTAAATGCTGTATATTCGAAAATCTTGCATACAAACTCGTTTTACACATTTACATGTTTTCTACAGGTTGCAAGAAAATCTGGCCGTTTAGGTGCAATTGAAGAAGTGATAAGCCACAATCCACTGCGAGATCAATTTAGATAATGGCCATTGTGTTATGTAACTGTACGCAACAACTCTGCAATCAAGTAAGTTGTATAATAACCAATCAAACGTTGCAAATATTGAGCTAGGCAATAACAGCCAAGAAAATAATAGCCAAGCTAGACAATCGCCTCACTTTATATCTATCAACATATTCTTACAATAAATAGCCTAGTAGAAACTCCACATTATACCAATAACAAAGATTTAAAAACAAATGAAAGTAACAAAACAATGAGAAATAAAAAGAACCACAAACCAATACAGGGAAAAGGTCTTGCCACATATCTTGTTTTACCCAGTTTATTGCAAAAACTAAAATATACAAGGCAAAATTTTTTTACTCTGTCAAATGCAACAGCAAATACTTTTTTACAAACAGTTTAAAAAGCTGAGAGACAAACAGCAAATCTATAATGTCCAACACCAAAAACAAAATAAAACACAGCAACAAGAAGTTACCAGGCAACAAAAAACCAAAATGGTCCATAACTGTCAAATGTGTAAGTGCAGAAAGATAGAAGAGAGAATATTTTATATAAATTGTAAGATACTGAACAAAAGTAGCCACACTCAACAAACAGCAGACCAAATGTTTAAGGTGGGCCATATGAAACTTGACTAGATTAGATTTATAAATGGCAAAATAAGCATTGATTGCTTTGTGAATGTAAATTATCAACGCAAAACAATGTTGAGAATTTCAAAATCCGTTGTAACTTTTATAAATAATTGAAAAAGGGTCAACAAAAATGGGCAGCAAAAAGATACCATATTCACCAAATTACCAATTGCGAGTAGTAGAATATGCAGGAGAAGAGGCTTGAAGATCAGCAACAATAAAGTTGGCAGTTGGCAGGAAACTTGTAAGGAACAAGCAGTAACTACAGGTTATTCTTACTGCAATAAAAAAATTAAAATGAAAACATAGCCTAAAAGTTAAGTAGCCCCATCTTCGGCTTTGAGTGTGGGTAGAGGTAATAAAAACCGAAACTATGAATACAAATTTTATTTGATTTTGGCTACTACATAATTGAAGTGATACTGATGATTTTAGTGAAAATGCGGCATGTTACTTATGCTAGAGTTATCATAATAGTTTTTTATGGGTTATGTTAGTGTATTAGTCACGTTCTCAGTTGCTTCATGAAGCTTTAGCATGTTATTAATGCAAAGGTGACCAAATTGTTCTGCTAGTGATCCAAATTTTAGAAACTAATCAGTCAGGTGGGCCAAAATTGTTTACATTTAACTGATAATATACCTTGTTGTACTACATCCAAAATATATGTTGACTCAACTAGAAATAATGAATACCACTTTACATCATGCACTTCCACATATGTTTGCCATAGTTAATCGATAGCTAATTTATCTGTGAGCCTTGTGCATGTTTGCCGAGAAAACAAGACTGATAGCAGCTTCTCAACAATGTATTTTTTGTCAAACACTATTTTTGAAACTTACAACATGCAATATTTTACGAGATCGGCATGGCTGAATGGCGCCATGGATTCTGCAAGCAATTTTGAGACACAGAACAAAGCCCTGGTGTTTCTCTTTTCTAGTGAAACAAAGTTTTGTAACAGTGCAGTCTCTGAGATTCTCACATTTTTAACTTGTTTTGTTCTTGAAAGCCTGGTGAAAACACTTGATCAAACTTGTTTGGGTGCTTAGCTTGTATTGTTTTTGAATGTTAGTTTTCGGGAAAAGAAAAACTGTAACTGCATGTATGCCAACCACTGACATTCAGCTTAATGCAGTATAAAAATAGATTTCGCTGCTGAGTCATCATTAAATATTTGAACAGTAGACTAGCTTTTGCTTTTCCACTGTAACCTTTATCAATGTGTCCTTTTACAGATTAATAGAAGTATACAAAAACAAACTGAGTGGTCAGCATATTTATTAGTAAACCACAGGAAATTTAATACTTTTTCAAATATTGCCAGTTTATTAACATTTATAGTTTTCTAATATATTGTCATATACATGTATATCATAAGAGCTTTTCAATATCTTACAAATGATCAAAACTCTCCAATCATAAGTATTGATCAAATACATCTTTGCCTGCAACAAATAAATTCAATATGTGTGGCCACTTAATGCATTGCTTTTTGTAAAACTTATTTGTTCTTTTTTTAGCTTCATAATAGTAGAAGCCTCAGAAACTTTTTCTGTGCAAACTGTACAACTAGAAAAAAAGAAGTTTGTGTTTGTTCAGTGTTTAGGACTTTTTAAACTCAGTGTACTGACTTGTAAAGATTGTTCATTCAATCAGAATCTATATGTTTATTACACAATTAGTAAAGCTAATCATTTGGCTCCAGAGTTATGAATTAGAAGGCTTCTATGGTTTAAGAAGTTGAAAAACTCTGACACTTCAAAAACTTAGTTTTATTCATTAACAGGAGAATCAAAAAAGTTTTAATTAGGAAAAAATTGAGGTTTCAGTCTTGCACTAAAGTGTATCACAGAACAACTGCACTGAAATCCATCATCTATTAAGTGGCTTTAACATAAACACTGCTTCATTTTTTTGTCATATTTCTACAGAGACCAGATATTGCAAGTTGTTGAGTATATAATAAAACTCTGCATTTACCTATGAGGTAATATCATGTTATAACTAAAAATTTGAAGGACCATCAGTCATTGCCTATAGATACAACAAATTTAACCACTTGTAAAATAATAATATGCATTGAATTCAATCAATAAGTTGATGGTAATTTTAGATGAAACTTGAAAGATGAACTTGAAAAAGATGAAAACTTAGATGAAACAATCTCACTATATTTTTAGTTGCTACCAGATTTTTGGCCACAAATAATAGACTAGTAAATTGTAGAGCCAAGTCCATCTTAAATAAACCTTTCAGTTTGTTAACTCTATTTCCAATATTGCTGGAGCAAATTTCATATCTGAAGTTTTTTAATTCATAAATAATAGTTGTAAAACGTTTTAAAAAATTCACAACAAGCAACTAATTGACTCAAATAGCAAATTATGCCAATGTTAGAATTAGATGCCACCTAAACATCATGAAGTCGTTTGTTTGGAAACATTTCATACCTATCTCTGATTCTTTCACCATCATAAAATAGTTTCAGTTCCAAACATTCTAGAATTTGCAATAGGAAACCAAAATAATTTAGACATGAGCCTCGAATTTGATTAAAGTATACTAGTGGTAAAATTCAGTGTATGTGCATTATTCGGTTTAAATCTACCCAGTTGTATGACCTCACTTGTATTTCATGCAGTTAATACAATGTAAGTCAGTATCTGAACTTTTAAGTTGGTTCAATCATTAAAACTTATTTGTTTTCAATGGAACTAAAACGATCAGCTATCCACACAATTTGAATTAAACCTCTACTAAAAGTGAACCCACAAAATAGGGGTCAACCAATCATTTATCATATTTTCATATTTTTCTTCTCTACTTTTTTCTGATTGCCACTGTAGAAATTAGCTGTTAAAAAGCACTCATAATGGTTTCCATGTCAGTACTGTATATCCAAATGTTGTATAGATTTAACTCTATACAACACTAAAGTTGTATAAAGTTGTACAAATAATTCTACCTGCATTTTATCAATTAGCAATTAATTTACTGCTTTTGAGTTGCTTTTTATAATTTTGAACTTTTAAAATTAACAACATGAAAAGCAAAACAGAACTAGCATTCTACAATGCCGTTTTATGCACATTTAGTCTAGCAAGTTGCCATTGCAAAAATACAGTGTTTACAGTGTAAGATTTTTAATATCAGTTTTTTAAGGGTTTCGGTCATCAGGCAAATTAATCTCTAGCACAATATTTTACAAGCTCTATTACAATTGCTCTGTTGTACTTACTATAATAATATAATGCCTAAATACTACAAAAAAGAGGATAAAGGATAAATATTATGAAAATCAACTTGAATAGTTGATTACTCTGGTAATCAACTGATAATCAACTTGAAAAGTTGATTACATAATAATTATCATAATAATTGAGTGAGAGTTGAAAAACTTACCACTAAAACACTGCACTATAAACTGCAATAGCACATATTCTGCAAAATGATCCTAGTCATAACAAAATAGTTTAATAATAGAATAAGTAGATTAATAATAAATTATAAGTTAATACGGTAAATTAGTACTAAGGTAAAATAACTCTACCAAAGAGTGTAGCAAACAGTACTAGTATGAAAAGTATTTGTGCCAGTGCAGCTCAGAGCGCATCAGTGCAGCTCAGAGCTCAAATAAGTGACATAAATCTCATTACCAATGAGAGTTGACTTCCTGCCATGAAACAACTAAGTTGCCTCACAGACTTTAAGAAAGTCAATGTTCTAACACCAGAGTGCTCAAATCACAAAAGTGATGACCTTTGCACAAAGGCTAATAGTGCAGCACCTGTCACAGAGTGCTCAACCAAACCGAAGTAAGGGAGCATATACTCATGCTACAGACAGTACTGTTTCAGCTATTGAAGCCTCATCAGTGCATCTCACAGCTCACGCAAGGGACACAAATCTCATTACCAATGAGAGTTAACTTCCTGTCATGAAACAACTAAGTTGCCTCACAGACTAAGAAAGTCACTGTCATGACACCAGAGTGCTCAAATCACAAAAGTGATGAGCTTTGCACTAATACTAATAGTGCTGCACCTCTCACAGAGTGCTCAACCAAACCAAAGTGAGGGAGCATATACTTATGCTAGAGACAGTACTGTTTCGGCTATTGAAGCCTCATCAGTGCAGCTCAGAGCTCAGGCAAGGGACACAAATCTCAGTACCAATGAGAATTGACTTCTTGCCATGAAACAACTAAGTTGCCTCACAGCCTTTAAGAAAGTCAATGAGCTGACCCCAGAGTGCTCAAATCACAGAAGTGATGAGCTTTGCACAAAGGCTAATACATGTAGTGCCGCATCTCTCACAGAGTGCTCTACCAAACCGTATATGTATAATATATTCTTATATAATGTATAATATATTATTATACATATATATGATACATACATGTATGTATATTGTATGTATACATTTATATATATATATATATAAAATATAAATTGTTTCCTCACCCCGGATACCCCGTATGGGTGGTAAATTCTGCTCTAACTCGGGTCTCCTACCAGAGACCTGGGAGTTTGAGCACTCGCCTCAAGATCTTAGCTGTTCCCAATAGCGCACTTTTCTGCAACTCACCTGAGTTGATTGCTGTTGGTATTTGGGCAAGCCACATTTTATGTGCCGGTGTTATTGCGCCCAGTGCCCCAATGACTACTGGGATTACAGTTGTTCTTACATTCCAGCAGTTTTCAATTTTTTCTCCAAGAGGGAGATATTTCTCTACCTTTTCTTTTTCTTTGCTAGTTATATTGTAGTCATTGGGTACTGCTATATCTATTATAGTAGCCCTCTTGTTCTCCTTGTCTACCATCACTATATCTGGTTGGTTTGCTGGGACATGCTTGTCAGTCCGGGTGTAGAAGTCCCAGAGGATCGTAGCCCGGTCATTTTCATTGACCTTACCAGGAGCTTCCCACCAGTGTTGTGGTTTATTAAGGCCATACTCATCACATAGACTTCTATACACAACACCTGCGACATGATTATGCCGCTCAGTGTATGTGTTCCCTGCGAGCTGCTTAAATCCACTGATGGTGTGTTGGATGGTCTAAGGTGCATCTTTGCACAGTCTGCATCTAGGATCATCTCTAGCTTAATAGATTTTTGTTTGGAGTTGCCTTGTTGGGAGCACTTAAGCCCAGGAGCAATTGCTCCTGGGCTGCCATGATTAGCGACTCTACAACAGTATATATATGTATATATATATATATATATATATATATATATGTATACATACATATACTATACGCTATGTATATATATGTATGTAGCTATGTATGTATGTATGTATGTATGTATGTAGCTATGTATGTATGTAGCTATGTATGTATGTATGTATGTATGTATGTAGCTATGTATGTATGTAGCTATGTATGTATGTATGTATGTATGTATGTATGTATGTATGTATGTATGTAGCTATGTATGTATGTAGCTATGTAGCTATGTATGTATGTATGTATGTATGTATGTATGTATGTATGTATGTATGTATGTATGTATGTATGTATGTATGTATGTATGTATGTATGTATGTATGTATGTATGTATGTATGTATGTATGTATGTATGTATGTATGTATGTATGTATGTATGTATGTATGTATGTATGTATGTATGTATGTATGTATGTATGTATGTATGTATGTATGTATGTATGTATGTATGTATGTATGTATGTATGTATGTATGTATGTATGTATGTATGTATGTATGTATGTATGTATGTATGTATGTATGTATGTATGTATGTATGTATGTATGTATGTATGTATGTATGTATGTATGTATGTATGTATGTATGTATGTATGTATGTATGTATGTATGTATGTATGTATGTATGTATGTATGTATGTATGTATGTATGTATGTATGTATGTATGTATGTATGTATGTATGTATGTATGTATGTATGTATGTATGTATGTATGTATGTATGTATGTATGTATGTATGTATGTATGTATGTATGTATGTATGTATGTATGTATGTATGTATGTATGTATGTATGTATGTATGTATGTATGTATGTATGTATGTATGTATGTATGTATGTATGTATGTATGTATGTATGTATGTATGTATGTATGTATGTATGTATGTATGTATGTATGTATGTATGTATGTATGTATGTATGTATGTATGTATGTATGTATGTATGTATGTATGTATGTATGTATGTATGTATGTATGTATGTATGTATGTATGTATGTATGTATGTATGTATGTATGTATGTATGTATGTATGTATGTATGTATGTATGTATGTATGTATGTATGTATGTATGTATGTATGTATGTATGTATGTATGTATGTATGTATGTATGTATGTATGTATGTATGTATGTATGTATGTATGTATGTATGTATGTATGTATGTATGTATGTATGTATGTATGTATGTATGTATGTATGTATGTATGTATGTATGTATGTATGTATGTATGTATGTATGTATGTATGTATGTATGTATGTATGTATGTATGTATGTATGTATGTATGTATGTATGTATGTATGTATGTATGTATGTATGTATGTATGTATGTATGTATGTATGTATGTATGTATGTATGTATGTATGTATGTATGTATGTATGTATGTATGTATGTATGTATGTATGTATGTATGTATGTATGTATGTATGTATGTATGTATGTATGTATGTATGTATGTATGTATGTATGTATGTATGTATGTATGTATGTATGTATGTATGTATGTATGTATGTATGTATGTATGTATGTATGTATGTATGTATGTATGTATGTATGTATGTATGTATGTATGTATGTATGTATGTATGTATGTATGTATGTATGTATGTATGTATGTATGTATGTATGTATGTATGTATGTATGTATGTATGTATGTATGTATGTATGTATGTATGTATGTATGTATGTATGTATGTATGTATGTATGTATGTATGTATGTATGTATGTATGTATGTATGTATGTATGTATGTATGTATGTATGTATGTATGTATGTATGTATGTATGTATGTATGTATGTATGTATGTATGTATGTATGTATGTATGTATGTATGTATGTATGTATGTATGTATGTATGTATGTATGTATGTATGTATGTATGTATGTATGTATGTATGTATGTATGTATGTATGTATGTATGTATGTATGTATGTATGTATGTATGTATGTATGTATGTATGTATGTATGTATGTATGTATGTATGTATGTATGTATGTATGTATGTATGTATGTATGTATGTATGTATGTATGTATGTATGTATGTATGTATGTATGTATGTATGTATGTATGTATGTATGTATATAAAAATATATATATATATAGTATTTATATATATGTATGTATAAATATATATATATATACATATATATACAATATATATAAAACTATGAGTACTAAAAGTTCCATAGTTTACTAGTTCCATAGTTTTATATCAGCTCTGTTTTTACTCTAAACATTGAGCACTCTTTTTACTAATGTGTATCAATACAACTTGTATATATATATATATATATATATATATACATATGTATATATGTATATATATACATATATATATATGTATATATATACATATATATAATATATATATGTATATTTCATATATATATATATATATGAAAAAAAAAAAAAATTGTTTCCTCACCCCGGATACCCCGTATGGGTGGTAAATTCTGCTCTAACTCGGGTCTCCTACCAGAGACCTGGGAGTTTGAGCACTCGCCTCAAGATCTTAGCTGTTCCCAATAGCGCACTTTTCTGCAACTCACCTGAGTTGATTGTTGTTGGTATTTGGGCAAGCCACATTTTATGCGCCGGTGTTATTGCGCCCAGTGCCCCAATCACTACTGGGATTACGGTTGTTCTTACATTCCAGCATTTTTCAATTTCTTCTCCAAGAGGGAGATATTTTTCTACCTTTTCTTTTTCTTTGCTGGCTATATTGTAGTCATTGGGTACTGCTATATCTATTATAGTAGCCCTCTTGTTCTCCTTGTCTACCACCACTATATCTGGTTGGTTTGCTAGGACATGCTTGTCAGTTTGGATGTAGAAGTCCCAGAGGATCTTAGCGCAGTCATTTTCATTGACCTTACCAGGAGCTTCCCACCAGTGTTGTGGTTTATTAAGGCCATACTCATCACATAGACTTCTATACACAATACCTGCGACATGATTATGCCGCTCAGTGTATGCGTTCCCTGCTAGCTGTCTGCATCCACTGATGATGTGTTGGATGGTCTCAGGTGCATCTTTGCACAGTCTGCATCTAGGATCGTCTTATATATATATATATATATTTATATATAAAAGTATATATATATATATATTTATACTAGCTACATTACCCGTGTTCGGGAATAGATTTACGTGAAACAATAGTTTCATTGGGAGTTGTCTTTCATATTGTAAAACAACTCCAAATATGCAATCTACTGAAATTTTTGTGCTGATCAGACTGCATGCACATATGCAGTCGTACATGTCAATAATGTTGGAGAAACCAGTGAAAATATGAAATGTGTTCGACAGGTAGTCTGCAGTGCATCAGTCTCGAACCACTCAAATTGGAGTTGTCCTGATTTTGTACAGAACTGATAATGAAATTGACATTGTTAGGCAAACTGAAGTTCTTTAAACTGGCAGTATTGAAAAGTTTTGCAAATTCTAAAAAGTTCTAGAAAATATTTTGCTATTGCACCGCTAAGCTATCGCCAGCATTTATTGCATTGAGACTTCTACATGCTTAAAACACTAATCATGACTCACCATTTCTTTGTCTATAGCCTTTGTTTTGACATGGTATATATAAACTGTGCAGTAGTAGTGTGGTTGTGTTGATAAACTTCATTGTCAATAAAATTTACTATAATAACTACATATATGGCCTCTCGCCTTTTCAGCGTAAGGCATTACATCTGGAGCATTTTTGGACATTCATCCCATAGAAAAATTTGGCCCTATACTGTGTTGTAGAACTGTAGTCAAGTGTGAAGTTTTCTGCCCATACACGGTGCCTGGTTGCAGCTGCTGTAGTTAGTGCATCTTGCTGTTGTCGCCGTTTCATCTGCTCTGAAAATTCAGCTCGTCGAGCAGCTGTTGTAGCTAGTGTATAATGTTCTTGTCGCCGCCGCTGCATCTGCTCAGAGGTTTCTGCACGTCTGGCCAATGTAGCGGCTGCTCTGAGCCGTTTGGGTCGACGCTGGGTCGACTCAGCAGTCTGCACTTCTAGCAGCTGCAGCATCTATTCTGGCCTGCTCTCGATGTACCTGTGTTTTTTCAGCGGTTTCTGCTCATCTAGCAGCTGCTATTCTGTTTCGTTTTAGGCGTAGCTGTGGTTGCTCTGCAGTTTCCACTCATCTACCTGCTGCATTGTAAATTTGGTCTCTTAGTCTACGGGAACTAATCTGTTCTTGCGTTTGAGCAGTAAGCTATTTTGGAGGCATTGTACTGCTTCAAGCGTTTCTAAAAGTGAATAAGATGGTGTGCTTTCTTGTAATACACGCTGCTCATATTTTTCTCACCATCACCTATCGCAAACGGTCGGAGTGCCCATGCATGTTCTGTAGTAGCTGTAGTTCTGTAGTACTCGTAGCAGGAAAAAAAGTAAAAGTAAGTCAGCTGCGGAAGGAAATTAACAGGCTTACTATCACGAACCGTTGCAAATCCAACGTTTTAAGTAGTGGAGGTGTGGCAATTCATAGACAATAGAACATTGAATAAGAAGTACTAACATTTTCGATGTAGAAATTTAGTAGGTAAAACGCAGTAGCAGTACCTGTGAAAATTCTGTAGTAGCTGTAGTTCTGTAGTACTTGTAGCTGAAAAAAAGTAAAAGTAACTCAGCTGCGGAAGGAAATGAACATGTTTACTATCACAAACTGTGGCAAACCCAACGTTTTTAACCCTTTCACTGAAGTAGACTCATTCATGCGTTTTCTATGGTCGACTGTCATAGCCACATTTTTGCGACTTTTCCAGCAGTTGCTAGTAACTGAATTGTATTATTCGTTGATAACATAACCAACGATCTTTAAGACTTTTATGTTAGTGACAGTGTTTTTCAAAGACTTCTCTATAAAATTAGCCTAAAATTTAATTTTAAATCTCTGTTTGAGAATTTTCAACTTAACCACTTCGGGTGCATGCGCCGCTATAGCGGCTTCACCTATATTCCTTTCAAGTTCATCAGTCGGCTTTTAGCCTTTGCGTAGTTGCATTACTCATCCATCTATATTTAAAGCCTGCTGACAGTTACACTATATCTACAAAGCTAAGTATGACCTTCAGACATGCTTACAGACATAAGGCTAGTCAAACAGCTATCGTCAAATGCAAGTAATTTGGGTTAAAAGTTCAGCATCGCGATCAATTCGTAAAAACGTGTAGTAGCTAGTAGTGAATGCCTATAGGCTTCAATTCAGCAATAGAAATGGTAGACTTCCAGTGGAGTGGTGACAAAGATATGTTAACAGCTATGGAAGAGACTGTAGATTGCATTTTATACACAGTATAATGTTTTAATTGCTTGTTATTATATATACGTTTATATATATATATATGCTGAGATATATGTAGAGGATCGTTTTGCTTTGTAGCTTCACATCGCTTTATCAATGCACAAAGTATAGATACAACAAATTTTTTGTATAGCAGTGCTAGTTAAAATGTTGGCAAAATAAAATGTATAACCAAAACAAACGTTCTTGATGGAGTATGAAATTGAAAAAATATTGTATACATATTAAGCAATATCAGCAAAATGGCTGGCAGTAGGTCGATAGCTAAATTTGTACATAGATGCAAGTGAAAGGGTTATGTAGTGAAAATGTGGCAATTCATAGACAAAACAACATTGAATAATGAGTACTTACCTTTTTTATGTAGAAATTTAGTTGGTGAGAACTGCGTTTTTTCCAGTGACCGCAAGAAACCAACATTCGCGTGACCTTCTCGGTAAACGTTGGCAGTAAATATTAATCGCATGTCAATTACTATTCATTATTTTATTTAATGATTAGTACCTTTGTACAGCTGTATAGGCAGCCAAACTCAGGATGGTGCTTTTTAACACGGCAGCAAATTTGCTGTTTCAAACGCACCAGTGTCGTTTGGTGCCGTAAAGAGGCGCGCGCTAACCGGAGATGACGTGTTTTTGTGTAAAACCGATGAATAGGTTATGTGTAGAGGTGTGTATTAACTGTCGATTCTTGTTAATGCGCCCTATATACCTAGGAGCGGGTAATAGTCCGAAAAGTATGGCACTATATAAAGCGGACAGACAGATAGACAGACAGATAGACAACGATTGTCGTTTACATAGTAGATATATATATATATATTTTTTTTTTATTTATTATATATCTATATCAATTTTGTTTTAGAATTAACACCCTAGCAACTATAAAAAGTCAAAGACTAAGTATAAACAAATTGCGCTCACTAAATCTAGCTACATTTATTAATGATAATTATGAGTACAAGACAAAGTTTATTATTTTAGAGTAATATTAATATTACATATATGCAAAATTATGTTTATTACAAAATGGTGTTGTTACTGTTGCTACTGTCATTTTATTATTTCATCTGACATGTGATAACTCACAAAAGCCAAAGTAGCGCCAACCATATGCAAAAAGGCATGTGTTTGAATTACATGATATGGATGCCAAAAGTATTTTTTACAATTTTGGCGTCCTTCAAACTCAGTGATCAATACTTTAAAGCTTTTTTCAATAACATGAGTTGAAATGTTTTCAATTTTTATAATTGTTGAATTGCACCAAATGGCATCCAATTGTCTCTCCGCCAGTAGTAGCTAGCATCTTTTTTACAAACAACTTACATAAATCCTACGCCTTAAAAACTAAATACATGCCATAAATATAATTAATTTTGATAGCAGGCACACCAATTTGATAAAAACTATTTGATGTCTGATTGTCTCATAAAATAAGTAAACCAACATAGCTAAACGCAAAAGGCAAAAAATAGTTGGTACAAATTAATGCTAATAGCAAAAATATACAGTTTTTCACCTGGTTGGTGTGAGAAAACAACAAGTATTGACATATCGTATGAAGATGAAAATCAATAGACAATAGCTATAAATATACAAACTTATAAAAAAATATTGAAGCTGTCAGATTAAAAAGTTAATATGTACTTTGCTTTTTATAAATAGTATCACAACAATTTCATAGTGCATAAGCTTTCTGGCTTCTACTAGTTACAGTAAACTTGTGGTACTGACAGATATAAAATAAAGTGATGGTGTCATCTTTGTGGCATAATATCAGTTAACTCAGGCATGTGTGTAATTTATATTAGCTTAACATCATGAATTTATCTTTAATATAATACTATAGTATATACAAAATTACAAAGTAACATAATATAATGTTTCATAAAAAGAGCTTTTTACTTGTAAATGGAAGAACACTTACTTACTTACTTACTTACTTACTTACTTACTTACTTACTTACTTACTTACTTACTTACTTACTTGGAATGTAAGTATTCATACATACTTTTGATTTTTCTTCATTATAAAATAATTTACATTTCAAACATTCTGAAGAACTGAAGGCATATCAATTTAGGTAAGAGTTTTGTATGTCTATAAAGTACTATCTATTGAGTAATGTGTAGGAAGTCTGGTATCTACATGTATATGAAGTACAGAGCTCTGAGTTTATGTATATGCACCATTACGTTTGTAATTAAAAACTACCTGGTTGTATTCACACCCTGTTTTTGCACAGACATTACACATCATGGTGCTGCGTGTTTATTGAACTAAATAATCAGAGTCATTACCTGCATCCATAACCTGGTTTGTTTAATTGAAGTTACTTAATCGCTCCTTATGATAATTTGAAAATTTGGCTATCCTACAGCTGAATTATTAAAATATCTTAAAGGTTAACATACAAAGTAACTGCAGACCAATCATTCATCATAGTCTCAGTTTTGTATGACAAGCTGTTACCAGTGTAACAAAATCTAGTAAAGGACACACAAAAATTGCTATCTTAGTACCATACTTGCTATTATTGTACGGCTTAAACTTTTGACTGTAAAAACATTTATTAAATAAAAAGGGGCTTGGTTGCAATTAATTTGTTTGGTGTAATGTTTCATTCTCATTATTGCATAAACAAAGCATAAACACGAATGTAAAAATAAATATCCCCAACATTTTGAGGATTTCATAATATTGATTTTTGTTAAAATAAATCACCATTCAGTATTCGAGGCTAAGGCACAAAATTCAAAATATTATCATGCTTCAATTGAAAACAAAAACTATTTTACCGGCACACAACTAGTACACCGTTTGCAAGCTTCTAACACGCTATTAACACATTCTAGCGCATTTATTGGACACTAATAAAGTTTAACTCAATAAAAAGTGTGGTTTTGGTTCCTTAGCTAACGGAGATTTATTATCCTAAACATTTTTCTTCAATAAATTTTATTTGCAGTAAGCAATATCTGAAGCTGGGGGATTCTATCATCTTTGAGTTATTCCATATTAATTTTAGCATTTTTGAACATGATAGCAGCTAGTCGGCATACAGCCCACAACCAAAAAGCTGTTACAATAAAACATGGAAAACATACGTTTACTCATTACCAGCAACGAACTTACTTCAACTTCTATGAAGTAATGTAATTCTTGCAGATTTAGTACAGAATGAAATTCCAAAAATTAGTCTTGATAAACAACATGATAGGAAACGTCAAGACACTTTGCGAGTTATAATAATAATAATAATAATAATAATAGAAAAGTCAACAAAAGATCCAAAATGCAGATTGTGCAAGCAGAAAGATGAAACAGTGTCCCACATAGTCAGCGAATGCAGTAAGATTGCACAGACAGAATATGAAGGGCGGCATGACAAAGTGGCAAGTGCAGTGCACTGGAGCATATGTAAGAAACATGAGTTGCCCCACACAGCAAAATGGTACGACCACCGTGCAGAAGCTGTATTGGAAACCGAGAAAGTCAAACTGCTATGGGACTTCAATGTGCAAACAGACAAGGTTATTGAAGCTAGAAGACCAGACCTTATACTAATAAATAAAGAAACCAAACTGTGCCAGGTCATAGACATAGCAATACCTGGAGAAACAAGGGTAGTACAGAAGGAAGATGAGAAGATTGGTAAATACAAAAAGCTTGGGTTCGAGATAAACAGACTGTGGAGGGTGAACACCGACGTGATACCAATTTAGTAATTGGTGCACTTGGAACAATATCAATGAGGCATGTAGCATACTTGGCGGAGGTGGGAGTGAACATGTCTTTTGAGACTATACAGAAGACGGCCATCTTAGGAACAGCTCACATTTTGAGGAAGGTCCTCTCTTAGTGGAGTTGAGGAAGATGTTGGATCCTTTGGCCTTTTGTTAAGACCCGGACTCAACATGGACTACAACCAGTCACCTATCACCACACGACTGTGAAGAAAAACTTTTATAATAATAATACGAACAGGTTTAGAAAAAAACATCTCAAATCATTGACATGTTTTTAGTCACAACTAACTCTATAGACCAACAATCATAGAGTTAGACCATATGTGTATTACAACAACCAAATCAAGATTTGGTATAGAATTACAGGTTCTTAGGTTCAATGTAGGTTTAAAAGCAAGTGCTTTGATTGCAGATTACTTATGACCAGTGCAAGAACAATGAACATAAAAATACTACAAGTTGTTTGTCCAAGAAACGTTATATGGAAAAAAGGAACAGGAGTATATTCACAGAAGATCATGGCTTGTTCCTTAAGGGAATCTCCGCTACTAAGACCTTCTGTTGGTTGCCTGTCTATGACTTTCAGTCAAAAACGACATTTCTTAGTCAATATTCCACATAACATTCAAATATTCCTCCCGATAATTGGAGTTGCTTTTGTTGGGTAAGTGAATTGTCATTTTAAAAATAGATACGATTTGAAAATTTATATTGATTACATCCAAGAACTAATTGTAAATTAATTAAGCTCGCTATTTCATTTTCAAATCACATTGTACTGTATGCCTTTTTTAATGAAATGATAGTCAGAAAACAGCCCGAATGGTATTTTTCAATTCACCAGATGAGCAGAAACAATCTTTTATTAACCCTAGTGGCCTAGCAATGTGTCTTATAACGGATCACAAAAAAACCAAAATTTGATAGTAGCTATAAAAACAAAAGGTTACAGCACAATTTGAACTTTAAGGTTAAACGGCAATATTTTAAGCCTACTGTATTTATTATACACGTGGCCGTAACAGAAATATAATACGATTATGAAGCAAATGATTTTTAAAAAAACATTTAGCTTGTTTAACATTAATTAAAATTAAGTTTAATGCTGCATATAATATACTACTAGCAATAATAATACACGGATACTATGGACATTATGGGCTTAAGATGAAAAAGTGTGCCGCAACTCAAGTATTTTTTAGTCTTGTATGAAGCAAATATGCATAAAAATCTCAAATATGTTATTAGATCAAAAATTACTCCTAGGATTGAATTAAAAATGTTCAAATCAGGTAAGGAAAAAAATGATATATACAAGATCTAAAAAAATTAACAGGTATTTAACTTTGTAAGGGTAAATTGTGGTTAATATTACATAGCAGGCTAGGGCTGCCTTTGAAAGTGACTCGAATCATTTTATGTTATTATAGTAAAGGGAAGCAGGCATTTTTCTACACATTTGATGATGTATTCAGCTTCCATTCTTATGCATATTTAAAATTACCATAAATGCTCATGAGAGTTAAACTATTTTAAATAGAGTCATAATATAAAAGAAACTTGAATTATTACAAAATTTAAATTTTGATCAATGGTAGTGTAACAAGGGTTTGTAGACGGACAAGTTCACTAAATATTGGAATGGCTTTTTTGTAGAAAAATAATCGTGAGCAAAAAATACAGTTAAACATGGATAACTCGCCCTCGGATATATCGAACACATAGTTAACTCAAGTGGATTTGCTTGGTCCGTTCTCACGCAATGATAAATGGCTTTATATAACTCGACCTCAGCACCGTCAACTCGAACAGTTTTTTGCCGAATTCATAAACGTGGTTTCCGTTCAATTTATTTCGGGGGAGTTTCCACTAGTCGCGGAGCTGAGACTACTCTGCTTTCTTAACAAAAGCGCTTTTTATACGCGTATAGTGTACATATAATTTCCCCCGCACCGTATAATGGAACCAAGAAAGAAATCGTATAAAAATGATTAATAAGGTCGCTAAGACATTTGCTTAGTTACAGCCAAGCTATAAACATTAGAAGGTATTAGCGATAAAAATTTAATAAAGATAGACACAGCATGCAAAATACATATTGTAACAGTGATTATATGCGGATACATAAAGATTAAATTTCACAAATAGGCTCGTGGCTTGGCGTTCGCTACAACAGACATCCGCTTTAAGATGGCATCACGCAAGCAAAAAAAGTGTAGAAACCTTCTGACAAACTTAAAGTACTCGAGGAAATTGAAGCAGGACAAAAACTATCAGCATTATCAAAAAGAGAAAATCTTCCAAAAAGTACAGTGTCAACATGGATTAAACAAAAAGAAAGAATAAGATCGTTATATTACCAAAATTCATCAAGGCTAAGAGATCGTTCAACGTCGCTCGATGATTTTGATGGTGTATTATTGACTTGGTTTAGACAAGTTCGTAGTGAAGGCGTACCTATTGATGGGCCAATTTTGTTAGAAAAGGCTAATAAGTTTTTACAGGATTTAGGAAAGGATACTACTGTTTCTCGCGGTTGGATCGACAGGTGGAAGAAAAGGCATTCTATTGGCAGTCAGATAGTTGTTGGAGAGTCAGCTGCAGTTAATGTGTAGTAGTGAAGTGTAAAAGTGGAAAGAAGAGGTGCTTACTCCATTACTTTAAACGTACACTTATGATGACATATTCAATATGGACGAAACCGGGTTGTTTTACAAGCTCATGGTCGACAAAACGTTGCACTTTAAAGGGGAGAAGTGTAGTGGAGGGAAGATGTCAAAAGAAAGACTGACTGTGGCACTTTGCACTAATATGTCAGGCAGCGAGAAGGAAGTTCCTATTGTAATAGGAAAGTTCAAAAATCCGCGCTGTTTTAAAAATGTTACTAACCTTCCATGTTGATATTACCACAATAAGAAGGCTTGGATGGTGAGTGACATCTTTCAAACATGGGTAAGAGATTTTGATCGCCGGATGACCAGAAAAAAAACAGAAAAGTGCTTCTCATCATTGACAACTGTCCAGCACACCCAACTATGAATGGGCTTATGTCAATCAGGCTTCTATTTACACCACCCAATACCACAAGCGTGCTGCAACCTATGGACCAAGGAATCATTCGAACTTTTAAATCTTACTATCGTCAGCAAGTTTTGCAATTCACTGCCGATTACATTGACACTCATGGAAAGAAGCCAGATGCTTCTATCAATGTTTTGCAAGCAATACGCTGGGTGGACAGAGCATGAAGCCATGTCACAAAAGAAACAATTGCCAACTGTTTTCACCACGGGTTTGGTCATACCAACCTTGATCAAACAGATGCGACTTCAACTGCTGATGATAATGAAGAAGGTGACACTGTGAGAAATCTAAATCCTCTACTACACACCATAGATTCTACATCAAATGTGACAGCAAGTAAGTAATCTTGAAATAGCCGATGCTGTTACATTATTATGAACTCGGCCCAATAAAGGGCTAAGTTTATGACTGTTTAAGGTGCCTAACAAATGTTTTAAAAATAGTGTTACTTTAGCTTAAATTCAAGTTTGGTTTTGCAGATGAGCTTTTAGTGGTTGATGCAGACATTACTGTTGCTGAGCATTTGAGTGATGCAGAGATTGTGCAGTCCGTGACATACTGTGGTACTCTCGATGAGTACGATAGAGAGGATGAGGCTGAGATTGTTGAACCTGATCCACCTACCTTGGCTGACGCAAACAACGCTTTAGATGTCCTCAGACGTTTTATAGATACAAGAGAGTGCAAGGACTATAATAACTGTTTAAAATTTATTTCTACAATAAGTCACACTGTTGATCTTTGTCAAAAAAATACCTTGTCACAGACTACACTCGATAAGTTTTTTAAATGAAACAACTGATCAGATGTAAAGCATGCTTTTTTGCATTGGTCATAAATGTTTACTTATGTCCAGTTTTAAAAATTATCAGAAAGAATAGATATTTTGTCTGAATTTTAATCTGAAAAAGTTCTGGCAGTCACATCACCTAAAACAACACACAAATCTCAAGTGTATAAAAATATCTATACTTTCTGATAAATACTTTAAAACTCTACATCAGATGCCCTTTAACTTACAACAAACAACCTATACTTTGGTTTTATATATACATGTAGTTTTTATATGAATCTACTGATAAATACATTCACTTGTGACTGTGCTCTGATAACTTGAACGCTCTGATAACTCAAACACTTTCGCTTGGTCCCGTGAAGTTTTAGTTATCCATGTTTCACTGTATATTTAATTTATTTTTGAAAAAATTTTCTACCTGCAACCATCAAGTTTTAAAAATAAAGCACAGAAGGTTAAAAAAAGTAAGAAGCAACAGATCACTAAAACAAAGGAAAATATTAGAGAGTTAACATTTAACAGAGCTAATTAACGGTATGTCTAATCAAAAGTTGGTCACATTGTAAAAAAAATGCAGATCTTTTTGCAGAATCGATATAAGACAAAAAGCATTAGAAGCAATTGAAAACAATTGAATTTTAGTTCAGCTTTTAGGTTTTTAGTATTTTCATTAGCTTTTGATGATTTATGACTTAGTAAACTCTTTGCAACAAGCTAGCCATTAAACTATCTCTTTGCAAGATTGAGTCTCACTAAATGCTTAGTTTATTTTTACTCTGACATTTTTTCAGTTTGATTTTGTCACAATTAGTATTTCGTACCCATTAAAAAAGACAATTCACTATTGCTCTAACATAAAACCTTCATTACATGTTTCAGTTATACATGTTATGGTAAAGTTTATTGGCTGCGCTAAACCAAATTTGTAAGAAAAAATTGTAAATTTTAAATACATGAGATGATTCATTAGACGCTTACCATAACATAAGCATTTTACTAATCCCCGGATTCTTTAAATTAATTTTGTGAACAACTACCCTCATTATTTTGTGAACAATAGTAGTGATGAATGCAAATGTTTACCTTTCAAAATCCCTTAATGCTCATGGAAAGCATTTATTCAATTTCTCAAACACTTCTAAGACAGGGTTAAATTTAGTTCCAAATTGGTGGCAATAAGATTAAACTTGCACATGAACGCTTAACTAGTAACATAATTAATTCATATCAAATCAAATTGTTTTGAAACAGTATCAGGCTATTTCAAAATTTTTAATTTTGCTTCATGAAGGCTGACATTTAAAATTAGTTAGCGCAATAACATTTAGGAGTTTTTTATGTAGAATAGCGACATATGTCACTATTAATAGAATCTTGAGAGTTTAATAGTTTTACAACCACATTATCTGAACGCCTAATAACTCTTTTGGCTTTTGGCTAATTAGTTACACAAAAGGAGAATACAACTGGTTTATCCTAGTCAGTCTCATTTATGTGTTTTGTACGACTGTAAAACAGAGTTAATGATTGACATCTAAACTAAAGTTAATATTCAGTCAGTGAAGTTTAAAAACAAACTGTGTTGTGAGTTTCCATGGAAGAACTGAGCGATTCATGAGTATTGATAATGTCATTATACGGCTGCATGACTCAGTTATTATACTGAACCTACTAAAACTAAAGCAGATTGAAGTTAAATAATAGTAGAAAGAACAACAAAAATAAGTTGAAGTTTTTATCTATTTCTCCTGAACACATTATCATTATATACCAACATGGCTCAGTTAATGACAGAACCTATTTACCAACTCTAAATAAGACTGAAGTTGCAACTTAATAAAAATCAAACCCATAAATATGATGTTGTAGTTTATATTACTATAGCTGCCTTACCCGTCTATGACAATAAATTCATGTATAGCAAAAGGTTTATTGAGAGTTGTCTTTCATACTGTAAAACAACTCCAGGTATGCAACTTCCACTAAAATTGTTGCCCTGATCAGACTTCATACACATATGCAGTTGTACATGTAAATAGTTTTGGGGATAACCATAAAATTCTGCATTGTGTTTGACAGCTAATCTACAATTCATCAGTCTCGAACCACTCAAATTAGAGTTGTCCTATATTTTTACAGAGAACTGATAATGAAATTGACATTGGTAGGCAAACTGAAGTTTTTTAAATTGGCTGCATTGAAAAAATTTTCATCTTTTAATAAATTCTAAAAAATATTTTGCTATTACCAGCATTTAAGGAGTGGACTCTCCTACATGCTTAAAACACCAATCAGAGCTCACCAGTTCTTCGTCTATAGGTTGTGTTTTGACACAGTATATACAAACAGTGCAACAGTAATGTAGTTGTGTTGATAAAAATTATTATCAGCAAAGTTTAACTATATAACACCACAGAAAGTATGAGGTCAAGGCAGATACAGCATTTTCACCTTACAATAATAAAATAACGCCAGCATTATTATTATTGTGAAGAGGCTATAATAGCCTTTTCATAAAATACAATAAGGAAAACGAATGCATGAAAATATATTCCTATATATACTGAAAGATATGTTGGAAAATGCCGCATGTGGGACATTATGTAGGTACAGCAAAACATGAAAGGCATAGCATGACATAACAATAACATAACTTTATTTTAATACAAACATTGCATAACAATACACACTGTTAATTCGATGCAACACTAACGGATAAACAACATTTTTTGTTTTTCTGTAGTGTGTATGAACAAACGGTTTTAGGCTTGTGCCTACTTTTGAGTAGGCAACATACAACTGGCCGAGCAGCTGCTGTAGTTAGTGCATGTTGCTGCTTTTGCCGTTGCGTCTGCTCAGTTGTTTCAGCATGTCTGGCAGGTGTAGCAGCTGCTCTGAGCCATTTGAGTCGCTGCTGGGTCGGCTCATCAGTTTCTGCAGTTCTAGCAGCTGCAGCATCTACTCTGGCCTGTTCTCCATGTAGCTGTGTTTGTTTAGCAGTTTCTGCTCTTCTAGTAGCTGCAGTGGCAGTTCTGTTTTGCTGTAGGCGCAGCTGTGTTTGCTCTGCAGTTTTTGCTCTTTTAGCAGATGCAGTAGCTATTATAATCTGTTGTAGGCGCAGCTGTGTTCGCTCTGCAGTTTCTGCCCTTCTAGCAGGAGCAGTAGCTATTCTGGCCTGCTGTAGTCATAGCCGTGTTTGCTCAGCAGTTTCTGCTCGTATACCTGTTGCTTTGAAAATTCGGTCTTTTTCTCTACGGGAATCAATCTGTTTTTGAGTTTTGGAGGTAGGCTTTATTGGAGGCATTGTACTGCTTCAAGAGGTGAGCGTTTTAATTGGTAAAACTCTTGGTTGTTAGGTTATCTGAGGGATATTTTCAATTGGGAGCGTTTCTAAAATAGATTGAGATGATGTGCTTTTTGTAATATACCCTGCTCTCTTTCTTCACACCGTCACCTATCGCAACACTGGAAGTACCCATGCAAGTTCTGTAGTAGCTGTAGTTCTGTAGTACTCGTTGCTAAAAAAAAACTAATTCATATGCAGAAGGAAATAAACATGTTTACTATCACAAACAGTGACAAATCCAACGTTTTCGCGTAGCGGATGTGTGGCACTTCATAGACACTACAACTTTGAATCTGCAACACTTATCTTTTTGAAGTAGAAACTTAGTAGGTTAAAAGACAGTAGCAAAACTCATGTAAGTTCAGTAGTAGCTGTAGTTCTGTAGTACTTGTAGCTGGAAAATAAGTATAAAAAAAACTCAGCTGCGGAGGAAAATAAATATGTTTACTATCACAAATAGTGGCAAATCCAACATTTTAAAGACTTTCGCTGCCGTTGACCCATTTATGCGTTTTCTACAGTCGACTGCTGTAGATGCATTTTTGTGACTTTTCAAGCAATTACATAGTAACTAAAATGTGTTATTCGTTAATAACATAACCAACATTCTTTAGGACTTTTATAGTAGTGACAGTGTTGTCCAAAGATTTCTCTATAAAATTACCTTAAAATTTAATTTTAAATTTATTTTTGGGAATTTCCAACTTGAAACTAACATTTTTTGTGTAAGTTTCGTAATTTCTTCTCAAGTTAGAAAACAAATAATTACTTAAGTTGATGACATTATAGCTGATTCAGGTTTAGATTTTACACAAACAATTAAAATAGCAATAATAGCACTATGATGATAGTGAAAGAAATGGTTGTGTAAGAATAAGAAACATTGTAGAGGATGATTTTAACTTTGCAGCGATCGTAGATTCACATTGTTTAATCATTGCACAAAGAAAAGATACAATGAGTTTTTGGCATAGCAGCGGTTGTTAACATATTAGCAAAATAAAATATATAACCAAAACCTTACATATAGAGTTTGAGATTTAAAAAATATTGTATACATATAAGCAATATCGGCAAATACATAACCAACATATATGCACATACAGACGCAATATCGGCAAAATGGCTGAATTTGAATGAAAAGTAACTGAATTTTATTACTCGTTGATAAAATAACCGATTATCTTTAGAACTTTTATAATAGTGACAGTGTTTTCTGAAAATTTTTCTATAAAATAAGCCTAAAATTCTAATTTAAAATCTTTGTCTTTGAATTTCCAACTAAAAAACAACTATTTTTGTGACTATACATAAGCAATATATAAGCAGATACATTAGCAATATCAGAAAAAAAGCTCAATTTGAATGAAAAGTACTTGAATTTTATTACTCGTTGTTAACATAACCAATGGTCTTTAGGACTTTCATGATAGTGACAATGTTGTGCCAAAATTGTTCTAGAAAATTAGCCTAAAATTTAATTTTAAACATCTGTTTGGGAATTTCCAACTTGGAAACGAACATTTTGTGTAAGTTTTGCAAGTGCCTCCCTAGTTAGAAAACAAATATTTGCTGATTGTGATGCAATTATAGCCAATTTAGATTTGCTTGATTACACAGATAATTGAAATAGCAATTATAGTAACACTGACTCTGATGGTTGTGAAAGTAGTGGTTTTGTAAAATTAAGGAACATTGTAGAGGATGGTTTTAGTTTTGTAGCTTCCCATTGCTTTATCAATGCACAAAGTATAAATGAAGACCACAATGGAAAAACCAGTGATGTCACACTTTTGCAGTTTCGAGAAAATCAATTTTTAAGATTTGAGACTGGATCACACAATGAAAAGACAGCTTATGACACATTTATGTAGATTTATGGATAGATACATAGTTTGGTCCTTTTAAAATAACATTTTCAACTCAGAATATTAGTTTTTGTAATTCAGTGGTCAAAAATGAACATGCATGTTGGCAACGGACATCACCTATTTTTCCATTTGAATGCACTAAAAAGGTTTTGCTCAATTAAACATTATATTTTTTCCACTTCAAACAATATTTAACTATAATATAAGTACTGTAGCACAACCAGTAATTAATAGCAGTTTAAGGTTTCACTACAATGTGTAAATTTCATCACTATCTGCTGTCACAACATCACTGGTTGTAAAATTGTCAAAATTTGGTTGATTCTCTAGTTTGCAAAGTTGTTTAAGGACTTGCCAATCTTGGTATTTTGCTTTGCTGACTGGCAATAGACTGATGGTAATGATAGTTGATTGAGTTCAATGATGAAGCTTAGACGGTTTTTTAATAGAACTCTCGATGTAACTGTCATTTCACAACTCTCTATAAAACGTCATGAGCTTACTTTCCATAATCGCAACTTTCACTTGACATATATGCCTAGTTTTCATTGGGCAGTTGTCTGGTACATCTGTTTAAGATATTATATATTATTGAAGGATTTTGAGCTATTAAGATAAATTTTATTAAATGGTTTATGATGTTTGCTAGCATTTCAAAACAACTTTACCCAATTAGACAGTAGATCTACATCTGACTTGCAACTCACTGCAGTCATGTCTCAATCACATTCTATGTAAGAATGTTCACACATTAAATAGCTTACTATGATTTTGTTTTCTTATGCACAAGCCAATGAATATTGTCATTGAGTGTGTAGTTTTTGTTCTGTCCAGCGTATCCATCACGGGACGAATCTAACTGCACTACTTAGGGGCCTATGTGACTTTCAATGGGGCCTTCTTCTCTCTACTTTGCACACAGTTATTAGCAAAAATAAATAATTGTTTTGTATTCTTTTTAGTGTGAAATTGATTAAAATCAGTAAACAACTTTTGCCTATCATCTGCAAATCATCAATTACAAAGCGTGTTTACCGTTTGCATAAGCAATTTTCTCCTGTTGTGAATCCTAGAATCCTTGGCTAGAATCCTTGTGGTTTTATGCTTGCTTTTGTGCACTATCATCTTTTGTTTGTTTTATAGACTTTTAAGTTTATTCTGAAGACTCAATCTATCTTCAGATGCCATCATTATTAAAAATAATTAAACGAACAAGCACGCGTTACGCATCGATTCTTTCTGTTAGCTAAGTAACATTAAACAATGCAAGATCGCGTTAACGAGCAAAAGGCTCTTTGATTGGTTAGCTGATGGGCTTAACCAATTTTTTCCATATTACGGCTTGAACATCTCCTGTTTTTTCATTTGAGCATAAAATTTAAAGACAGATTTTCATAGGATAACACTGGTTTTTCCAAATTTTTTATTCACCATACAATTCTACGGTGCCAAAACTACAGGTAGGTAGCAATAACTCTAAAAAAACCAAAATGTGACATCACTGGTTTTTCCAATGTGGTCTTCAAATACAATGAATATTTTACATAGCAGTGTTTGTTAACACGTTTGTAAAATAAAATATATAACTAAAACGTTCTAGATAGATTTGAAAATTAAAAAAATATTGTGTGCATATAAGCAATATTCTCAAATACATAAACCATACATATGCAGATTTATAAGGAGTATCAGCAAAATGGCTGACAGTCGGCCGATAGCTAAATTTGTACATGAGCGGCAGTAGAAGGGTTAAGTAGTAGAGGTGTAGCGGTTCATAGACAATACAAAATTGAATTAGAAGTACCTTACCTTTTTGAAGTAGAAGCTTAGTAGGTAATTTTTGTAACGAAAACATTTGTCTAGGTGACCAGAAAAAAAAACCTTTATGTGCCTTCCGTTGGCTTCGTACAACCGCAGTGATATTCATATACAATTTGTTTTGCCGTAGATATTTCGGCGAAACATGACTGTTTTGGTTTAACAATAGGCGGTCAAAACGGCATCTATAACGAAATAGAATGTTTATAAATTTTACTGTACTACCGACTCAAAAAATGATAGACCGCTCTATAATATATTTACTACTCATATTAATTCAGTTCGCTTCGGGCAACTGAATAGAAAAACGAAAGACTGTTCTATAATTTATTTACTACTCATATTAATTCAGTTCCCTTTGTACGACCAAAATTCAAATGGCAAAAATAAGGAAAGACTGCTCTATAAGGTGGACAAACACCCACACAGATTGCCGTTTATATGGTAGATATTATTAAAAGCATTTTTCAAGTAGTGAACAAAATATATGACTTTAGAGTTTGCGTGATCGGTTTGTTACAGTAAACCAAAATTTTTTTTGTTTGATGAGCCTATTAAAAACTTAATTGAAAAGATACTGGCATTACATTAGTACATTGTATTTTATTATAACAATTTAATAGTTCACTGTTTTTGTTATAAAAGCTAGAAAACAAAATAATTGTGATTGCCAAAAACGATTTACTTGAATCAATGCTTTGTGAGCATTAAATTTTTCTTTATTTGGTTTGAAGAAAGTAGTATTTTGTGGTGTTTCTATCAAATTCTAAATTTTACATTTTGACTGCAAGCAACTACGGCTACTACAAGAAACTGTATTTTTTGTTTGAGCTTTAAAAATAAAGATATATATATCAATTATTTAAACTAGCACAATTGTGGTTACTAAAATTATCAAACTACTCTTTACAGCATTAGTTTTTTTTCTATTTTTATGCTTGTTTTATTCAAAGTGATCCAACTTTTATAAATTTCTGACACTTTAGGATGTTTTATTGGAACTGGTAGATGCTCACATCACTAAAAAACTTATTGTGTCTGAATTTACTAAAGTAATCATCATCTAAGTAAGACATATGCTGAGTATTCACACGTTAGATACTCTGCATTTTAAACAATTTTTTTTCTTCAGGTTAATGAAAAAGCTAACGCAAATTCTTTTGGGAGTCGAGCCGTCACAGAGACTTCTAAACATCCTCAAGAAACTATCAGTAATTGTCTTCCTGGCATATGTTGGCTATATAGTGTCGCTTCTAGAAAAAACGCCCATTACTAACCGAATAAGACTTTCATTTTTTACCAAGGAAAAAAATGAAGATGTGATTAGCATAGAATCATGGGTAAGCATTGACTTTGCTTTAGTGCTTATAATTAGGCTTAGTGTTTAAAGTTCTGGTTGGTACTTTTGTCAAATATTTTTCCGTAATCATGCATTGAAATTATAAAGCAATTTTTTCCTAGTAAACCTATTAGCTCTGCTGGTAGTATATTAATGTTTTATAAAACTTTTTCATCGGTGGCTTCAAGGTGAACTTATGAAAAATTGTGTTAGTTTTTACTACTTACTATGTTATCATTGCAGTATAACCTATTATTTTACATTCTTTCAAGTATCCATAAAAAAAGTGGCTAAAAATAGTTTATACTGTACTTTTGATGGTATATCTATCACCTTCCAACATACGATATAGATATTTTGTTTCATCCGCGTCTAAAGCTAAAGGTAAGCAACATTAAATTGCTCAGTAAACTTTGATGAATGATATAAAATTTTTGGTAAACTATTTGAAATCGCTAGCTCTGCATATTTATTTTCTTGAGTGTAAATTCATATTCTTACTTTGAAGAAAAACTGGGTCTCATTAAGAAAGTTGTTATTTTGTTGTTGATATTTGAAAATCGGTGTTTGTTCTGTTTTTTTGTACATATATTCTGTATTTTCTAGCATGATCCAGAAAACCTTCGATTACGCCAAAATCATCCATACTGGCAAGTTGTTCAGATCATTCTTAATAACATTGTCAAATGCAACCCTGATGTTTTTCCAAAAGATCGAACTCTCTTTTTGAAATACACAATAAGAGATGACCCTGACTTCCGAGCCTACATGAACACGGTATTTTATAAAAGCATTGATGAAAAATATTTTGTGAAAATTAAAATAAGCAAGTGTAAAACATGCAATTTCCATTTTTTTCTGTATTGTTTTCGTTTTTGATACAGTTAGGGCAATTTATTTAATAGTTACAAATGCAACTATGTTTGAACATTTTGGATGTTCATCAATTAAAATTTGGCCAGTTTAATTTTTTTGTTAAGTGCGTAGCTAGCTCAGTTCAAGCTGAAAACACCCAATGAAGCAAATTATTTTTATAACCGCTAACACAAAAAAGAAAACAATTAAAAATGAGAACGAAAGAGTAAAAGAGGAAAAGAAAGATAGCAAGAGTGAGAGTGTGAAAGTGTAGAGATCAAGATAGTCAGTATCATAAAGCTAAAAACTGAGTGAGAGAGCAGGAAAGTTATAAAGATTGCAAACATGTTAGTGGATGACTAAAATGCTTATTAGTATAAGGTAGCGGAAGACAGCTTCTACTTTTACATAGAATGGTCTTAAATAGGATTATCAGGACGGCATCTTCCTTACAAGTACTTTTTTGAGTTGATTTTTATTGACATACTTAGTAGGGGTTCCAGACACAATTGAAAGATATCTGATATCTGTCCTTGCTTCCTTATGCTTAGAAGCTTATTTAGCTTTAGGACTAATTGAATGTTTGGACTATCCTCTAGTAAGAGCGGTTCATAAATTTCTGGCCTAGTTCAGGTTCTGTAGCAAATATTTCTAGTGCTGCTCTCAGCGTATTTGCTAATTTAGTAAGAACAGCAGTGTCATTACTCACATGCATTTTCTGTTGAGATGGATATCATGTTTAGGTTGGCCTGAAACATCTTCAGCAAGACTTGTACTCATTTCGCTAGTGATCTAGCTAGTTTTGCTGTTTATTTAATATTGGAAAGAAGCATTGTATTTCTAGAGTTGGTCTGTTACCTTTTCTTTGTCTGATTTTCATTAGCTTCAAGGTTATCAACTTTGTTTTGATTGCACTGGATATTACATTTTTCTAAATTTTTACTAACTCTTCAGTAAGCACTTTTCCTCTGCTTAGAATTTTGATCAATTATTAGCTCTAAGGATGCAGTTTAGTGATTCATTCATGCTGTTTAGTGATGCTGACTTTAAAAAATACAATTAGCTTTAATGTAGCCTCACCTTCTCTGCCTCCTCTCCTCAACTGTTCTTCAGGTTTATGCAACTATGTTCTGTCAAAGCTAGTATTGAGTTATTTTGCAAAAATTAAAAAAAGAAGTTAGTACTGCTTGAAGATGTTTCTTCAACTAAAGACAATTAGTACTCCATCAGCCTACAGTTGTTGTGATCATAGATGTGTTGAGTAGTGATAGAAAATTAGAAATACTATAGAACCCTGCTTACTCATAAAAATAAATTTCAACTTTGCCCACAATTACTTTTTAAGAATTTAGGAAAATTACTGGACAAGTTAAAGTTCAAAATTACAATTGTTGTGCTCGCGGTTGTGCTGTTGTGCTCGTGATTGTGCTGTTGTGCTGTGCTGGTTGTAGGGTTGTTGTACTTAAAAAGAATTACACTATTGTACAAAATACGCAAATATATATATAATTTTATGTGTTGTTGTTAATAGACGAGTAGTAGGTAGTTACTCTAAAATACAAGTACATGTAATTATTTGCTATAACAAGACAGAAATTGATAATGGCCGTACCAAAATAATAATTAGAAACCGAAAAATTGTCCATTTATTTATTAGCTGTACCAAGATAAAATCCGGTAGGAGCTGTATTGACTACTTCGTCATTTTACCAAAGTCGTCGAGATTAATTTTTAGTGAGGAACATGAAGAAGTTTAAAACTTAAAAATGTGATAGGAAATCTTGGACTCTAAATTAATCATCAGCGCCTTGTAGTTCAAAAGCTACATTAGTAAATTTAGTAAAATGTATTTTAATAAATTAAGTTGATAAATAAGAAAATAAATGTGATAATTATTAAAATATAGTGAAATTTTGTGAGAATAAAAATTAAGTGACTTGACTAAAAATTGGCGCAGATGAACAGTGATGCAATTGAAAGATGTTTTAGCCAATAGAATTATATATACGTCGGATATATGTATAAATTAAAATTTGAAATATTTTTTACTGCCACAAGAATGAATCTAAATATTTGTCAATTATCAGGTACATGTAGTTTATAAAATTAATTCAACTGCAATTAAAGTTGATGAATAGAATAGCTGTTTCTATCAAGTACTTGTTGAAAATGTGTCAGAGATTACATGTGTCATGTATTTTACATGATTTACACGTAAAATTTGTTAAAACTATTTTTGGTAAACATCTGCTATACATTTTAGATTTTTAAATGTGTAGCTTTAGTTAAGTGTATATAAACTATTTCAGTTGAGAGCAGTTAAAAGCAGTTTAGCCTGCTTCTCAAAACATCTACTATTAGTACATGTTTAACCTTGACACAGTTCTGCAAGATAGATCACATCTCCTTCTTTCCCTAAAATCCAGTTATAGATTGTGCAGCATAAATTATCATTTTTAACATGAACAATGTACATATGCATCTTTTGTGACTGTTTCCATATCTTTCAGACAGGGCTTATCGTTATATTCAAAGGACTAATCGATACTACAGATAACAACCATCAACTAGCTGCAATAATTGCTCATGAAATTTCCCACGCGGTGTTGAACCATCACGTAAGAGGAAATCTTATTTTGTTCCTTTTAGTATCTTTAGAGTAGCTATGTTCTAGAAGTAGGTAGAGGTATAAGTATTTGGTAACATATTAATATTGCATTTCTCATGTGTAGTAGCAAGTGCCAAAATTAGTTACTTTTTTGCACTCAAAGATATATTATCAAGTGGTTAGCAGTGTATCATCATAAAAAGTTTACCTCTGTTATAAAATTAAACTTTTAGTACTCAGTTATCACATTTTTTATTTTCATTATGAAAAAAATAGTGTTAGGGTTGCAGAGCAAATAAGCAGAAAAGCATATTTACTTACAGCTTGAAAGGCATTCTTTAGCAGCAATGACTGATGTTGGAGTCAGGGTTATTCACATGGTGAACTGGCTATGGATGTCAAATCCAGGCATTGCTTTAGTCATTTCTTATTGGATAGAAGGATTTTGCTATGTAAGTTTATGTTTTATATGCAGCTCTAAAACATTGTTAAGTCATAACTATAATAGGATATTGTGTTTAAATGCCTGTTTGCAACAGTTTAATATATGGGGAGTTAAGAACTAGGTCTAATAGGTTAACTCTTAGTTACCATATATAGGTGCATTTATTGATATTTTATATTTTGTATGAAAAAATTCAGATTTTTTGCATTTAAATAAGATTAAGTTTGTTTCAAACTAATATCTAAAGATGGAGATATTATTTTCTGTATCAAAGCAAACAATTTTGCTACAGTGATTGTGATGAAAAGATATATTGACATACACTTCTTTGTTAGAACAAAAGAGGCACACGATTGAAAAAATCCTGTTGGAAGACAATTGTAGAAGAATTGTAAATATGATATGAATTGTTAATGAAGGAAATATTTTTTTACATTGCTTAGTGTGATGCGATATATATTAAAAATATGAAAAATTGTAAATAAATATATCACCACAATAAGCATCATAAAACCAGATTTATAAATGCGTTTCATGCTAGTTAAAAATTATGCATGTCCAAAAAAGACAAAATGCTAACATAGTGAAATTTATAGGATGATTGTGACATGTTCAAATGAGTATCACAATAAATTGGACTTGCGGCCTCATTCGTGGATTCTGAAGACAGTAAAACTAACTGAAATAGCAGTTATCACAATTTGGTTGTTAATAATCTGCGTTAAAATTTAAAACGCAGAGCTAAAATGTCTCTGTGAAATGATATCAAAAAAGCAAATGTCAAAAAGGGAATCCTTAAAAAACAATTTCAACGGTTTCCCTCTTGTCACTCATTGATCCGGTTTTCAATTTTAATGATAGAAGCTAGTTATAGGTACTAACAGACTTTGACTAAGCAGCAAAGTCAACCATATCCCATACACAAACATTTTCATCATTGTATGTGTGTCATGGAAAATCCAAAGTGGAGCTACAGGCCAAAAAGGCAGATTCAGAATATTTTCAAACACAATGGTTTTTTTAAATATGTAAATTTGGAGTTCAAAAGTGTGAATAGCTTGTGAGAGAAGAGGAAAGAAAATATATGATTTAGGTATCAAAGTTCAAGGAAGACAGAAGTTGTAAGACAAAAGAGATGTATGTTAAAAGTTACTTAGAAGCAATAAAAATTGAATAGGATCAACTTGAAAGACATGAAAGAGAAGATCATGAAATAATATTACAGAAGGGTAAAAAAATGCCATAGTTGCTACCAAGATGAAGGCCTATAATTACAGCGATGAACAGATAGGCAGTAGGAGTAGTGTGTTACCCAACAGACATAGTTGGTGAGAGTGTTGATGAATCATTAGAAGTGAATACAAAAATTTAAAAAAGATACAAAATGATACAAACCGTTCAGTTCACCCAAAAAACGGATGAAGACACGCTGTACGTCAGCAGATATGTTTTATGTAATAAGAAGATTTCAATTAAGTAGTGAGAGGGGATCAAGAGAAACAGCCTTATCTGATTAGATCAACCAAATTAGATTGGAGCTAATTCATTTTTGTATGATTCAGTAAATTAATACACCACTGAAGAGTAAAAGCAAGCTAGTAGGAACTACGGAAAAAAATAAAAATGTGCTTAGCTATCAATATTCTAAGGCAGTAAAAGGAACAGAAATCCCATCTCGAAAACGAATGAAAACTAGATAGCTAAATTGTGAGGCGGTTAGAATGTACAATCGTGCTAAAACAACAATTTTGAATTATTTAAAGATTTTAAATCTTTTAAATCAAATAATATATGCTCAGGTTATGCAAAATTTAGTAGAGAATGTTTCGTGAGGAACTAAAACTGTTGTTTTGAGTTCAAGCAGGATAAAGTGGACGATTCATGAACCGTAAATCATGTTATTTGCTTAAAAATCAAAGTGCCATAGCAACTGACCATTTAATCTCAACCCATATTGATGAAACCTGGAATTCTACACATTAGGACCCTGAAAAAATGATGGTTGCATTCTTATTCAAATTCGATCAACAGCTGACCTTTCAAATGTCATGGTAAAATCAACAATAAGTATGGCTAAAAGCTCACCATCCTGGAAGTTTTCATTAAAAGGGTATGCTTTAAACTGGGCGCTTCTCATCAAGCTATATTGCTATGACTGCATATAATAATGGCAATCCAACGATTTATCAAAGTGTTGGAAGTGTATTCAGAATTGTCCACCTATACAGAAGGTCATGGTAAGGTCAATGAAAGGTGACCACAGCGGGCGTCAAGATGCGGAATCATCAACCCAACTCATCAAGTGACCATTCAATTCAGAGCTCTCTTTATGTAGTTTAACACTCACACAGTGTAGCACAGAGTACGCTGCAGAGACTTATTGTAGCACAATGAAGAGATTTGCTTGTTATGTTAGCGGCAATTTGTCCCGACACAACCATATCTAATGACTCCTTCGGTAATCCTTGATACACAGTTCTAATGAGGCTTTTTGTTCAGACGACATAAAACTAGCGCAGAATTCTCTACATTTGCATCCGCTTATTAGTTTGATGTCAACAGCTGGAATGGGAATGTTATCAGCAGTGATAGGCTTATCGTTGTTCTCCGTAACTTGATTGAATTCATGACCGTGATCATTATTACCCTCATTATCGTTAGCAGCCAGACATTGCATAAGCAGCTGCATTTTTAAGGTTGCTCTATTATCAAGATCTTCATCAATATTCTCATCTCTTTCACTATGATCTGAGGCAGCTGACTCAGATTCTAAGTAGAAATACTCATCTAAATTGTTACCATCAACTAGCCGTAATTTTTGCGAAGGTTCCATTTTGTTTAGCCTGTGACGTCGAAAAAGGTAACAGTCACATACGTGTGGGCACACGCAATTAAAGCCTATACTGATGATCTTGGGTTATGAAAAATTCCATAGCAACTACCAATATGGGTGGAGTTAAATGGCAATTCTGGCCTTATGATTGGTCAGACACAAAAATAAACCATACCACGTGAAATAGCTGGGTTGAATGCACTATAAACCACTGTTTACTAAATGAGTGATAGTGAGTCATATAATATAATAGTGTATGGCCCGCGTAGCGTGCTATTGTGAAATAGTGTATATATACAGTGTGTATATACACTATTTCACAATAGCACGCTACGCGGGCCATTGTGAAACTAATTGCCAACTAACTGTGTATATATACAGTGTGTATATATATACAGTGTGTGTATATGTATGTAGATCTATGTATATTTATATATATATATTATATATATACATGTATATACATATATATATATACATGTATATAAATATATTTATAAATATATACATATATATATACATATATATACATATATATTTTTTTACTGTTCTCTTGGCCAATAGGCCATGAGAACAGTCAGAAGACTTGAAATATTTTTGCATAAAAATTTTACAAGCCTTTTGTAATATATATTCGCATTTACATACACATGTATGTATATATATACATATATATATATATATATATATATATATATATATATATATATATATATATATATATATATATATATATTATATACAAACTGCCTTAAGATTGGCCCTGTTAAATTGCACTATTTTCTTTGGCAAAATAACCTGAACATGTCGGCTTTTTGATGTTAAAATCTGTAGCTTCTCCTCAAAAGGTTTATTTTCTATCTAACATTATTTGCACAGAAACAGTAATATGCCCAGTTGCATAACTAATGCGCGTGATTGATTTTTTGTTTACATACAACGATTATCTGAAATAAAGATTTATGATAATCTGTGCTCATTTTTAAAGCAAGTAGCAATTACTGACCATCTTTAGTTATTGCTGAAGCTAGCTTGGCCACTATGAAGTACAAACTGCAGTTTAACTTTCCTTTCATTCTGCTAACTGTAAACGAACTATGTTAAAAAGCAATGTAGTTCATTGAGAGCATTGAGAAATAAGAAGTGCCTTGAAAACATCCAACTGCACACCAGCCAATAGGTCATGAGAACAGCCAAAAAACTTGAACTATTCTTGTGTAAAATATTTATAAGCCTATTGTAGTATTTATGTGCTAAGCTGAAAGCCAAAACAATATGTTTCTATAAACTAACAATTCCCACTCTGCTATGATGTCTTCATGCCTCAATAAAAAATTCAATTCAGCTTAAAAATCAACTTTTGTGAGATAAATTGAGTGAGAACTCAATAAAGATTTATCCTTTATGCAATGTGAGCAAGTTTAATTTGACTGAACAGTGATGTTATCTCTTTTTGTGGTAATCAGAAAGAAAACTACACAATGTGTTGAAGTTTGAGTCTTGGCCCAGTTCCAATGCACCGCCACCTCACCTACATTGTATTTTAATTTTGTCCAAGTATCAAAAGCTACCAATATCGTTGATCAAAACTTTGAATACAACAAGCTTCTGCCACAGTAACTTTTCTATTCACAGACTTCCTCAAGCTCAATGCTTATTTTTTCCTTGATTTAGTTGAACTGCAAAAAATGTTTTTTCTCGTGACATATAGATCAAAAGTTATAACGGTGAATGCTGTATATGTTTAATAGGAATAAGTGTTCTGTACAAGTACTTTTTCATTACTTAGTCAATGCCGGGTATTCGTTTAGTATATGTATACCTAGATTGTTAGTTATTTTTGCATTGACTTTTTTGTTTGACGTCAAAACTGATCAGAAACAATAGTTTTATTACACCTCATAAATTATTGTATTTATTCGAGACATTATTAAAGTTCTTAAACATTCAATGATACATATAAAAATTTGAAAGTTGTGATGAAGTTTATTATCAAGTGACTAATCGTTGTTTATGTAAAAATTATTATCTGTATTACAGCTTACACTGCAATATCTGAAAAGAAGGCAAGAATATGAAGCTGATGTAGTAGGAATGGAGCTGGCTGCAAGGGTTAGCATTAGCAACCAACTATTTAAACTTAGCACCACTAAACGTTATACAATATATTCAGTACATCATGCATTGTTTTATCTAACTGAGTTAAACAGGTATTTAATAAAATACCACAATATTATATTCATACTCTATATTCTACAACTGAAAATGGCAAATACTAAAGTAAAGTGTGTGTTCATGCGCGTGCGTGCATGCATGTGTGCATGTGTGCGTGTGTGAATGTGTGCGTGCATGCATGTGCACACAGGTGTGTGTATATTTAATTCAGTAAAAAAATGGAATGTCTGTATATGTGCTCATAAAAAACTGAGCCTGACTGAAAGTAAAATAAAATTGTAACACCATGAAAATCAAATTACTCGTGAAAATATGATTAAGATACAATACACAATTAGATCTAAAACAGTGTTTGCGTAGGTTCTCTCTAAATTTTATCATAGACAAACGTTCTGAGGGAGGTTTTGTCAAAAATAAGAAGGGTGTGGCTTCTGATGTTATTAGCCTTAAGCTTTTTACGGATAAGCGGCAGTCATACAGTTTTTGAACAGACTGCAACTCTGAAACGCCACTAAGTTTCCTAGCTGATTTTACTACCTTTTGTAATAACTTCTTAGAGGCATTGGTGAGATGGGAGAAAACAACTACCAGATGGTAAGTCAGAACACTTCCGATAAAAGTTTATAGCAAGTTGTGATGAGACTAGCTTTGATACCCAGATGCCTCAGTTTACTCATAATATGTAGTCGCTTGGGTACACATTTTTCAGCGTTGGCTTTAAAAGCTAGTTTCAGGTTGAGAACTGTACCAAGATAGGTGAATTTTAACACCTGTACAATAGTCGAGTTGTTTATGACTATACTGAGTTTTTGAGAGAACTTTCAAAGCACGGCCGCCATTTTTGTGCCGGAATTGTTCATCATAAACTAGCATCATAAAATAGCATCAAATTTTGTGATTTGAGATGATATAGTTAAGTATTAAAAGTATGGTATAATATATCGGTGGGAATTTTAACGTATCAAATTTTACTGCAAGATAATACATTAATACGTCTGGCATAGTAAATGATAACTTAAAGTATGTATAATTATAAATTACAAAACACATGTATGAAAATATAGGTTTATCAAAAATATATGGTGCTATATCTTAATAAAGCATACTGTGAGGTACTATAAAACACTGAAAAGTTATGTAATTTTAGTGTGGCGTATTTTTACTAAATGCTGCATTAATTTGATCTTCAAAATTTGGATTATAATTAAAACCAATTGAGACAAGAAACACTCACGCTTGAATTGCTCTTTTAATACCTGATAAATTAACAAAAACAAATTTGCATAAAATTTTAACACTATTGCCTTGTTACATCCGTAGTTCTGGCTCAACTCCATATTCATTAATTAAAGATTCTCTCAGTTTACATGTAAAAAGTTTCTAAAATTTGATTTTAAACTCCAAGCTAAAAATTCTCACATTATCTAGGTAACCATCAAAGATCATAAATTTTTTTATCTCGCATATTAAAGTTTTTTGATTAATTGATGTAACTCAAATTGCTGATAAAATTTTCATGTTTGCAGAATTATCAACTATTTTTAAATACACTTAGCGTAATCATCCACTGTGTGTTTTTCACCATTACAGGAATGATTATAAGCCTTTAATGCACCTATTGTGCATACTGTACTTTCTCATTAAATATTTCTAGCAATGATTGTAGAAATGCTAAACTAATGGGCTTCACTATATCTATCTGTGGTGTCATTATTCCCTTTGCACATTAAAATAGGACATAGAGTATGATATTGTAATAGCGCTCTTAAATACGACAGCAACTTTACCCAATAAAATATTCTGTTTCTATAGGCTGGTTATGATCCAACTGAATTTTTGGAGTTTATAGCATTGTTCGATGACACTGTTGGTATCTTTAAAGAGCTAACCATTACACATCCTTTGGTTGTACACAGAGTGAAACACATGAAGCACAGTATTCATTCGGTAAATATAATTAAAATAATAATAACATCATGCAAAATTTTGTAAAGAAACTGCACATGTTTTTCGAAATATCTTGCTATAAAAGTAATTAAAACGTTTAAGAGTTATTTATTGCCAATCAGTATCATCACATTGTAGATGCTTGAAATTATGGCAAACTCACCTTGCAAACAGGAATTCACCAAACTGGATCGGTTTAGAGAATAACGGTCACAAAAGTGCAGGTTCACAAAACTGAAGATTATTTACCTTAAAAAATTGATCAGAAGACTCATAAAGCAACATTAAGCTTTTATTTATAATTTTAACCAGTTGTTATTTTAAGTACTATGATGAACATATATTAAACATTAGGCAATATTCATGAAATTAGTTCTATGTGTAGCTGGATGCATCATGTTTAGATTTTAATCAGTTTGCAGCCTATGTACACATTATAAAAAGATCAGCAATTATTGAAAGGTCACTGATGTAAAAATAATTAATATGATGAACATATATAAAAAATGATATGACAGTTAAAAACATAAAAAGTAACAAAAAACCTCACAGTAATAACTATTGCAATCAAAAAATGAATAATCAAAGTATTGCAAGGAAAGTATCAACAGTTTAAGAGCTATGATTATATTAAGATTCATAGTAATAGAGAAAACAATACCATATAAAACTTTCAACAAAAGAAGTTCAAGGGTAAGGATGACCAATAAGAAAAATATTGGCAAATAGGTTTTTTCTATGAACAATATTATTATTAAAGCTAATAATAAATTTATTACCAATTCAAAGAACGATACTATGTAGAATAACAAAAAAAGAATGAACAAAGTGGAGAAAAAAAGCATATAGATCAACGATATACGGTATAAAAACGAAATTTTTAGTAGTATGAAGACTTTATGAAATGTGATGTGATGGAATGTAATGGCATGTGTTGTACTAAAATATAATAAAATAGAACATTATATACTTGAAATTCCCCTGTCATACAGCCCACGACCAGAGTGATAACAGAAAAAGAAAGGGTACTGCTGGTTGAGAAATGCAATATTACCAGTCAAATGGCACTGCTGTGCAATTGGAAAACTGTAATGGTAGCTGTAATGTACTGAGTGTTATCATGTACAACAAACAGCAATAAGGAAAGGAAAAGATTATATGTTTATATCTCTTCCCTGCAATAGGAAAAATGCAATTTTAGAAGTAAAATGGCAAGCTGCTGTGTAATACACACAGGCTACAGAGGCCATATATAATTGGTCATAGCAACCAATATCAAGAGGTTGTGATATTCATCTAGATTTCTGTATTTATATCTAAAGATTATGCAGTATCTAAAGATCTAAACAGATTTTAGCTGGTTGTCATAGAAATAGATGTTTATCTGTAAGAAAATGTAGGTTAATTACTTCAGTTTGCTCTCACCACATTTCTGCATACATCGGTTCAGTGGCAGTTCCTGGGTTAATAGCCTAGCTTCCTGGTATTGCACTTCACCATCCTATTTACATGGGTAGGATAAAGTAGCATGTAACTTCTTTACACACTACAGTTGGTGCAGTTCTGCTATTATTGGATTGTTGAACTGTGCTTCCTTGTCTGTGTAATTTTTTTTACCTTGCTCATGTTGAAGACCACCCTCGTGTTTAAAGTGCCAGGGAATATGGGTGGCAGTGGTTCCTAGAAGTACAAATGCATCCAGCCACCGAGCAAAGAAGTCAGTTGACACCAATATCCATTTGTGGAACTTTTGTTCGCAGAGTTCAATTAGTGGTAATTTGCAATACCGCTGTTTCTGGAAGTAAAGTGATATGGAATAGCTATTTTGATTTAAGTCAGAACCATCATACTCCTTACTATCTACTCTTTGTTTTACAGCAGGTTAAAATTCTATAGAGCACTTATTCAATGAAGCACTAACGAGTCACTGGAAATTGCCTCTTTTGAATTGCATCTTCACTAATTTGGCCTTTTGGCCTTTACATTCTGCAGTCACACCGGCAACTGGATCACCTTATAGAGTGATAGTCGTGTCCTCCCGCCAAAAAGGCTGTAGCTATTGCTCTCTTTTGTTTTGCCCAGGTTAGTCTTATGAATTCAGACAAAGGCTTGCATGCTCAGCAAGTTGAAGATGTGCCCTGTGTCAACAGGAACTGGGTATATCGTCACTCTAAATATCTTGAAAAAAGCCACTAGCAGATTTTGATTTATTCAGAGCTAGATCGGTTCTGTACCATCTCCCCCACATTGGAGCTCAAAGAGAGTGCTTCTTAGCATGTCGTTTCTGTTTGGCCATTGTCTAGTTTGCCTGATCACGCTTTTCCGGTTCCTTGTTTGTCCAGTCTACTTTTTGAAGTAGCCTGTGATGGGCATGGCTAATTTTCTTCATTTCTAGCGATGTTATGTTTAGGAATATGGATTCCAATTTTTTAGTCTCTTAGTAGGTGTGAGTACATGTAGCTATCTAAAGTTCCTTATTTTTTACTCTCCTCCTATTCCCTTATTCCTCTTATCTGCATTGGTAGTTATTTTCTATAAAAATTGTTTTAACAAACGTCAAAAATAAATACAATTTATGTATTATTTTGAAATAACATGTCCTTTCTTTTTTGATAAGTACATATGATACTTCTGGTTAGCTCAACACTGCATAATAATCATAGTTATGATAAATTAAGGCATATTAACTTTTTATAGCAGTTTAGTCGCTAATTCTGTTGTGATATTAATCTCATTTGTTAGTCACACAAATCTAATAAAACATAGTGGTAATTTACAAGTTGATTTGATGCTCTGAATAAATGTTTAATCGATTTCAAAGAGTTTTCCGTCTCTTCCTAATGTTTAAAAAATGTTTTGCTTTGCTAATGTAATGAATTATTGAGCCCACAACTTCAAAGAAGGAATGAATAAAACACTTTTCACAACTAACCACTAGCAGTGCACATATGAACATTTAGTAGACTCTACATATACCCTGCAACTCCCCAATATTTCAAATATTTTACAATTTATAGTCCTGAAATGTTTGAGGAGAACAGCCACTCATAAGCTTTTTATTAAATATTCTGCAAGTTATTTAAATATTATTTGTGGTAGTTTGCAACTTGTCAAACTTGTAGTGGTTGCAGACATGTGCTTTCAATGACAGTTACTACTCTGACTAAAGAAATTGAGTGTTGCCAAATCTTTGCTTCAAACTTATTATTACAATTTTCTACATATTTTAGTTTTTGCAGCACTCTTCGCAAGTAATGATTAATGGTTCATTTAAACAAACATAACAGTTGGCTAAATGCTTTTGTTTACCCTTCAGGCCGGCAGCTTCTCTTCAAGTTGTCTCCTCCTCTAAAAGCAACATTTATGAAACAATATTTAAAGTTATATAAAAGACGCTATGCCCATTATTCTGTTTGTCGAAAACCACTCTAAGAATGATATCATAAAATGATACCTCACTTCGGAATCAAACCAAGAGTGTCAGATTAAAAAGCAGGCACATCACCAGTGCACAGCTCAAGAAGCTTTTTACTGGGTAGTATATTTCTCCAAATACTGATCAGTGATGATGATCTTTCAGAAGCATACTGGTAATAATAAGTATCATAACAGTGCAAAGTACATAAACAACTTAATTACACTTTTTATTGGATTGATAATAGTTGCTGAAAGTAATTTAGCAGAATCCTCAAAATAAAAACTTCACTTACCAAACAGACTCCAACTACTGGGCTAACTATTCAAATATGTTTTTGAATGGGATTTCAAATATATAAATATATTTATTTATAGCTAAAAATAAATATATACATGTATATATATATGATATATATATTTATGACATATATCATATATATACATGTATATATATGATATATATACATGCATGTATACATACATATATATACATATATATATCATATATATATACATGTATATATATATACATGAATGTATATATATATATATACATGTATGTATATATATATATATATATATATATATTGTATATATATAGATATTGTATATATCTTGTATATATATGTATATGTATATATATATATATATATATGTCAGTTAACCAGCACCGTTGATAGACGAAACCAAAGAAAGGGTGTTGTAGAAATGCTTGTGAATCAGCGTTTTGGGGTGATAGGTGACACAATAGCCGAGTATAGACTTGCAGTGTCTGTTCACTTTGTTCCTTCCGTAAAGAATAAAGCTGATTAAATGATCAGGGTACCAAGGCATTGGATAAAGTGCCGAAAGGCTGACTGTGAAGCAGCTGAGGTGTCAGCTGCAATTGTCAGCGGCGAGAGTCTTGGAGACGCCACTGGAGCAGCACATTTGCCGCACCATGTGGGAGTTGACAAGACACTCTACCTAGTGTAGCACGACAGATTGGTAAAGATCTGTCTCGGAAACAGGTGAAGGCTAACCTGGTTGGGTGCGAGGCATGCCAGCGCATTGACTCTGCACTGTGGGGTGAGAGTTTTGTGACCGTTTGAGATTTGGCCGTAGAGGAGAACTGGTGCCGTGTTGCTATTAATTTGACTTATTATGGTGACAGTCCTTTTTTGGCAATGCTCGACTGTGGCCCGACACAGTTTGCCATTTGACGTAGAATGCAAATTGAGTCTGCAGCACAAATAGTGACTAAGCTCTGTAGCATCATGGTTGAGCGTGGGCTGTGTTATGACTTGTTGCTGAACGACTCAGCGGTGTTCAGGTCAGCAGCTGTTCAACAGTTTGCTGACAGATGAGGAAATTATTTTTCTTTTTGAGCCGCTTACACCCCTGACGGTAATGGAATAGTTGAGAGAAATTATCAGACAATTAAGAGGATTGCCTAAAGGAATTGGATCCTCCACAGGAGGCAATTTTTTGGTATGATGTGACGCCTCGGAAAGAGACGGAGGAGATTTCTGTTCCTTCGAATGTGCTGTTTCGATACCAATGGGGAGTGCCCTTTAATATCAACACTAAAGCATATGAAGAAAATGGAGCAGTTATAGTGTAGGTAATGAGATGTGGGTAAAACCATACCCCAATCTTGCACAAAACAGTAGATGCTACGTAGTTCAAGTCACCAGCGCCGTCTCTAAGCACACAGTGTGTGTAGATGGCAAGCCTAGGCATGTAAATGATGTTTGGCAATAACGCTATGGCATCGACATAGGTACTAGCCATGTCAGCCATGGACTTGTCAGTGGCATTCCACCTAGACCATTGGGCTTAGGTTGCAACCATTTTATGGAGATGCATGCAGTCAATATGCTGCCGGTGAAGCTGGCTGTTGACCCTGTATTGCCTGCTGGTCCTTTAAGTGAGGTAAATGGCAAGACAGAAAAGATTCGGGGAAGCGACGAAGCGCAGCTGCCAGCTGAGAAATTTAAACTCGGGGCTAATGCAGACAGGCAGACGGTCGAGGCTAACGGACTGCCTGAGCAGCCTGAACCGCCTAGATGGTTGCAGTATTTGCGACAGCCTGTGTGGATGACTATGAGTGCTATTCATTCGAGACCAAATGCATCTTTCTTGTGAGCGTTGTAAGAGGCTGGGGGAGATGAGGGATATTATGTAAATATTTGGAGCTTCCTAGTTATTAGCCGGTAACTCGGGGCTAGCTTTCATGAAAAGCCAAGGCTAGATTTTATAGAAAGCAAGGGTTTCGAAAAGCTAGCTTTTTACCGGAAAGCCAAGGGAGTAACAGGTCTCGCTATATAAAGAGGTGTTAAACAGATGCTTGAGAGAAGCCTCAGTGAAAGAGCCGGTAAGTTGATAATGTATATTGTCATGCTCCTAATGAACAGCAATCTGCAGCTGTGGAGATCAGATTGAGAGTCCATCGTGTAGCAGCAAGGATGCTGATTTAGTTTGCTTACAGGTTGGCAGTAGGGACAGCCATAAGATTTGTGACAGCATTCTTCTGTGGGTGTATATCGTCGTGGTGGTGAAGGCGCGTGGCAAAGAAGAGGTTGATGTGTCATCATAGCAGCTTGGTGCTGCACAACAATATATTTGTTGTATTGTTGAGTTGTATTAGCTTATAATATATTAGAACCCTAGTTGTAATTATATATATAGGAAAGGGAATTAAATGAAATCAAATCATCTTTTCACTGCTGCACAAGAGCTAAACCAATTGAGTACAAAGCAAAATAATACATTTTACAAAAATTAATAATGTAATTGAATTCAATGTGTCCATGTACAAAAGATTTTTTGTCACTTCAGCTCTTCTTTATATACATTTTGTGAGGCGGTAAGCCCCGCCCCCTTGTTCTAAGGTTTGACTCAGAAGTCAAACTGGTTGCCATTTTGAGGCCCAGGCTTTTAGCTGAACTGAAAAAAATTCGTACTTGGTAGCAAAGACCTTTTCATTTGCATCTCGAATTTGGTATCAGCAGTCACATGAGCTCGTAGAATGGCAGTCAGGTTCTGTCAGTGATGAGGCAGATCACGTTCACATTTCTTGAGCAAGTCCTTTTAACCCTATTTGATTTTGACCAACACTTGTTTACTCAACAAGTACATGTAGGTGGCACAACCGGTGTCTATCAGCTTTTGGATGGATTGTCTCTCTAGTTTGCCGAGAAGAGGTACCTCGTGAATAGGCGCTGATCCAAAGCATCTGACCTGATCTGTTTGATGCCACTTTTGTCTTGAGAATGCAAGATCATTGGTACAAGACAATTCTAAATTATTCAGAGCAGACTTCTGTTGTCTCAGTTCAGTTCTCAAGGAGGTAGCTGTATACACAGGCGCTACCACCTTAAAGGCAGACTTCCGATGATTCACTGGTTGACCTCCTTTGAACTCGGTTCAGAATGCACCGCTGGCATTACAGCCTTGTCCAACTTGTTTGGACTCTGGTCATGTTTTTTACAACTGGCTCAATTCCCATGTACTCAGAGTCATGCTTTCAAAATGCCTCAGAGTAATTCTGGGTAGCTAGGGCAGAAGACCACTACGCCATCTCTTTATCTTGGGTAAACATAAAAGAATAATTTTGTGTCAGCTTTCTATTATGGGTGAAAATTGCCTATGGTCGCCATGTCACTTCCTGTTCTAAGTGGTTATGGCAGAAACTTTTTGCGTCACCTTCATTTCATTTGTGGAGACCTTGTTGTCTTGAGTTCAATATGGCTCGGTTTATCTGACTGACTGACAGAGCCCTTTTACACTGCTGGAACAGTTTAGGGCCCTAATGCAATCAGTAACCAGCACTAGTGTTGTTGATTTTTGTCCAAATCTCCGAATTGGTAGCATGCTTAGAAAGTATATGTAAACATTTCATTGGCTTCTGCACCTCGAGCACTAAAAGGGTTTTATCAGCGTGTCCCTTTTAGACTGTTGTTTTCTTTTTGCAGCTGTTGAACCGGTTTCGTCAGACTTGTACAAATAGTGTCAGTTTACCAACTTTTCGTTACTGTTTTACCACAGTATGTTTTGCTGGCTATGCTTCCGCACATTGGACAGTGATAAATTAGTGATTTTTAAAGTTGATTTAAAAGACTTTGGAGTTTGCTAGGATTACATAACTCAATGTGGGATTGAGCACTGACAGTGGAAGGCGTAACTGATCATGATTGTTAAAGGTGCTACAAAACTTTTTTATGACATTTCTGTTTAGTAAGGAGCTAGCAGGTCCTTGAAAGCTTCTCAAACGAGTTGTGTGAGCTTTTGGGAGATAACCATTGCAAACCCTTTTAAAGAACTCTGATCAGGCCCAGCCTAGTGACAAAAGAAAACAAATTGGGCTAGTAACACATCAAAAATAAATTTTATTCAATTGGCTTGCTAACGATCTACTGCCTACTTCCGTGTAGCCTCTAGATTGAGTAAGTAATATTCAGTATTGGCCTTGGCCACAACCTAGAAATGGCCGATTACGTGTTCTCTGACCGCCGAGCTAGAATAGTGAAATGCCTTGAACTGGCATGACTTGAACTGTTGCTCAGCGCACCATCATGTTGTCCGACACCTCAACCAGATGATCCATACTTGTATCTGGTTTCCGAGAATGCCTGTTGACCATTGTGGCACCAACCTTTAAGAGAGTGACCTCTCAGATTTTTAAAGACAAGCTGCTAATAATGTAGGTAGACTCTTTCCAGTCATGAGATGTCTCACCTCAGGACACTTGTTCTTTCTGGGGCTCTCTCTTTACTACCGTTCGGGTAGCCTCGATTGTGCAACCATGGTCTGTCGGCTCTTGTGGTGTCAAAAAATTTGATTCCTCGGGTGCAATCAGTGAAAAAACTGATGTTTCTCTTATTTTTCTACAAAAACCAAACCACAAGAACACAATGACAAAGATACTTATACAATGATACAAAGATACAAAATACAATTCAAAGATACAAAGATACAAAGATACAAATGACAAAGATTTTGCAAACATGCATGCCATACGATACCATTCAATGGGCTCATAGAAGATAAATTTAAGAAGAAGACAGCTAGGTGATATCTGATTTACTTTATTTACCTTTTGCAAGGTGGTAAGCCCTGACTCTTGGTTGTAGGAGTCAACTTGGCAGCCGATCTGATGACAATTTGGTCAGCCATCCAAGTACCATGCCTTTAGCTAAACCAATACTCGAATTTGGTAGCAGCGGTCTCAGGTTGCTCTTCTTTCATCGGCTCTTCAGCCTTTTCTAAGCCCTGGGCTCAACAATCTGCCGTGACACTTTATATATACATGTATTTGAAAATTTGGTATATATGTTTAGCGTACATATATATCCCTACACCTGCATATGCATATACATGTATACACATATACACAAAAATTCATATATACATTATCTAATAAGTAAAAACCTACAGTGTGTAATGTTGCTAAAAAGAATAAATCTAAATCTTTATAGTGTTGGAGATGATCCCCAAGACCTGGGCCAGCTGCATAGCCAACTTCAGGGCTGACATCACAACCGGGCTAAGCCCAAGCTCGGCAGAAGACATGAGTCCAGAGCGGGTGAGACTACCAGTCTGCCTAATATCAACTGTTGAGAATGACATGTTACTAAGATAACGATGGGGCAGGACCAACAAAGTTCGAAAGCAAATATAAAGAGCCAAGTATTGTCAAGGAAAATAGAGCTTGCTCTCAGTCTCTTGCATGCAGCTCAATGTTACACAGACATTAAATTGCTTGTATGCTTATATATAAATTTATGACATTTTTTTAGTGCCTTGCACTTGGTGGATAGCTTATTGTGATGCAATAAACCAAACATGGCTGTGTTCTTTGCAGTGGTTGTAGCAGTAGGATTGCTGATTCCAACACTTCAAGAAGTGACAAACCTTTAGATGCACAAGCTAAAATTATTACAGTAATAGTAAGGGAAGAGCGCAGAAGAAAAGAATCCTCCAACGCAAGACCTCTTTCAAACCATAGAAAGTCATCCTCACCTAAAGAGCAGCCCGCCTTCGAGGATTTACAAGCTCCTCTCATAAAGATTGACAACAGGGTGAACGCCAGATGCACATGGAGGGTGAATCGACGTACTGATCATTTTGCTGAGGTACTAGGAAGGATTATATTTGTACCCTGGGCCCGAGCAAGCTCACAAATTTAAATCATCTCGGGACTCTAGATTAGGAAATTGTCAGTATTTTATCAGTCAATTCCAAGATATTGCAAAGGCAAATGGCTGGGCGGTAAGCGTCAGATTACTTTATCTACAAAAAGCTCTGCGAGAGGAGGTGAAAACTGTAGACAAGCTTACTGAGTGGAAGCTGTCTTTAACGCGCTGTGAGCCCAGTGTGATCTATCTCCCAGTCTGACTCTGTGTTAACTGAGCACTCTGAAAAGGAACACAGTTGCTATCATCCAAGAGCACCCTGCTAGGTGGAGCACGCCAAGTTCAAGAGGCTTACATATAATTGCTCAAGCTTTTCACAGCAGACATGACCAATGAGCTCATCTGCAGCATCATGAATCATAAAGAACTACTGCCACATTAGCCTGTCTTGACAAACTGTTGTTTTTGCGGAGTTGTCCCCCATCGAGCGGGCGAGCAACACAACAGCTTGTCACAAGATGTACTGCACCTGATGCATCAGCTGCACTTATAGGGAATTGTTCTCTTCCGTCTATGCGGCTTGGTAGCGATGTTATGTCGGTCGCTCCATTGGTAATCATAACGGATTTCGCGCAAAAATGTATGTAGAAAAAATAAGATTACAATGTTTAACCAGCGGCCAGTCTCTGTTGTAAACTTTAGCAAAACTTGAGAACTTAGGCAACAACAGCGACTAAACATGTCGTTATTTGTGCGCTCAGTCAGTTTTATTTCTATTTTTGTATCAGTCAGTTTTATTTGTTCTTATAGATTTTATTTTCAATTTATTTTATTTTTAAGTTATGCTAAAGTTTACAACAGAGACTGGCCGCTGGTTAAACGTCGTAATCTTATTTTTTTCTACATAAATTTTTGTGTGATATCCGTTATGATTACCAATGGAGCGACCGCCATAACATCGCAACCATGCCGCATAGACAAAAGAGAACAACTCCCTATAAGTGCAGCTGATGCATCAGGTGCAGTACGTCTTGTGACAAGCTGTTGTGTTGCTCGCTCGACGGGGGGACAACTCTGCAAAAACAACAGTTTGTCAAGACAGGCTACTGCCACATATGTTAGCATTGCCAACTCTCATGTTGACTGATGCGTTTTGAGCTGAGAAAAAAATTTCAAGATTAAATTGTCAGGTGGCCAGTCAAAAAGCCCTCAGATCCTTAGAAGAGGCACAAGAAGAGAATAACGCTGTAGTTCAAGATTAAATCGGCAGCCAGCTGGCACTAATTGCCCAACAGCTGACAAAGCAGGTCCATCAGCTACAACAGGAGAAGGGCTGGCTTTAAGAGGCCATCAAAAAAAACCAGATAACGAGGAGAGTGCAAAGGACAGAGACACGTCCGTATGGACTGTTCCAACAGGAAGCCTCAAAACTGGGGAAATGGCAAAATGTCGCAAAAATAGTGCCAACTACTGTTTACACTGCAGCTACACCTCAAACCAATCCTACATCAGCAAAAGTACTTTGACCTGCTGATTGAGGTAGTTTCCTAAAAGGGATGCTAACACGAAAAAAAATGAAATAATGGAGTAAAGGAGTAAAGGATAAATGAAACAGATGAGGTCTCCCCTTACCAGCCTAGCTGAGACAAGACAAAGGAGCCTACGGTCATAGCTCTCTAATAATTGCTATAAGAGAACATTATCCCACTCCTAGAAAATGCTCTACAAATTCTGTTTAGGGCAGTACAATTTTGTAATATTTAAAGCTGTCACAAAACATGCTTGAAGCGTAACATTTTAAAAACATATTGCGGCGCTTCGCTGGTTTTTCTAGCAATATTGGTACTTACTCTAATGAATGCCAATAGCCTATGTTTAGCATTACTAGCTTTTACTAAATGTGACTAGACTAACACATTATATTTTTTGTAGTACCATTCATGGCCAGTTATAGCACGGAGCACATTCTGTAACTCACAGCGGTTAGTTATGGCTAAAAGATTTTCATCAATAACAAGAAGTATCGAGTTGAGACTAAAGATTCATCAATTTTGGGCTATAGTAGTGTTCTAAAGGCAAAAATTTTCTCAGTTTGAAAATGAGATGTTTTTTTCAAATCCAAGTAACACCACAATTTCATTTTAGCCCCAGAGGATGATTACACAAAATCCAACAGATACATCGAAACCAATTTCGCTTTCAACCATGCAGAAACTTTGGTTCTCCAGATTTTATAAGCAAAATATTAGCTTGCTAAATTACAAATTCGCATGAAAGAAGCTGGTAGAAAAACCAGTAATGGTGCAAAATATGATTGTTTATCAACATTTTGAAATATTCTAATCAGTTTTAGCGCTAAGAAGCCATCAGTTTAGCCTTTATTGGATATGCACTTCCGAAAAGTATCTCGTGTCATGTGTAATGGAAAAAAATGTAGGAAAAAATTGGTATACCTTGTGGCCTACTTGAGTCCCTGCGTAAAATTATTCAACTTTGTCTCCAAGAGGGTCAGGAAAACTAATGCTAGACAAATGTCATATTCCTTAAAACTGTAAGATATACATAGCCATAAGGACCATGATGTTACGCCTGTAGAGATAGGGAATGTTAAGTATGTTACTGCATATGGCGCATGGGTTAGAGATGATCATGTCAGCAACGCTGCTATGTTTGTTATGAGTTGTTCTAATAATACTAACATAATTGATATAATATTGACTCGATATAGTATTTGGCAGAAATTTAGCTGATAGTGAAATAAATGAAGCATATAGCCATTGCAAGTTAATCACACCTTTAACAAAATAGTCAAACTGTATGATACTAAGTGTTCAGTAAATTGTAGTGCGGAGACAAACACATTCACGCTTATGTTTTTAATTTTACCACAAAGAATTGGCAATTAAAACTTTTAAGCAATGATAATTGCAATCAATTACAACTATGGGTGTAAAAATCTGTTATAACGACTTTAGAATAAAGTATGTTACATCTTATATGATTAAAAACAAAAAAGGAAACAGCATTGTAAAAGCAAAATTTTCTATAATCAAAAAATCTATGTTCATAGCGGGTAAATTATTAAATACAACTTTAGAATTTTTATTCTACTGCCCGGTTAATATGCGAGGTGTGAAAAAAATCTTAATGAAGGTTGATCATATCTATGTTTTAATATATTCTAAACTTCTTGTAATGATGATCAACAAATGGCTACACATTTATGTTATGACTAATCTAACAACAAATACACAGTTGAAGGTTTTTGTGTTTTTGTTAAATACTTTGCAGAAGGAAAACCCAAATGCACTCAAATACGTGTTTTAAAAAATAATGTGTGTTTATAAAGGCTTTTAAGATAGGCCTGCCTTGACCTGTTATTTAAGCTTATTGCAACACAAGTATTTATATAAACAAACTAACAATAAATAAAATTATTTTTGCATCTAATATAAGAGTCACTTTTAAAATGGGAATGTTGAATTTTTAAATTATTTTTTGTGTAGATTGTTAAACAACAAAAAACAATAAATATTGTAACTTTAAACACTCATTTAAATTGATTTCCAAAAATACGTTTAAGATGTTGTTAGGAGTCCTGGTGCTGAGCTGTCACATCTCTTGCTATTAATCTCCAAGTCTAGTTTTAGAGTCGTTTATTTTTCTAAATATGCTTGTGATACCACAATGGGAACTAGCAGATGTCTTAAACTTTTAAGCTAGCATACAGTAATCCGTGTGCTGAAAGCGGAAATTAAAATGAGAATGTCGCTATTCTTTCTCTGCATATTTTTAGTCAGTCTTCTACACCTGACTGAAGTTTTCTAGCCTAATGTACTGTTGGACAAAGTAAACTAGTGATTACCAAAGTTATATTCTACACAATGCAGAATTCCCATAGTTAGACTAACGGTTGAATGGGAGCTAGCCTAAAGTTCTGTGAACAATTGGCTAAAAACTTCATCTAAAAGGCAGGTTTTTGGATTAATGGTAATTTAAAAATGACGGAATTAAATTTATCTGTACTGAAAATCAAAAGTCAAGTACACTTTTATTGTAACTTACCTTTTACTACTGAGATTGCTATCAACGCATCAATGGGATTGAAATGTACAAGTGCAAGTAATTATTATTAAAAGCAACCTTTTGGTACTTTATTGCTAGCTAACCATAACACTATAGGACACAACTACCTCAACGGACTTGGAGATTGTCATGCTGAAAATGTTGTAATGTTGTTAGGAATGCCACTCATCAGACACCCCCTGATCTTATCTATAAACTCTGTCCAGCATTTGGCTTCAATGTAGCTTTTTTGTAAAATAAATTAGGCATAATTTAATCTTCACACTTTGTTCATACATCAAATAAATTATTAAACTGTTTGATAGTTTGACTGTAGTAAACTTTAATAATTGTTCAAACAGAAACACATTTGTGTGTTTTCTGGTACCACAAAACTCAATACCAATTCAAGTTTTTAGCTGTATGATAAATTCTATCAGCATTTACTTCTACAGTAACACAATTTTTATGAACAAAATATTGCTATAAGTAGTATCCAAAAGTAATTATAAATGAGAGCATGATACAAAAAATGGTAAAGCACAGTTTTCTTCTAAAGGCAAAAATAAATTTGCGAATAGCGAGGAAAATAACAAGTTCTTTTTGGCAAGAGCCTGGTTACTTTGGTTAGCAAAATAATAACGTTGCCGAAAATTAAACAAATATTATGAGCTCACTTATTCAAATTTCATTGTAATAATAGTCATTGAAAAGCTTTTAATTAAAGTTTCAGCTAATGTGCCAGTTATAATACAAAAAGAAATTTATTATTTTTAGTATTGTATTAGACAGATAGTAAACCCGGAGCATTAAAAATTGTATTCTTTTAGTTTATACTAAAGTATCTGTCTTGTTATTGCTTACCAGCTGTTAGCAACCTCAAGTGATTATTTGTAAAACATTGAAAATCTACAGAAAATTTGAACTTTCCCGAAATGTAAGAGTGACTTTCAAAATGATAACAAAATAATTTTCAAATTAATTTTGGCAGTACATTAAACAAAAAAAACTAAACATGTTTTAGCTTTTGTCATTTGTTTAGAGTGAATTCTAAAAATATAGTTATGACTTTGTAAGGAATAGGGGTGCTGAGCCGCAACCCTTCTCATTTTGCGTTTCAAGGTCTGACTATACATTTGTTTACATTTTAAAAAATGCTTGTGATAACACAATGGGAACAAGCAGTTGTGTGAAACCTTTTAAGCTAAAATTGTACTTATGCTATATACATATAGATTACTGCTATTCATCTGCACTGAAAGCTGAGTTTAAAATGAAAAAAATTCATATTTCTTCTCTGCATTATTTTAGTCAGCCCGTTAGTCTCTGCTGACTCTAACCAAGCTGATATTTCTGATATCTACAAGCAGTATGATAAAAGTAAGTTTAGTAGATTTTACGTGAATGACTTGTGAGAGATCAACATTCACCTAGCTCAATTTTTCACCAGGTCTCGGTAAATGCAATAAAAATTGCAAAAAGTTGCTTTCAGATTAAACAGACCAGAAGATTTGTGCATTGTTGTTTAATGCCGCAAACATGATCAAAACTTGTTGATGCATGATGGGAACTTCATAGCATTTGTGTTAAATTTAATCTCTTCAATGGTTTGTTGCCAGTATGCTGTAGGCAGTATGCAGTAGGCAGTATACAGTATGCAGTATGCACTATGCAGTATGCACTATGCAGTATGCAGTAAACTATTATTAGTAAACTTACAAATAAAAGCGAGGAGAGCAAGCTTTAATGACTCACGTAACAAAGCGTGGTGTACATATTTTCACCAACATACCTACATACATCGCTCAATGAGCCTATCAATCTCGCGTAGCTTAATCGGTAAGATATTTGCTTAACAAACGGGAAGTTCCAAGATCAAAAACAGCATGCGTAAAACGAAACTTTCATTCCTAAGTTTTAATAGCCATAGTCTATTAACAAGCCCGTAATTACAGGGTTAAGCCGTGCTCGTATGCTTTATTTGTAATTTTGAAATGAGCTGTTTCAAATTTGAATGTGCTGTTGCGCTCATCTGTCCATTTTGGATAACTCTGTAAAAGCTAAATGCTTCTCACAAGTGTAATATCTAAAACAAATATCGCTTCTGCATTCTTTTACCATTGGGTCAAACAAAGTATAAGACAAAGAAAGCCTGATATCTCTTTGTAAGGTTTTAACCTGTATCAAAAGGTACCAGTAATGCCAATCAAAACGTTGAATACAGCGAGCTTCTGCTGCAGCAATAGCCTTTTGTTACATAAACACTTCCATGTACTAATGTTTTTTTATTTTATCTAATTCAACTGTACAAAAGCACTTTTCTCCTGATATGAAGTTTAAAAGTTAACTTGATAAATTCTGTATATGTTAATAACAATAGGTTTCTTGAATAAATGTTTTTTTACTTGTCCATCAAAACTTTGAATACAATGAGCTTCTGTTGCAGCAATACTCTTTTTTATGTATACACTTCCATGTATAAATTATTTACTTTTTGAATTAATTTATTTGAATTATGAAAAAATAAATTTTCCATTACACTAGGTTTAAAAGGTAGAATGGTAAATGTTGGACATGTTAAATAAAGATAAGTTTTCTGCAGACGTTTTTGTTACCAGATCCACCCTGGGCATTCTTTTAGTACATGTATATACTATATATTCAATATCTACAAAGTATCAGATAAATTATAAATAAACTGTGTAAATAAATTATAAATTACAAGTGTACATACCATACAACAGCTAATTGAATGCATTGGCACTACATTTGTCAATCCTTTTCTCTAGGATGGTAGTCAATTTGATGTGGTGTTTAAATAAGGGCTGGCGTTGTATTTTTAAATGGATTGTCAGAATTTTGGGAAGATAAATTTAACTCATATTGAACGTATCGAATGTCGATTATATATTGCCCTCATTTTCCGGTGTAGCAATATGTAACATTTTGGATGCAATCAATCAGCTAATTTACCTCTAGCTTGTCAAAGATTTCTTTATAAATGTGCATTGAGAAAATAAGAAATATATCTACCAGTTAACTATTGCATGCAACTAACCTATGATGATATTATAGCCTGTGTACCATTGTTCAATTGGTTCAACCTCTCAATTTTTATTTCGTTTTAAATTTGAAAGCGCTTATTTTTATTTAATGTACATTTACCAATTTTGCATAAAAGCTCATTACACTCATTAATATTATTTCTACAGTTTGCAACCAAAGCTAGTTTTTTTATTAGCAGTAGAAGAGGATTTACAAGCGTTGATCAATTGTAATATCAGACTACAGCAATAATGCTATCAAATAATATTCTATAAATCAGCAAATTTATAAGTTATAATGTTGATGTGTTAATCTATTGACAATTACAAAGATATATTTATGAACAAGTGAAATAAATAAACCATAGTTATATTACAAGCAGAAACAAAAATTAAGGTTTTTAAAAGGTGCATGCTGATTGTTGCTTTTGATGGAACGAACATCTTTTGGTTGTCCAATACCTTCAACAATGTCTTCTGAATTTAATTTTTTTCTACACTGCTGAACTAGTTGATAATATTAATGCACAAGCTATTTTGGCACAGCAAATCTTTTAAGCTTTGCAGTTAACACAAATGCAATGCTCAAAGGTTTTCCTCCCTTTACTCAACCTTTGGCCTAAAGCTAGTCGTTCATCTACTATCATAATTTTAAACTTTTTTTATACTATGAAGTATAAATACCGCATTAAACAAGGAACTATTATTAGCCTGAGACAGCTATCAGTTATTTTCATGGCGCTGCTCTCATGGTTTGAATGCAAAAAAAAAAACTTTGGATAGGACAACGAAAGAATTAATTGTTATTGATGTAGATGATTCAGTATTATAATAATTTGGCAGACACTTTTCTACTGACCACTTGATATTATGGATTTGTAAAATTAAAAATTTTCAGTAAATGGAAGTGACATTCAATTAGAGGGTGACGCTTTATTTTGTGAGACTTCTCCTGGAGTGGAGGTCAAATAGAGTTCGCGTTGAAATAGAGGTAGCGTTCAATGAGAAGATTTACAGTACATATAAAGAATATACATGTATATGATCAAATTTCACAATTACTAATATATAAGTAGTATAACTAAGAACAACAGCATATTTTGATTTACATTTACTTTTATCATAATTAACTACTACTTTTGCATTACTTCAGAATTGAAGAATGAGCTGATACAGTCGAAGAGTGAGGCGGAAGCTGAGTACCGGTTTTATCAAGCTAGAATAAGAGTGGTCCACATACTACTGCAAAAAGAATGCCGGCCTGCTGATCTAAACGTTTTCAAAAGAGAAGTTGTTGAAGGAATGAGTAGCGCCCGCCTTGATACAGAACATGTTGTCTATAAACAGATGGTTAGAATGCTGGATAACTGTAGAGCAAGAAAACCATTGGCTGAACTCTCTACACCTGCAACCACTACTCAATCCCAAACTCCTTCCGAATGTGACTTAGCCGTAAATCTTACAGAAGCTTGGAGGCAGGATCATAATGGAAGCAAAATGTGGCCACATGGATTTCCTGCTTGTGATTGGCCAGGTTTGTCTGAAAAGTGGTTTAGATTCACAGGCAAAGCGGGGAGTAAAATGCTTGATAAGTGTCCACCATCCTACAGCTGTGGATCTGATGGGGCATTTTGGTCAGATGACAAGATGCCTACAGCAGTAGGGAAGGTTATGTCAGCTAATGCATACATCTCTTGGGACAGCAAGTGTCGAGGTGGTTATTATCCAATGAATGTCATTCGATGTTCTTACAAAACACCCAATGACTTCATCTACAGAATTGAGCAAAATTTTGGTTGCTATTTTGCTTTTTGTGGAATGGATTAAGGTGTATTATTTGTCTTCAATAAATAGAGAAACTTGAATTAAAATCTTCTGAGGTTCACAAAACCATAAATTGTTTTCATTCAAGTTGGCATTATGTTACGCAACCAAGTTGCACGTCTGTCTCCTTAGAGCAAGCGAACTATTTACTAATTTTCAATCAAAACTAAGGATAGACATTATACCAGATTAAATACACTATTTATCAAAAAAGTAGTTGTAACTGTTTATTTAGTATGAATACAATATAACACAATCGCTATTAAACATATACTTGTTTTTGCTAGAGAGCCATAGTCTTCTTGATAATATTGTGTCAATTATTTCTTATCATAGCTGCATGGCTTCACCCATAATTGTTGCTTTTGTATTCCAAGCTCTGGAAATTTAAATAATGAATAAATAACTAGACCATTTTCTGTTCAGAATTTATGCATGTAGGTTGCACATGTACAGTGTATGTTGTACTTATACAATTAAAGTAGGTGCTACTACAATTTAAACAATCCATTCCAGGAACGCTAAAGTTATGGGGAGTTTGCGTTATATGAACAGTGAAATACATTTAAACTGCCAAATTCATTCCAAGATCTTTTAAAATTTGTCCCTTCGCCATACCCAAAGGAACAACGCAACTGAAGTATTGTAATTGGTTGGTTTTACAGTAACTGCTGTTTTATTGGCATGCATCAGAATTTTTTTTTCTTTTCTGATGATCAATCTTATTGGTTTATAGTCGTCATTGTGATAACTTTATAATAGGTTGATGGGGAGAGTGCATCCTGGACGCTCATTTACAAAAATTTGCTTTTTTAACAGCTGTCTAATGTGCAAAGTAAAACCTATAACTGGTAATTTATGCGACTACAATAAAAACAAATCAGTGAAAGATTCTCACAATAAAAAGCCGAGCTACCTACGTGTATTTGTCATTGGCCTGTATCTAAGAGTCAAGGTTAGCGTAAAAGATAGTTTTCAACAATACTCCAACTAATGACATTCAGATTGGTAGACCGACGCTGTAACACCTGCACCAATTGATAGCCTTTAAGTATTTACGAACAACTGAGCAACCTATTCTCAGTTTTTTCAACACATCTGATTATCAGTTAGAGTGAAGTAGAAGGTCATGAAGTTTGTATGTATGTAGTAGATATAACGCTAGACAAATGTCATTTTTTCTCTCAAAAGTGCGGCAAGAAATACAAACGTTCAAGTCAAATTTGAGAACATGCCCAATTTGACACTATACATTCTATGGAATTTTTTGTGTAGTACGAAGCGAAAACTTCACCTAGATTCTTTATGTCATCTGCAATTTACGTTATAGAAGGTATAAGTTATAGGAACGTGTACTGCACAGTAAATTTTGCCTGATTTATATAGCTTTAAATATATTAATAGTGTCATTAGTGATTGATCAAAAACATTGTTACCTACTACTCAGAAAAACAGCATAAGACGGGCTTTATAAGTCTTAATTTTCTATCATGATAATCACCTAAATATTTGTGCTCATTAAAATATGCTCTAGTAAAAAATTTTAATAGAAATTAAAAATTTCTTTTAAAAACGCGTGTTTTAAAAGAAATTTAAAAGAGCTTTAAATTCGAATGTGAAAGTTTTAAACTGAAAGAGTTAAGAAAGTTTTAACCTAGTTTGGTTTTGCTTGAGGTGAATTTTTATAAAAATACAATGACAACATTCTACATGCATACACAAAAAGGGTAAGCATCACTAGTTTTATCTGAAATACAATATGTCAGTAAAAGCAGCTGGCGGACAGCAAGGAGCACATGCGTGTAGATTTTTGGATCAACCATTTACTACATCACAGTGATTTTAAGCCTATTTGTCACTTTAGAACAAAAAATAAAAATGGTTTTGTATTAACCTTTGCTACTGCCAAGAGCATTATCTACACAGCAAAGGAGAGGAGATCTAAACTACTTATGCTATTGAAAAACTAAAGTGACCTTGTCACTACCCTCTTACTAGCTAGCTATATATACATGTATTTGTCCAGACTATTTGTTAAATATATGAATAAATGCTGAATAGATTCTAGCTAAGTCAAATGCAATCACTTGAATTATGCACTGTAAGATTTAATGTGAGTCAGTACACACATGTTAACAATATACTATAATACTGCTTGATGTACTGCACAATACAGCGTGTTGATATTTGTACTGCATTTTGCCTAAGAACATTGTATACAACTCTGCAAGTAAATCAGCTGATAGAACAGTTTTGGTCTCTGTGTAGTTCAGTCCATTTAAGTTTTCACAACGCTATCTCTCCTTATCTAAACTTAGTTCTAGGTATAGTTTTTAGCTCAGTCTAATGGCTCGAATATTGGCAGTCCAATCAGTGGTCAAATTTGTGTTTTCATTGATATGCATTGTCTCCCCTTTATACAATAGTGGCATAACTCCAGCGCTAAGGGAGGAAAACTGCAAGTTTTAGTTTGCACACCCAATCACTAAAGCAAAGACCCAAAGTTATTTTTGTTATATAGTGAGGGCCAATAACTGTGAACATTTAGAAATAAAATCAGAGATAGTTTTGCATCTTTCTGTATTTATGAGCAGTTATTTTCAAATATATGTGAAATTGAGGCATGTTACAGTAAAAAAGGGAGTATAAAGATTTACAATTATGACAAGCAAAAACCAGTGTAAACGTGCAGCAGAACACAAAACTTCAAAGAATATACATTTATGCATAACGACAGAAGTTAAATGGAGTTTTTGTTGGTTTTCTCTGTTTCAACAAAACCTTCAGTTTTTTTATGAAAATTTAAAAGAGCTTTTACAGCATATCGGTGTTTTCAACGTAAAACAAATTATAAAATAAATCTGCTGTTAATAGATCTAATATCCTAACATTTTTAACACTACATAGACATGAATTTTTAACACAGCATAGACATGAATTCGCAAATAAAGTAGTGGTATATAAGAATGTCGAAAACTTATTCTAGCGAGTGCATTTGTTATCAATGCTTTGTTACAATCTTCAACAGCTCATTTCTACTATCAATTTTTATTAGAAAGCAACTAATTCATACTAGTTTTATTTTAGTTATATTCAGGGTCTAAAACTATTATAAACTGGAATGTTTATAATAGATTTAGACTATAACTTTATTGTAACTGTATAAAAATGATTCATTAATTGTTCTTTAAATTAAAATAAATGAAAAATAAGATGTTTTTGGTTTAAAATTTTTCGTGCAATTTTTGTGCGTGTAATTTATTCAAGTCTGTTAAATTTATTTTAAGCCTTGTTTAATCAATGCATTCATTATTTTCAGTTCAAATATTAAAACTATTAAACTATTTGCACAATATTTGCTACTTGCCCAAAACAAATTTGAGTAAGTATTGCTGAAATACATACATGTAAATGAAGCAAACTGCCTTGTAAACATGGTCCATGCAAATTTATTTGCATCACAACAAAATGGTGTCTTCAAAATATGCTGGGAAGTGCTTATTTATGGAGACACTCGCCAAAGGTGAACCACTAACCTTTAAATAATTTGTATGCTTAGACACTTTTAGGCCCCAAGTAAAGACAGTAGAAGGAGATATAAATCCAGCCTTTTGGAAAGTTTTAAAAATAGGATCGAACCTTACCACAAGACCTACCCAGTCATTCAGAAAACTTTCAGATAATGCAGAGAGTCTGGAAGAACAAAGTTTTTGACCAAATCAACACAAGGAAATCATTGCCCAACTTTGTAATGGGAGAGTTTGTGCAAGAACCGTGGACTATGTATGAACAAGATTGAGAAGAGACCGAACGAAGTAAGACTTTCTCATCTAGTAAGTATACAAAAAAGGCTGAGAAGAGTCAAGTAGTAACTGTTATAATGTGGAGTTTCCTCAATGTGGTTTTATTGTATGAATGTTGACAAGGATAATTCAAGACGACTGCTTAGCCAGGCTGCTTGATCAGTACTGATGAGTCATAAAGATAACACCAGCTGGACCACCCATAACATTGCTTCAAAGTCACACATACTTAGTGCACATATAACACGCTCCTTTTTGGAAGGACAGTAAAACCAAACTTAAAAATTTCAGTGAATACAAAAGCATAAAAATAGAAAATGTTTATAATAGAGTTTGGAGCTGAGTTAACTAAAATATATGTCAGTGGATGCAGCTTACTAAGCGAGGTTAGTGTTACATGCTCAATTTTTAAAATTAGTTTCCTGGCTGGGAGTACCTCACTGGTGGTTTGGATATGTGACCTGACCTAGTTGTGTGCGTTTGCGCAGATGGAAGTGACTGATAAATACTACTAGGCTGGTGGGTGGTGTGTGAAGATTGTGAGGTATCTGATGAGGTTAAAGGCTGTGTGGCCTCTGACCTTGTGTCATCGTGGTCTACACCTCGTGCCGGTTTATGTTCTACTGCCATAAAATTACGCATGGTTCTATTCTCTAAGTGCAAAGATTGCAGGGTTGTTGAGGCTTCCTTGTATGGCCTCAAGAATTTTATGTTCCTTCTAAAAACTCTAACCTTGCCGATATCCACATAAAAGCCCCTGGGTATCTCTGCTCTCCAGATGATCACTGCATCTACCCAACGCCGATGGCCTAGTTGGCACCAAACTCTCATGCCTACACACATCTCAATAGGGCGCCTAGCTGGGCTTGTGTTGAAAATATTTTGCAACTGGCGCTCTCTAAAAGTTTTCTCAATGAGGTTAATGTCTACTTTTTGAAGTTTGAGCTGTTGAGGCATGAACTGAAGATTGTTTCGTAAATTTCTTGACTGTAATAGAACTGAAGGTGATTGTTATTTACCCCCAATGGTGTAGATCGAAGGGAGGCTAAGACATCAAACAATGTTTGATTTGACTCATGGGCCTTTTTCAGGCTGCTTTTGATAGTTTAATTCATCTTTTCAGCAAGGCCGTTAGAACAGGCATAATACGGACTAGATGTGATGTGCTGTATCTCAAGTTCTTTTAGAAACTGTTCAAATTCAAATGATGTAAAATACGAAGCATTACCAGAAACTAGGATCTCAGGTCTACCAAAGTCAAGGAACTGCCTACGCAGTATCTCGACAATGTTACTTGATTTTGCACTCTTCAGCTCGCAGCAGGTAGGCCAATTGGAATATCTGTCTACCGTGACTAGATACTCCTTGCCAGCTAAGTGAAAAACATCTATGCTTACTGATTGCATTGGATACTGCGGTATGTCATATGGTTTGTAAGCACATTGTGCATTTGCCCTAACATTCTCATGGCATGTTGCACAACTCAACACCACATCCTGTATCTGCCCCTGACAACCTGGCCAGCCCAGCACACGGAATTTTTGGCTTTCCCTATGCACTTACTGACCCCTAAATGTCCTATGTGAATAATATCTATTACCTGCTTGCGCATAGACACTGGGATGACTATTTGACTGTTTTTAAATATCAGACCATCATGTGTCGTCAAATCATAACTTGCTGCACAAAATGGTTTCAGTGGTTCAATGCACTTGCTCCTCTTAGCTGGCCAGCCATTTCGTATGTAGCTGCTAAGGATTTGTAGAGTGCTGTCTGATTGCACTGTGCTAAGGAGCCGGTCTTTGAAGGTTGGGTTTCTAACGACACCGCTTGTGACTGAATGGATTTTTTCTGTATCTAGTGAGCTTAGAGTTTCTGCATATTCACATAAATCTGCCAAAAAGGCACGCGATAGTGTGTCTGCAAGAACTAGAGCTTTACCTGGTGTATGCACAAGTGTGTAATCATATAATTGATTGTGTAGTCTCATTCTCAATAGCCTGGGACTGATATAATTAAGACCCTTATTGATGATTCCTATAAGTGGAAAATGATCCGTTTCCACCACTACATGTTGACCATATATATATATATATATATATATATATATATATATATATATATATATATATATATATATATATATATATATATATATATATATATATATATATATATATATATATATATATATTGATGGAATCTTCATAAGCCAAACTGAACTGCTAAATATTCTTTTTTGATTTGAGCATAATTTTTCTGAGTGTCTGTTAGTGTGCAGCTAGCAAACTCAAGTAGTCTGAACTGCCTAGAATGTTGCAGTGTGTGTTTGTGAAGACATTTTAAACGACTATAAGTGCTAGTTACTTGAGACCACTGCATTTTTGTGAGTTTTGTAAAAATTATTTGGAAGTTATCTAATGTTGTGTGAATATTTGAAGCTTCATGTGATTAGCCATTAGTACAAAAGCTGACTTCCATGGAACACCAAGAGGCTTATTAATAGGGTTAGTTATATAAACGGTGTTCAAGAGGAATCTTGGTAAGGAAAGCGTAATGTGCTACAAAGTTTTTTTCATAAAATAATTAGTCTTGAACTTTCCGAATTTCTTTTCCCAATGAGCTAGAGTAACTTGAGCTACGTAATTCTACTATAACAAAAGCTGTTTGAAGATAACCAACATTTAAAAAGAAGTGTGATGTTCTTTAAGTATTTTAGACGAAGTGTGAGTATTTCAACCAATTGACATTAAATGATGGCAGGTGTGATAAGCATGGTGTGCCCTATTGTTCACTACCGGGACCAGCTAGACACTTATTCCAGTAGTTTAATATACCTGTCAGCAGACCTGGAGGTTTTTAGCTCAAATCTACTTCGAAAATGATTTTTCATTAACTTAATTGCAATATCTGGACACGTGAATGACCAACAGAAAAATGTTGAGATTTATATATATATATAGAATTTTTTTATTTAGTACAAAGAAAAAGAGTTACATAAATTCATTACATTATGTTGAATTTATGTAATAGTTTGCATAGACTATATGATTGTCAGCTGTACTTGGAGTCTAATTTGTTGTTCGCTAAAAAAAAGACATTTTTTTCAGTTATTTGCATTGCTCATGTTTACTGAATCACATGACTATCAGAAAGTTGTATTAATTACTATGCTCACATAAACACTAAAGAGTATGCAGGACTAAGGCAAATTTTGTGGGAATCATGTACATATGTAAAATCTATTGTTTCAGAAAAGCAAAAGTAGGCAAACCATGAGTCAAGTTGCAATGTAAGAAAAAGAGAGTTATGCATATCAGGTCTTCTGGCACATCTGGCATGTGTGTGTCTAATATAATTTGCAAACACAATCATTAAACCAAAGTTTGGTAGCCAAAGAAAATAATAAAGTAATTATGCTATGTGATTGATGTAAAAATAAACTAAAGAGTGTAGGACTACAGTGTACAACTCTTAGAAAAAGAAGTGTGAAATGGGAGTGAAGATTTTGATCTAATATCCTGCGCAAAAATTAATTTAGCTAGTTTATGCTGTTTCTCAGAAACAGCTTTTAAAAACAAAGCCATGTGAATGCCAGAATTTCGGCCATTGGGGATTCTGACACATCTTACGCAACGCGGCAAAAGTTACCGTTAGGGTTCAGAGCATTAAAGTTTCATTGCCTACAAATTCACAACTTTTAATAAAGGGTGTATAACAACTCGTATATTTTTAAAGCACAGTGTGCGGTTTACAGCAGCCTAAAGCCAAATGAGCTTTGCTTGCCTAAATAAACAATTTAAAGCAAACTTGCTAGATGGATGGCAAGGTACCTAAATGGAAGCTGTTAGAGTCACCCATTTTTGCGAACTTAATATATTTCAGTGACAGATTAGATACCAGCTGAAAACTATTGTTTATCATAAAGGTTTTGGGAGAGAATGTGTAGGTCACAAACATGATTACTTAAATATTACGTACCTACATGTTCCTTAGTATATTGCTAAAACATTTTTACACTTAAATTCTTCAACACAGACTTTCAATAAAAATAACAAATAACAACTCCCTTTCAGTGCTAGCCCAGTTTGGCTTGCCCGGCTTGCCAGGAGACAACTCCGCAAAAACAACAGTTTGTCAAGACTGGCTAATGTGCGGTGAAACTCTGTTAAATTCCAACTCATTTTTACATGGAGTTTTATGGTCTATATTCAAAGCTAATATTGTTTGCAGTTAAGCATTCAAAAACAGAACTATAAAAAGATGCTTAAAATTGTGACTAGTTTTAATAAACAACCTAACTTGATAGCAACCAAATCCCAAATTTTTAACATATTAGATATCAAAGATAAATTATAAACTTTCGCTCTTTTAAAGTAGAATTGAATGAATGACAAACAATTTAAAATCAATCTGAACAAATAGATCTGTACTATAAACCTTTCAACTACAAGGCTAACCTATTGTTTGTTTTGCTATGAAAAAAGCAAGTATCCTGGTCAATGGCACCTGTTGCTTTTACCAGCATAATTTTTTTAATGCAAAATAATCGCATATCTGGCAACAGCCTTCATAAAATCACAAGCCGGTAGTCTTTTGCATTTTGTAAGTTATTTGTGTAAAGTTCTCGTCTGCGGTTGTAATATAAGAAGTCTCAATCATTTTTCCAGACCTAATATAGAGTGTTCTGGTTCATTTAAAGTATTTATAAGTAGGTCATCAGCGAGCCGGTCACACTAAAATGATTTGGGTAATATGTCTTTGTATGATAAATTAATAACAGTATAATTTCTTTCTAAGATTTTGACACTCCCAACAGCTGGTGGTATTTTGTTTCTGCTCAATGCAATTAAAACATAATAATATCAGTTTTAGAAATTGAGGTATCAGGGTAATGCTCTTCTAAAAACTAGTTCAATAAAAAGGCTTTTTGCAATATTTGTTGTAATATAGACAATGTTTGCTTTTTCTTTTTTCACTGATGTGCTCAAACAACAAAAAATGTGCGCATTGATACCACCCATTTTCCTAGCCTACTAAAATTGCCACCTTGTTTTTGCTTTAAAATGTTATCAGTGTACATTTGGTTTCTACCACAGAATTATCTGGGTCATCACTTCTGCTACGCTGTTTATATTACTTTATTTGCAATAATCTTATTTCAAACATTTTTTTTTTGCAAATAGGTTATACAACAATTATAAAATAAGATCATAAAAACAAAATTAAAGATAAAATATAAAATATCATAAAAACAAAATCATAGTGACAATGTTTCCTTAAAGATAACTTACTTTTTTATGTTTTATTTAGACTTTATCTAATTGCTTCTCATCGGCTTTTGTTATGGATTAACAAAGTTTTTCATGTAGGCCTACTACTGATACATTCTGACCTATTTACCTTTGAGGCATTATTAGTGCAGCTTGAAAAGGCAATCGTTTACACAGTACTGTTAAGGACATGACATATTCATCTTTTGTGCGCTATTAGTACAACTTATCTACTTATGAATAATTTAAGAAAGCAACTTTAACTAAATGCATTTAGAGATCCTGTTATTTTTAGTGTTTGTATACAACAACATTGTTGCTAGAACAATATAGTGTTATTACCATGATATGTGGTTGTATAACCCATAGAGTTATCTCCCCCTAGAGTGATAACAACACGACCGTTTCCGGTGCAAACAAGGAGCATTTAGGCCACGCCTCTTTTTTGTGCCAGTCAACCGTAGTGATTGAGTAGATCAATACCATCAGCCATGAGAATGGTTAAACAAGAATCATGAATTTCCACAGTTAAGATAGCAATTATTGCTCCTATTAAAGAAATGATGATTATAGTTTATTACTCTAATATATGCTTATTATTTAAAGCATTCCATACCTATGTGACTTGCAAAGGCACTGAAATAGATAATGTTAAGTAAGTGAGTTAATGAAATCAGTTACTCTTAGATATGATAGATAGTCATACTGAGGGTTGTATTACATTAGTTTAATGGGAAGCTAATCGACTGCTATCGACTTAACCATTGCATAGCTAAACCGTTCTTATCACTTCCTCACTATATTTACTGTATATATATATATATATATATATATATATATATATATATATATATATATATATATATATATATATATATATATATATATATATATATATATAGTGCTCAATAATCAAGTCAATTAGAGCTGTGTATGAAGTTTATCAAAAACTACACGTTAAAATCATTACTACTAACAGTTTCATGCAATCGCGTTGCAATCTTCAGGTAGAATGACTAAAATGTATAATGTCCATGCTATAAAATTATAAATTTATTTTATAATGCTTAGGGCTAAATACTTTTGTCTGATATAAGTATAGTATACGGCAGAGATGTCGGCAAATTATGTTATTGAGCTAATTAGGTGTTTTCTAGCGTGCCGGCATGTGGATATCAGCTTACTTCTAGTGTTAAGGCTGGCTAACTTCGGTTCGAATATGATGAAGTACTTTTTCCATAAGCATAACTGGCAAGATCTTGTTCATGTGTTGTATGATGCCACTCTTTTGATGATCTTCCAGGTTAAATTGTAGTGAATTTTTTTGTCTTTCAAGTCCCATATGTATTTACTCAATTCTGTTTGTAGACGTTTAGTAGGATATTTAAAAGATGTCTTGTGGTTGGCTAATCTTGTTTTAAAAGTTGTTTCAGTGAGGCCTACATACGTTTGTGTCTCTTGAGCATCGCGTTTTTCAGACTCCACAGTTGCCTGATATACTATGCAGTTTAAAAGTCGTTCTACATTTAGATTTAAAATTTTCCCGATATCTGAAGTTTAGTCTCCCATCGATGTAGGGAATTGCAATAGTGCTTGCTTATTGTGTCTGCTAATTTGTGGTTGATGCTTAAAGTACAGCTATAACTTAGCTTCACCGAGTCTTTGTTGAATATTTTGTGTAATTTGTGTTTTGATGGAAATTCACTCTGCAGGATCTTGAAACATAGTTTACCAATCTTGGTGGTAACAGCTTTGTTGTATAGGGGCTATACCGCATTGTTTGGCGTTTCCTGTTTCTGTGTTGATTAGTTTCTTTGTTGGGGTTGTTGCTCTTGTAGTTTAAAGAGAATTTGTACTTACTGTCAAAAAGGGCATTTTGAAATGGGGCTTTTGTTTCTGCAGAGCTGCTTGTTTGACGAAATGTTGGTGAGTCTTTTGTTGATGGATTCAGGTATGTTTCTCATGATTGATGGTGGATGACTTGAGTCTTTGTTTATGTATGTGATTGTATTGTTAGGTTTACTATAGGGTTTGATGCGGTTGTTGTTAAAGTCCAAAGTTACGTCAGTGCAGCTCAGAGCTCAGGCAAAGAACACAGATCCTATTACCAATGAGAGTTGACTTCCTGCCATAAAACAACCAAGTTGCCTCACAGACTTTAAGAAAGTCAATGTGCTGATACCAGAGGGCTCAGATCACAAAAGTGATGAGCTTTGCACAAATGCTAATAGTGCGGCACCTCTCACAGAGTGCTCAACCAAACCGAAGTGAGGGGCATATACTCATGCTACAGACAGTACTGTTTTGGCTATTGAAGCCTCATCCGTGCAGCTCAGAGCTCAGGCAAAAGGCACAAATTCATTTCCAATGAGAGTTGACTTCGTGCCATGAAACAACTAAGTCAATGTGCTGGCACCAGTTTTAACTAAAGCGCTGCGCTGTGACTTGAGCATGGAAATTCCTGATGCAAATTGCTTTGCAAAACCAATAAAAGAGTCTTTCTTAGTGACTACCAGTTTGTGTATGTCTGCAGTGGTTCCTTGTAAGTCGACACACTGCCGAATGATCTGTTCTGAGCCTAGACATATCTTTGTGATGACAGGATGAGGTGTGAACAGACCACCTCTATCTTTTACACTAATTAGTGTCGCATCCTTCCTGGTGCGTAAACCTGGACAGGAGGCTATAAAGCTGGTGCAGTCATTGAAGTTGAGTTTTAAGCTCCGTACCACATAACCTGCTAAATAAATATCATATGCTAAATTATTATAAAAAGTATATGTATCAACCGTAAAATAAGTTTAACTACATCTCACTGATTTGCTGCAGTATTATTTCAAGCCACCCTGCTACCTGTATATCTGTTCTATACACTAACAATAAGTCAAAGTAGCCAATACCAAAATACATGTACATACCTGAATCATGTATCATGTTTTTGAGGACAGTGTTTCTGTCTGATCCTGTGCAAGCTTGTACGGAAGTAGATACTTGGCCTCACAAAATGTTTGAAAAATTTAATTCCTTATTCCAAGGTACAAGGTGCGGTTATGTAGAGGGTCGGGAATGATCTCTTCAGATTGCTTGGTGGCTGCTGGCTCTTCATAGCAAAGTGAAGGTTCCAGGACTGGCTCATCTCGGTCTGGTGGAGATGATTTAGATAGTATTGGTCGGCATAACAGTCGTCTATGCTTTGGTTGAGTCGGTTGTAAATATTTTGGCAGAGAATCAAATACCCTTGGTACAGCAGTAGGCTTTAGTATGGCAGCCATCATCATACCAGGAGGTCTGTAGGAGATCACTGCCGAGCGCAGAGTATTTGGAAGGCATTCAGTCCTTATGTTTCACGGCGTCTATCCACTTGTTACGTATGTCTAGGTGTTTTTCTTCCGATGGAAAGGTGTGGAAACTGAGTTAACTGTTTTTTGCTGGAGTATTGGAACAACCAAATGCACAGCAAAAAGTTTTACTCCTCTTATCCTGCAAAATAATCAGTAAATAATTGCATTCCTATGACACCATCATAAAGTAAAAATATTTTCGTTGGGTTCAGCTACACTTCTAAATATAGCACAGCCATCACCATACTCATTTACTAGCCATGTCCACCTGCCATGGTGATGAAAAACTTCATGAAATGGGCACCACTTAGTCTACTTCGCGGTTGGTACCTCTTTGTGCGAAGCAACTTTTAAAATGTTAGTGCTAGCAATGACCTTTAAGAAAACATTTTGGAAAAACTGTTATTTGTATGCATATCTCGGAAAATCCGCAAGATTTCTTGCTCTTCATATCTAGGTACCTTTCACAACCACACTTGAAAATAATTGGAGTAAAATTTACCTTCGAAACATTTCCAGTGCTGGTAGTTGCTCCACTCTCCATAGCTTCCCACTTAAAACTATGGCCTGGACTAGGCAAAGTGAACAAAGCAACAAAGTGAACATAAACCTATTTTCTGATGCTGTTTTGCTGTTTGCATAACACCTAAGACCCAACATTTATATTCATGGCAGACTGCGATCAGGGTACCATTTATCAGTGTGTATGCATTTGAAATCAGTTTCTACACCTAGCTATCAGACATGTTAGCCCATAGCATATGGCAACATTGATAATTTTGCAATATTCTTTTAATAGATCAATATACATTTTTACTAGCACTTTACATATGAAATATTCAACTTTATGTTTACAAATTTGCAGGGTAGGAAATGCATAGTGTATAAGCTTGGCATCTGAAATTTTAAACCAATATCTTGTGTATTTTAGTAGTTATGTCAAATTACATGGAGCAACAAAGCTGTCTCCGCCCATTCTTTCAATGTAAACAATGATGACTCGCTTGCCTGACCAGTTGCAAGTGAACAAAGCGTTGACGTTACGTCGCGAAGAATGTGGCTATTTAAGTAGGACACAATGCTGAGCCGCGATGCATTGGATCGCCCAGTCTAGTATAGTTAATGGGTCTATGATATATATATATATATATATATATCATATCAAAAGTACGGCAGTGAAGTATTGTTTTTCGAGCCTTGTGGTCATTACTAGAGCTGTCATTCTTTGTTCTTCTGGTAACTTTTGTACGTAATACTGATGTCTAAAAAAACATCAGCATTTTTGCTGATAACATTTCTGAATGCCATCTTTTTAGTTACGCATTGCCTGCCTCTTATGCTGAACTAATAGCAATCAAACGATTTGAGCTAGACAAAGGAGTCAATTTATATGGCAAGTACATGTCAAATCAAGATTTTTGAAAGAAACTTTAGACCTCGAATTATACGCCGGGTCGACTTGTGCAGAAAGTTTACAGTACTTTCAAAAAGTTTATACCTGCTGATTTTGAGTCACTAAAGTCTATGTAGGCTAGAGAAACTGGCAGTGATAAATCGCAATAGGATAATGGTCCCAGTAATATATTTTATTTATTTTTTTAATAGCTTAATAATATAATATTTATTTAATAATAATATTTATTCTTATATTATTATAATATATTATTATATTATTTATTTATTATTATATTATTGTTATATTATTATATTATTGTTATATTATTATATTATTGTTATATTATAATAATTATTATTTATAATTAATGTCAAGTTATTATTATTTATTTTCATTGTATATTTTTGACTATTCAAAAAGTATATGCGAGTATGCAAAAAATCTATTAAATTTTGAGCTTCTCTGGGGAACATTAGTTTACTAATGCAAGTGAAGCAGTGTCACATTGTGCCTTGATTAAGCAATATATAACTAAGATGGCTACTTACCTGTAAAGTTTTATGACTGTAGAATGTTTCTTCAGATTTTACTCATACTCATACAGACTCATATTTACCACAACTGATTACATATTGTAAAGGATCTGACTCCGGTAGCTGAGTCAGCTTTACGTCCTAACAAGGGAGTCGCAACCTGGGCTACTGGCTGACCTTGTCCGAGGCCTGATTGACCTGCCGGTGGCGGTCAAGTCAGTCCAAGACAAGAATCTAGTAGTCAGGCTTGCTCTGAAACCAAACCCCCGGCCTGCCTCTAGATCTCTATCCCAGGCTAGTCTGGATCCACTAATGGCTGGTCTTAAGACTGGATCTCTAGTGCCATGGCACACCTGATCGAGTCTAGACAAGGCCGTGGATCGCCTCCTAGCCTTCTTAGAGTCACCCTGGCAGTTCCGTCTGTTGGTTGCACTGAGTCTGCTTATACAATCGGTGAGCCAACCAGGCAGGCGTCAATAGAAGCAGTTTGTATGAGTATATAGCAGTTTATTATCGATATCTTTAATACAAGTATGCACAAGTATGAGTGAAATCAAGCACACCTCTGCCTGCCTACCGCGCTGGCTTATATAGCCAGCGCCTATCGTTTAACTCCGCCTACTGATCTATTTATAGCACAAAGGAATTGCCAGATACAACATGATGGTTATGTAACAAAAAGGCAGTTCAGTAATACAAGGGCAGTTCAGTTATATAATAAAAAGGCAGTTCAGTAATACAAGGGCAGTTCAGTTATATAATGAAAGGGCAGTTCAGTAATACAAGGGCAGTTCAGTGATACAGTTATATAATAATAAAAAGGCAGTTCAAGCATGCAATAAGGGAAGTTCGAGAGGTTCGGTTAAATGATAGTGCGGATATATATGTGAGTGCAGTAATTAGTACACAGGCATGTGTACTAATTACCCGGTCCTCCACAATATTATAAAGCAATCGAAGGCCTTAGTAAACCTATCAGCATCTTTTGTGACTATTTAGTTAGGGTTCATAGCTAAAATTATTGTCCTCGCCTTTTTAATAAAATGTAGAAAGTACCCAGTAAAATCAAATAAAACTATTGATTTAGTTGAGTTTACATTGTTTTTAACTCTTAGCCAGTTAGTGAGTAAATAGAAATATTTCTTTTAAAGACTTCTAAAATAATAGCTGTTCACATTTTAGGCTTTCGTATTTTGTGTTATTTTCTCACGACTGTGGAATGTAGTTCCTGAAATAACTAAACTCTGTTGGTGGTCTCTTTTGTGTTAATCTTTTACAATTGGTTAAAGCATCAAACTGCAAAACATCAAGCTTCTCCAAAACAACAAAATAAACCATTTATCCTATGTTGCCTTGTTTGTTCACATATTTTTAAGGTATAAAGATACTAATAACTATATTATTTGTTTTCTAAACGTACTTTGTGTAAAGCTGTGTGCTAAGTAAAGGGGTTTCAACTGTTTGTTAAAGATTTGATTATCAAAAAGTTTTAAGAGCAAAGCAACCTGAGTGCTTTTTGTCATCAAACTTTTGTTTGCTAAGGATTAGCAGCTGTTTGTAGAAGAAAGTTTTCCTTGAAACTCGAAAACTCTAGTTTCTTTTTAAATAGGCGCTCATGATTCTATTAAAAAATAAGGGCTGCAAAATGTGGCTTGTTTTTAAATTTCAATTATTATTATTATTATGATAGTAAAGCAAAAAATGTTAACAGTACAAATGACTCAATTAAAAAGTGTGTTTAGTTCATTGACAGAAAAACCATGAATATTACAAAGATAACTTAGTTTTATGAGGATTTTTTGCGCCACAATTCTTTTTCAAAGTAAAAGTATGTTAAATGTATGATTTTATTCTATATTATATAATATCATTTAATATAGTATGATAACATACTACAACTGTTTGGTATGCTAATATATAGTCATGTAACTGCATATATATGTGACTGCACATGATTAGATGTGATCATCGTATTTTAATCTATTTTCTATACTTTATCATTCCATGTTAAAGGATACTGTGTTCTCATATAAAGAAAATATCAGCTATTCTTTTGAAGTTTATTTACTGTAGTTATTAGCAACTATATTTGTCATTGTAAGCCACCGATATTGAAATTTATTTTCAATGTAATATTTTGTTAAAAAGAATTTCAGTTAGTTTTAGAATGCTTTCATAGTTTTTATAATTTATGTAACATAAATTTTTGTCATTTTTGATACTAAAACTAATTTAGAATTAGGTAGTTTCAAGAGTTTTCCTCATGCAATCCATGATTTTGAATGCTAAGCATAGATCATCTTTTTATACACTACATACATGTACATGTATGTAGTGAAACATTGGTTATATGTGAATACGGTGACATGCTTTAAAATATCATAATGGTTTTAGCAGCTGCAAATGCTATTTGAATATTTAAAATTGGTAGAACGCAATGAATAAACTCACCTATTCAACTCATCTGTTGCTCTTGATAAAGAATCAAATAAATCACAAAATCAGTTGAACTAAGGAAGAAGCGTGGACTGATTTACAAAAGCTAACGTGTACTGTATTTCTGGACTGCTATTAGCTACATGTGAACTGATATCAAGACAGTAAGAAGTTTGAAAGCCAATGCTAAAGACAAAACTTGGATTTTGACACCCAACTTTAATTTAAATAAAACCCCACTATAAAAACATTGACAAGATCGAATCCAGCCTGATAATAAACAAGCATAGATACTTATATGTACAACATAGCAAGTGGATGCATGTATGGTAGAAAAATAGCAGTGAATAAATGTATAGTCAGTCAACTGTACTCTAACACATTATAGGTTTATTTTCAATGGTAGCAGCAAGTTGAAAAAATATACTAACAATAATTTAGTTCCTTCTTTTTAAATTTTAAGATAACTTCAACAAGCATTGTACAAAGTTGCAGCAAACTTCATAACAGTATGTCTGACTGTAGTCATTATATGGCAGCAGTCAGACTGTTTAAATCATTTATCAACGCAAAATGCTTAAAGTTTGATTAAGCAATACCTACATCGATTTAATATAAGGATTTAATATATACAGGCATTTAATGGCTCGATTAGGATATATTGCATCACAAATATTTAATGTGTATTACAGTTTATATATGTAGTTGTAGTAGCAGATACTCAAGTAAAAAAAGCACAAAAGTTTGCAGTTATGGCAGATGATGAGCAGTAAGCACAGTATAAGACAGCGAACTTCATTACGAAAGGTCAAACAGCCATACAAATGTTTCTGAAATATTGGCGAGTATTTATGGCTGATAGTATTCTTCGATATATCATTGTATCTCTGTCCTAATACAAGTTGTTGGTAGGTCTTCTTATCATGACTTTGTGTAAGATATTCTGCTTGTATTTTGGCAGAGAATCCATTTCACATTAATTCCATTAAAAAGTTTTTCAGTCGGTTAAAACTGATTTAGTTGTAAATACTTGCTTTGCAATTTGCATTATATAAACATGTATGTTGCACATTGTATAAACTGGAAAATTTGATTGTATCAATCTGAAATAAGGCAACTTAATATTTCCTAAAAGATTCTGCACTCGCTTTTGCTTGACTAGGAAAGGATATGGTTGATATGTTTACACAATTGCTATATGGCATCACTGTGTCTGAAAAATGATGGTAACTATCATACTCTAGTCAACTCCGTTTAATCAAGTCTTTCTTAAACATTTACTGTACATCAGTTAGGTATAATCACAGTATGTTCTAAATGGCGTGTTCTAAACATTGTGAACATACTAAACCTAATTTAATAAATGGTGTACAAAAGTAAGCGGTCAATGAAGCATTCATTCTAAAACACATCAAAATATATATGAAAACTTACAAAAATCTCTGCAATTTAGTTTTGCTCAAGTAGTAAATGACTTAGTTTTTGTTATAGCAATTAAAATGTATGAATTAGAAATCTGCATTGCACTGAAATTCAAATCTAAACTTACGGACAGGTGTATCTAACTATTACACTAAACCGTCATCAATTTTTATAATGGTATTTACCAGTATTTAATCTATGCTGGTTCGCCATTGTTTGTTTGTTCACCTCGGTTCAGCATCTTGAAGTTGCATTCCCACTTTTAATTAGAACTATGATGACTGGTTACAAGCCAAGTATGTACCTTTTACTGCTAATTAATCACTTTTAGCATTTTTTGTTATTGACGTCTTTAAAAGCCTAATTATATTCATTACTTATTTTTAGTTTGTCATTTTCAAATACAGCGTTGCGATTTACATGCTTTAGTTATCAGTTCCATTAAAGCTACTCCTAAGATCAATCGTTTAAAACTTCAAAAACTAAAAAGATTTTACAAGAATAGTTGTAAGTTGCATTAGCTCAAAGAGGAATTGTATTTACTTTTTATTTCTATTTAGTCAGAATGTTTGCACAAATTACTCTTGCTCGCTATATTGCCCCAGTAATTTCTTCAGATGCTTCACGTATCTAATTTTCACATTTTTCTTAGTATCAAGGTACTCGAAATCTTGGCGAATGGTTTCCGCTACAATATTAGTCTTTTTATACACAAATTTTCATGCGCTCACCTTTATTGATAATTCTACATGTTCAGGATTTTTACTTCTCAGTTTGCTCTAATTTCATAAGTATCAAATCATTTTTTCTTGCAATAGGATAGGCTATCTAGCCATTACTTGCTAATTATTTACCATTGAAACTACATGTAATTTACATTTTCTTTCATCTTTGGTTTTAATTTATTTGAGTTGAAAAAAACCATATTTCTCATGATAACAAATTTAATAGCTAGTATGGCAATTGTGGAATATGTTAAATTATAAGTTAAATTAATTATCTGCCTTAAAATAAAACTTAATCAGTTGAACAAATAGAAATAGAGCAAATTGTAGCAATTTTTAGTGTCGTCTACTAGCTTTATTAATGTTTATAAAAGAAATTATTAAAAAGATACAATGAAACTTAATATACGATAACCTTTACTCATAAGATGTAAAAGTTTAAGTTATAGCCCAATTGAGAATAATCTAAATAGCTATGTTTGTTTTCAATGAGTACTTTAAAACCTCTTCATGCAATGGCCCCACACAAAAATATTTGAACATACACACAACTCAAACAAATAATTTAATTTACATTTGAAGTACCAACCGCTATGCAATTTTTAATGTTTGTCAAAGTATTACTGCTTTTTAATTAAAAATAGAGAGGTTTACAAAAATTGAAATTAAAGAAATAAATATTAAAGTAACATAAAAATAAATTAAAAAATTTAGATTAAATTTAATCAGGTCAAATTTGACAAAGTAATAGCATTCTTTTGCAATCAGTATTTTTAAACCAACGCATTATTGAACTTATTTATTTTTGCATGACTCTAAGGTATATTGCTACTAGCAGAGCTTTTTTTAGATTTTTCGCATCAATTTATTTTTTACACAAGTTTATTTAATGTATTTGTTTTAGGCCTTTAATCATCTGCCACAGTTTTCGAACAGTGACTAAATTTTCTGCTTTTGAGCCAATTGAAATGGATTACCTTAAATATAACTATGAAACTTTCATGTTCTTGTAATATTGGTTGGTGAAATTGCGCTAAAGAAATACTTCAACTGCTATGAATGTTTTTAATCAAATATAGATGTATATAGCACATTAGCTTCAGCTTATGCTACCAAAACTACATCAAAAGCTATAATTCAAATACCTTCATAATTGAAAGAGTACTCTGTAGTATAAAAACTATGATGCTTCATGACATTAATAAATTCCAGTGTCAGAGAAAAGTTATAAGAGTGGGCCATTATTTACAAATTTTTGAGATTAAACTCATAGCACTTAAAATGGTACGTGTTTTTGTATGTATTTTAAAGTATATCTACCTTGACAATTTTTTACCAGTTGATTGCAACTGCAGGTGTTTATGTGCTCGAGGTGAAAGTCTTCAGAAATTTTGAGCTATCTTCCAATGTAATAGCGACTATCAAAATGAGAACAAATTTCATGTAGATTATTTTTTGCAGTTTATTTAGCAACAACAATTATTAACATCTGTTTTAGCCTTTGATCCTTGTTTAGAGCAACTTCTAAAAATATAGTTTGGATTTCATGAAGAACTAGGGTGCTGAGCTGCCACCCGTTTATATTTTGAGTCTCGATGTCTGACTCCTCACTTGTTTACATTTCAAAAGCTGCTTATGATAACACATTGGGAAGAAGCAGATGGGTTTAGCTTTTTGGGTTAGTATAATATCTGCTCTACATACACATAGATGTAGATGTAGATGTAGACACGTAGGTGCCTGCCACCCTTTTGTATTTTGTGTCTCGATGTTTGACTCCTCACTTGTTTACATTTCAAAAGCTGCTTATGATAACACATTGGGAAGAAGCAGATGGGTTTAGCTTTTTGGGTTAGTATAATATCTGCTCTACATACACGTAGATGCCTGCCACTTATCTACGCTGAAAATTGAGTTTAAAATGAAGACATCCGTATTTCTTTCCTGCATCTTTTTAGTCAGCAGCTTGATATTTGCCAACTCCAAGAGAACTGATCTTTCTGACAGTTACCAGCAGTACGATGAAAGTAAGTTTACTAATTTTTTACGTTAAAGACCAGTGAGAGATTACCATTCATCTAGCTCATTCTTACTGTGGTTGAGGTAATACAAACTGTAAAAGTGGATTTCAAGTTAAACAGACAAAATGATTGATGCACTGTTGTTTAATGCCTCAAACTTGCTCGAAAAGCATTAGGACTTTGTGGATGTGATGGGAACTTTGTAACACCTTTGTTAACTTTTGTTTCTTCAATGGTTTGTTCTCAGTATATATATAAAGATATTTAAATAGATGGACATATATACACACCCACATATATATACAAATATATATATACATAAACATATAAATTAGTTTCAACCTTAATTTTATTCTAAATTTAAAGACATGTTTTTGTTTTATATTTATAATTAACACTATTGCATAACATCTAATTGCACTCATTGGTATAATTGCTACAGTTTGCAGCCAGAACTAGCTTTTAATGTGCAATGGAAGAGGAGTTACGAGCGTCAACCCGTTGTCAAATTAGATAGCTGCAATGATGCTATCAATTAATATATTATATACCTGAAGTTTTATATGCTTTATAATGATAGCTTATCACATGATAAAATTGTATGTTCATGGACCAGTGACATAAACAAAACATACCTAAAATACATGCACACAAACAACAGTGTTAATTTTTGTTATAAAGAAAACTTTATATCAAAAATTAACACTTTGTCTCTGAATGAAAACAAAAATAATTTGCATCCGTTGATTGGCCAGCTGCATTCTGATTGTTGCCTTTTGATGAAACGAATAATTTTCTCTAGTCCAACACCTTCTACAATGTCTCTTGGTTTAAACTCCACTTCTGTATTGCTGAACATCTCAATATTAGGGTCTTACCAATTTTTCGGCAGAGCGAAACTTTCAAGCTTTGCATTTAGCACAAGTGCAACACGCCAAAAGTTTTGCTTGCTTTATGCAACCTTTCGACTAAGCCTAGTTGTTTATCTACACGTACTATCGTGAATGTAAAATGTTGTATATAGTCTCAAGTATCAACGCCGCGCTAAACAAAAATCTATCATTAATCTGAGACAGTAATTAATCATTTATATGACACTTTTGTCAAAGTTTTAATGCCAAACAAAAAAAGGCATTTATGTCAGACAATGAGATAATTAATTGTTAATGATTAATGATTGTTAACTTTATTCATGTAAACAATTAAGGAATTACACAATGTGGCAAACACTTTTCTACTGAACACTTGATATTATGGGTTTGTAAGCTCAAAGATGGTCAAGATGAAAAATAGAATGGTAAGTAGAAGACGCGCTCAGTTAAAGGGTAGTGTTCTGTTTTGCAACCCTTCTCCCAAAATGGCGGTCGAATAGATGTGGCGTTCAATTAGCAGTTATGCGGTATATATATATATATATATATATATATATATATATATATATATATATATATATTTCTCAAAGTTGGTCATATGTGTATTCTTGTGTTCAGCGGATTGATAGTCCAGCTATAGGTATTATTTTAGCGTCGCGCCCACACGGTATGATGCCTTTGTCTATATATATTTCTCAAAGTTGGTGTGGTCATCGGTATGGGTGTCTCTCCGGCTATAGCTACAGCACACGCTGATTATTTTACCAAAGCAGCTTCCCGTTACAGTGTCCCTGCTAAGAAATATTTTTTGTAAGGTTCAATTACTATAGCTGGGGTCAACGCCAGTTTTTCTATCGCGGACGAATACACTGCATTCGTAAGAAGAGCATCGACATTATATCTTGTTTCGGTCAAACAAAGTGCGATATCTTATTTTTACATTTGTACCAGTATATAGAGATAATAGTATTGCCGTATTCAAAGTTTTGATGGACATATTTTGGTAAAACGGTAACCTTTTTCCAAAACATACACTTCTATGCAAAATTAGATACTATTAATTCAACATATGCATAATTTTTATTTAGTTTTCTCAGTTCGTAATAATTGTATCATTACCGAATCATCTTTTATTGTAATTTTAGCAAAACCGACTTAATTTAGCTATTAGTTGCAAATTATTTCACATTTATATTTAAATCTTTTTATGGTTGGTTTATTTTTTGTAATTTCCTTGACCTGCACAAAACATTTTCCTTATGATAGTACGTTTGAAAGTTGCAGTGGTTTGATAAAATGTGTTAACCTTCACAATTGTTTTCTCTGTTTATTTATTTTAATTACACAAAACACTTTTTATGATATGTATTTTGTAAGTTAGAATGGCAAATTTTGTTATATGTTAAATACCAATAAATTTTCTGTCCAGAGACTTTGTTATTACCCGGGCAATGCCGAGTTGTACATCTACTATAATATAGATGATCAAGTCTTACAATTACTAATATACAAGTAGTATAACTAAGAATACCAGTATATTTTTATTCACTGTGTACTTTTATTATAACTAACTACTACTTTTGCATTATTGCAGATTTGAAGAATGAGCTGATACAGTCAAAGAGTGAAGCAGAAACTGAGTACCTGTTTTATCAAGCAAGAATAAGAGTGCTCCACAAACTAATGCAAAAGGAATGCCAGCCTGCTGATCTCAAAGTTTTAAAGAGAGAAGTTGTTGGAGGAGTGAGTAGCGCCCGTCTTGATACAGAAAATATTGTCTATGAACAGATGGTTAGAATGCTAGATGACTGCAGAGCAAGAAAATCATTATCTCAAAGTTCTACACCGGCAACCACTACTCAATCCCAAACTCCTTCCGAATGTGACTTAGCCGTGAATCTTACAGAAGCTCGGAGACAGGATCATAATGGAAGTAGAATATGGCCAAATGGATCTCCAGCATGTGATTGGCCAGCTTTGTCTGCAAAGTGGTTTAGGTTTACAGGCGAAGCAGGTAGTAAAATGCTTGATAGCTGCCCGGCAGCATACAGCTGTGGAAGTCACATAGGCATGTGGTCTGATGACAACATGCCTACAGAAATAGGAAAGAGTATGTCAGCTAAAGCGTACATATCATGGAACAGCAACTGTCGAAATGGTTATTATCCAATGACTGTCATTCGCTGTTCTTACAAAACACCCAATGACTTCATCTACAGAATTGAGCAAAGTTTTGGTTGCTCTTTAGCTTTTTGTGGAATGGATTAAGGTGTATTATTTGCCTTCAATAAATGGTGAAACTTGGAGTAAAATTTTCTGAGGTTCACAAAACAATAAATGTTTTTAACATTTTTATTCGTAGGCATTCTGTTACACTACCAAGGTCCATGTTTACCTCATTACATCAAGTGACCTATTCACTGAATTTCAATCAAAACTATAAGTTTACATTTAATTTATATCAGAGTAAACACATGTAGTGGCAATCTTTATCATGGCTAAAACACCTAATGCAATCATCATCAATACACTATTTATCAAAAAAGTAGCTGTAATAACTTCCTACATGTGTGAAATTGTTTATTTAGTTTGAATACAATATAGTACAATAGCTATTACACATGTGCTTGTTTTGCTAGAAAGTCTTTGTCTCCTTGATAATATGGTTTCAGTTATTTTTATACCTGCATGTCTTCACCCGTAATTGTTGCTTTAGTGCTCTCAGCTCTGACAAAATGAAATAATGAATAAAGAACTACACTATTTTCAATTCAAAATTTATATCGGTATGATGTACATGTACAGTGCAAGTTGTACTTATACAAATATAGTAGGCGCTCCTACAATGTAAACAATCAATTACAGAAATGCTAACGTTATAGGGATTTTACGCTATAACAACAGTGAAATACATGTAAACTGCCAAATTCATTTCAAGGTCTTTTCCAACTTCTCCCTTTTGACATAACAAAAAGGAGCCATGCCACTGAAGTATTCTAATTTATTGACTGCACATTCACTGCTATCTTATTAGTTTGAATCAACATATTTTCTCCTTTTTGTTGACCAATCTCTCTGGTTTTATAGTCATGATTGCAGTAACTTTACAATAAGTTGCAGAAAAGCATGCAACTTCAATGCTCATTCACAAATAAAATGTTCCAACAGCTGTCTACTATGCAAAGTAAAACTAATAACTAATAGTTTATGTGACTAACAATAAAACAAAGCAACCAACCATTCTCACTATTAAAAACGGCACCACATGTTAGTCATCTATCTGTATCTAGTAGTCAAAATAAGGATGAAAGATTGTTTTCAACAATACTCCAACTCAAGAAATTCAGATTGTTGAACTGTTGCTGTAACACCTGCACCAATCATTACCTTCAAGTATTTACGAACAATTGAGCAACCTATTATGTTTGGTCCACACATCTGATTATCTATCACAGTGAACTCAAAGGTCCTGAGAGTTCTATATCTAGTAGATATGATGTTGTTTGAGATGTTATTTGAGCAGCGTTTTTATTTCGTTAGAGCGGCAAGATAGACTAGAATTTGAGTCAAACTTGAGAACTCGCCCAGTTTGACACTATACATGTTATAGTTTTTTGCGTAGTTTGAAGCAAAAACTTCACCTAAACTTTTGGAATTATCTAGAAGTTACATCATAGAAGGCATACATTATAAAAGTGTGTACCGTACAGTATATGTTGCCTGATTTATATAATTTTAAATATGTTAATAGTGTAATTAGTAAACGATCAGAAACACTGTTAGCTACTACTCAGAACAACAGCATAAGACGTGTTTTCATAAGAGTTACTTTTTCATTTTGACAGCCCCAGAAAAATTTGTGTTCATTAAAATATTACCAAACGTGTGTTTTTAAAGGAAATTAAAGAGATTTTTAAATTTAGAGTTAAAAGTTTAAAATAGAACAAGTTAAAAACTTTAACCTAGTTTGTTTTTGCTTCAGGTGAATGCTTTTGGAAAAAAATGACAATATTTTAAAAAATTATTTTCAAAAAAAATTTTATGCATACAAAAAGTGTAAGCATTCTTAGATTTACCTGAAATAAAATATAAATGTAACTTTAAAAGCAGTTGGCGGACAGCAAGGAGCACATGCGTGTAGATTTATGGGTTAATCATTAACTACAGTGAGTAATTTTAAGCCTATTTGTCACTTAAGAGCAAAAGTTAAAATATGTTTGTAGTGACCATTGCTACTGCTGAGAACATTATCTACACAGCGAAAGGAAAGGAGATCTAAACTACTGATGGTATTGATGAGCTAAAGTGACCGTCACAGTACCTCGCTGACCAGCTAATTATATATATTTTGCCATAACATTTGTTAGATATATGACTAAAAAGCTAAATAGAATGTGGCTAGGTCAAATGCAATCACTTGTATTATGCACTGTAAGATATATACTGAGTCAGTACATACATGTTAATAATATATTATAATACTGTTTGATGTTCTGCATAATCCAGTGTGTTGGTAGTTGTACAATATTTTGCCTACGAACAATGTATATAATTCTGCAAACAAACTAGCTGACAGAGCAGTTTTGGTCTTTTGTAGTCCAGTTCTTTTGAGTTTTACAGCACTACTCACTTTATCTAAACTGAGTTCGAGGAAGAGTTTTTAGCTTAATCGAACGAGCCAAATTTTGACAGCCCAATCAGTAGTCAAATCTGTGTTCTCATTGATACGTTATGTTTCCCCTTTTTTACAATAGTGGCATAACTCCCGCACTAATGATAAAGAACTGCAAATTTTCGTTGGCACACCCAATCGCCAAAGATAAGAGCCTAAGTTATTTTCTTTCTCTAATGAGAGCAAATAACTTTGAACAATTAAAAAGACAATAGGAATTAGTTTTGTTTCCTCCTGTATTTATGAACAACTATTCACCGATACATGTAAAGTTGAAGCATGTTACATTAAAAAAAAATAAAAAATTTACAATTAATTGCAAGCAAAAGCAAGTGTGACCTTGCAGCAGAACAGAAAATCCAAAGAATGCACATTCATGCAAAACAACAGAAATTGAATGAAGTTTTTGTTAGTCTTTTCTGTTCCGCCAAAGCCTTCAAGCTTTATTAATTTAAAAGAACTCTTTCATCATATCAGTGCTTTTAACATAAAGCCAAAGATAAAATAAATCTGGTGCTATGTGAATGAATATCCTAACATATTTAATACTACACAGACATTAGTCTGCTAATGAAAAGATTGCCAATAAGAATATTAGAAACTTTTTCAAGCAAGTGCAGATTGTTATGACTTGTTATAATCTTTAACAGTTCATTTCTACTATCAACTCTTATTAGAAGGTAACTGATTTATGTTAGTTTTATTTTAGTTGTATTCAGTGTTTAAAACTGTTATATACAGAGATTTTTATAATAGTTTTTGACTGTACTTTTATTGTGACTGTATAAATATGATTCATTATAAATGTTCTTTAAATTAGCATACATGTAAGTCAAATATTAAAATGTTCATTGCTTAAAATCTTTAGTACAGTTGTGCATGTGATTCATTCAAGCTACACCTGGCAAACCTTCTTTAACCAGTACATATATCATTTGCTCAACTATTGAAACTATTAAACTATTTACATGTATATGGAATTTCATTAATGCAGTATAATACTAATGACATAGTTGTTCTTCGTTGCCCAGCAACTATGTAAACATACCTGCTTTCTAGTTGGCTTAAATCAGCAATGCAACATAGTTGCTTTTTCCTTTGCTCTTTGATACCCGCACTTGCTATTTCATCAAATTACACCAAAATGTAAGTATTGTTTATAAGAAATGGTTTTCAATGAATAGTGATTGCCGTGTTTACCTACAGTCAGCCTCTGAGAATGGATTACTTTAGAAAGCTGAGAGACCAATTGCTCAATTCTCTCACAACTACTGGCTTATATCTTTGTTATACTTTATCAACAAGATAAAAAAAATCAGGACAACTTTCAGTAGATACCAGAGAAAATCAAACCTTATTGCCATTACATTTATTGGTAAAATTCTAATCTCAGTAGAAAATGGTATGATGGAGCATGTACCCCACAAGCTAATAACTATAAAAGCTAAATTGCCTTTTCATAGAAAGCCACAAACAGAAAACTTTACCAATATACCAATCAAAAACGAGATGGTAATTAGCCATATTGTAAAGGTTTCGTGGGCTGCCCTTCACTACTCCAAAGTACAAGACTCAGTGCAAGAGTTCATACGTATATTTTATCTGCTTAGTATACAGTGGTTACAAGAATGGCATGCAACAAGTCGTATAACAAGCGCAGACCAGCTCTGCCTTTACATCAGAGCGTGTGCTCGTATATAGTAAGAGATCCGCCTCTCGTTCCACTTGGCTGGACTCAGCTTGGCTCGGCTTGGCTCTGGCTAGCTTAGCTCGTTTCATCTCATTATTCCGCATTCCGCAGGACTGAGCACAGCCATGGCTTTGCTCTTGGTGGATCACATGCCACAACAATATCTTCGAGAATGTGATCCTTTTTCATGCTTCATAAAATAAGATTTGTTAACCAGCTTGTGCTGAAGGTAAAAAAAATGGAGCTTAGCCATAACAACAAAAACAGTCAGCTGCTGATGTGCAGAACTCGACTGCAATGCCCATCAAGGAATCATTTATTTCCTGCTTCACAGTGACCTCTCAAAATTGCTACCAGTGTTAGACTCGCCAATAAATCAAGTTATGCTAGCACTCAATAAAACTAGAAAATAGTTGTTATATACTTTGAAAATAGAAGGCAATGAGTAAATAGCTTTGTGATAGATTTTAGTAGCATGAACAGCTTTGAGAAAATGATGTAAACCTTCATCCATCCACTTTTCTGATCGTGATTGAACATAAGGGATGTAACCCAAAACAGGTTTGTATCATCTATCAAGCTTAGTAAACTTTTGCACTTTTAATTGGGCGCATCCTGAACATGGTGAATTTCAGATGGCAGAGGAGAGTACGTACAGTTTTTCTGAAGTGCTATAAAAAGCGCTAACGAGAATTTAAACCAAAATAATTTGCAGGTGCTCGAAATTACCATGTGAATGAAGAAAAATTAGAAGATGCCTACCTTTTTCAAAGATAGGGAGATTTTTATTTTGGCTACCTACATCTTTAAAACTGCTTTTGAAGTATATCCCAACTACCAACGAGCTTAATGGAATGTTTTGGAATATCACACAGAAGATAACTTTCAAAGCGAATGTTTTCATAATGCTTTACCATCATTATCTGGTGATAATTATTGCATAATGTTTAAACAAAGTTGCAGGAATATTTAGCAAAATGTCGGGCAAGAAATCTTATTGTAACTTTCCATGGAATGTTACCCAAAACTTAGCTAACGTTATCATCAAATTATTACAGAGCAATGTTGTTTAATGTCCTAGCAATGTTTGATGAATATTACTTGGAAAGTTTGAGTATAAATGTTCATATAACTCTGACAGGAAATGTAACTAGAATGTTATGGACAATATCATTTTTAGCTTCAAATGAATGTACAGGCAATGTTACAGGAAAATGACTTTGGAATGTTTGGGTGTAAGCACCCATATATGATTACAATGTAATCTTATATGTGGTAATATATAATATTTTTATTATTATATGTGGTATTATAAGATACAAGGTGAAGAAAACACTACAGTGCATTATTTTCACCTCTAAATGAATGTCCCGCCCCATTAATGTTACAGGGAAATTATTTTGGTGTCTGAGAAAGCTCAATGTGGTATAATGTAGATGTAAACATTCATATAGCATTGACTTGCAATGTAAAGAATATTGGTTGCATAATAGTTTGTGTGTGCTTTGTCTAGTTGTACTTTTTGACCTTACATAATTCTGTGCTTTTATTTTTTGCTTGTTGCATACAATGTATATGTTTTAATGCTCTCTGGCTGGCTACAGCCAAGTCTGTTCAGTTTCAGTGATGAACCAGGCATGCCCAGCTATCAAAGTGCTCCTTGCTCCTTCTTTGAATTCAAAAAACTCTGCCTATATCATGGATAATAATAGCTAAACCATCAAAAACTTGAACACTGACAATTATTCTACATGAAAATTCAAACTAAAAGATTTCATTGTAAAGAAGCTGTTTGAATACGGAGACAGATCAACATTTGCTAGAGGATGACGCAAATGCTGACGATAAGAAGGCAAACAAGGATTTTTCTTTTATTGCATTATCGATGAGCAACAGCCTGTTATACCTTATAACAAACACAGAGAACCTAAAAAACAGCTTGTGATAAATTTAGAACACATTATGAGCCCAACCCTCTTGCTAATAAACTATATATCAAGAAAATATATTTTAGAACTATCATGAAAGAGAGCACGCTAATTGATCAACATGTAAAATGCATGAATTACATGACGAACAAGCTGGCAGCCATAACTGCGCCAGTAGCTGAAGAGGACCAAGTGATAACAATGCTGAACAGCCGACTCCACAGCTACTCAACCTTGGTAACTGCTCTTAAAGGCAGTTGCACCCTTTAACTCTTTAAATCGCACAGCAAGCTTGGCTCAGCCAAGAGCAGAAACAAATAGAGCACGGCAAAACTATAAATAGCAGCCATCTAGCTAGTAATTCGGATTTTGCACACACAGCACAGAAATCGAAGAATAAATGCTACAGCTGTGGCAAAATCAGCCACATTTCACACCGCTGCAGAAGCCAAACTAAACACATGCAACACAGTTCTCAGCAAACTGCTGAAATCAATACATAATAGTTTGCATTCACTAGCCCTGATGAGGCACTGACAACTTCTGACAAATGGCTAATCAACTGCGGAGCTGATCATAATATGTCATTCAATTGTGACGCTTTTGCAGAGTATCAGCCAATGAAGCAGTCAAAAAAGTTATTCTCACAAATGGAAATTTTGTCGATGCAGTGGGGGTAGGCAGTATTATTGTCGTGGTGAAGGATGTGGTGCATCTAACAGCATTGATTAAATGCTTTTACTCAAAAAAGTTGTGACCGCCTGCAGCATGGTCGTTCAGTTTGGTCACTCACGATGCTGGATTGAAAACCACAAACAAGATAATATGCACAGAAGAGATCTTCGTAAACCAACTTTACTGTTTTGACTTGAAGTGACTTCACCATCATGCAGCAAACAGCACAGAGAAGAGTAGCAGCCGACTGTGGCAAAATCGGTTTTTTCCCCTACGCCTGACAACTGTGAATCATATACGTCGTGGTAGTCTGGTAACTGGTGCTGATTTATCTGCTGTTTATGTAGAATTTTGTGAGCTTCATGTTGAAGGAAAAATTGCTAGAAAACCATTAACATCTTTTAATAATATTAAAACCAAACGCAGTCTAGAGTTAGTGCGTCTTGCTGTCTGTGGCCCTATGCAAACTTCTTCTATCGGTGGTAGTAAGTAGTTTATTATGTTTTTAGATGATTACCGCCAATACTGCTATGTGTATTTCTCAAAGGTAAAATCTGATGTTTTCGCAAAGTTTTATAAGTATGAGTATTTTGTTGCACTCAGACCGGTCAGACAATAGGTACACTGCGCCACACGGTGTTGGCCAGTATACCTCAGCTGCTTTTTAACACCACCTTTGATCACTTGGCATACACTATCAGTTTGCTTCACGATACACATCTCAGCAAAATGGCGTCGCTAAAAGTTATAATCAGACAGTGTTCAAACCAGCCAGATCAATGTCAGTCCAATAAAGTCTCTTCAATTTGCTGTAGGCAGAAGCAGTCTCTAAAGCTGTGCACGTTCAAAATATAGTGTCAACGGCAGCACACCAAACCGCAACCATGCCATTCATCATCTAGACTGGTAACAAACCAGCTGTGAACCATCTTTGTGTGTCTGGCTGCTCCAAATATGCTCAAGTACCAGATCAACTTCCACAGAAGCTGGGTGAGCAAACTGAGCCAATGATCTTTGTCTTCAATGGCTTATCGGCTGTTCGACGCAACCTCAAAAGAGTTTGTTGTGCTGAGCAACGTCATCTCTGGCAATCTTAGTTTCAATGTTTAGTGCTATAGGAGGATTCCAATTTCTATGTATTATGAAATTATGTCAATCAGCCACGCTTATGTGCCATCTCTGGTTGAGTGCTGGCTTTAGAATGGGCCAAGTTGATTTTTTTCGAGCAGTGGAGGGTCATTCTCAAAGACGCTATCTTTACAGATTTTCATGGCAGTTGAAGGGTTTGTACGCTTTGAGACAGGTCATACCTGTTTGGAGCATTTGATACGGCTACCCAGAGTGGTTACAAGCCAGTAGTTTATGCCGTTCTCAAGTCTCATTTTCTGGTATCTAGTTAACACAAAGAGCAAAGGGAAGTTAGTAAATATGTGTGTAGCGTTAGGACTGGGCCTTGGTTTTTGTGCTAAAAGCGCATGTAGGGAATTAAGGATGACAAGACAAAGATCTAGCAGTCAGTTTGAGTCACTGCAAGTTTTAAGATATAATAAAGACTTTGTTAAAGCTCAGCGGATTTGATAGGTGGCAGTGGATTGGGAATCATCTAGGCAACTACAGACCGAGGAGTGAGAGTAAAAGAGTATTAAGTCACCCAAAGTGCACAATTCATAATGTGCTAAAATTTAAAGCTTGATCTCAAAGGTCTTGCAGGGGCTTGGATTGTCTGATGGCCCTTTTGTGGGCATTTTCCTTCTGTTGACAGTTTTTCAGCAAAATAAAGACAATCAACAATTTAAAGAAGAGGTCTCCTCTCCAAATTGAGCTATGTGTCATGGACTTGAAACCCTCATACAGGTAAGTATACTTTTACAGAAACCTGTGGAAGTATCAGGATGCATAATATAATTGGGTACATTATGCGTAGATTTGATTGGGTTTGGCTTATCATGCGCTTCTAGGATTATGAGACCAATCTTTGGGAAAGTTATTTTGCCTAATGACCTTGTTCATCACGCCACACATCTCTACATTTTTGATATAGTTGGTCAGGAATCTGTATCTGGAGCTGAAGATTTTAGTAGGCACCTTCCTAACTACAGACTTGAATCAAAAGTACAGGCGGAACTCAATGAAGCTCACTTGTCGAGAATTGCTCTCAAGCAAGACTTCAGTAAGCATTCCTAAGTCCTGAGAGACTACTTTCACTCAAATCAGCTTCGAACCAGTGAGGCCAAGAAAATGAGAACTTTTCACTATGTGCAGTAAATCGGTTGCTTCCTACCCAGTGGCTGGCTGCGGCTTCATAGTAGTTTCCTAAAGCAGTTGAAATGTAAAGGAGCATGGGAGGCTCCAGTCTCCATAGCACAGCAAACATTGGCTAGTGTGCTACTGAATAGAGCACGCCATGAAAACCCCGCAAAAGATTTCGGCAAAAAGATTTTGATTGGTCTATCACAGCTTAGATGATGCTAACGCTATCGCTATGATTATAGCCTCGGAGGTCAATGCTAATGTTATAGAAAAAGTTGCGTGGTGTCAGAAGGAGGAGACTACTTGAATATTAATGGGGTTTGCATTGAAGCCTGTGGTAAGAGGAATTAATTTGGGGCTTGCGTAGAGTTTTAAGACTTTTTAATTGGCAATAAATTTTCTCACAGTTACAATTTTGATGAGTAACAATATTGCTAAGTGCTGTCATATTCAAGCAAAAATGTCTGCAAGTATGCTGGTTAAGCTTTGGCATGAGATGATTAGTGACACAATCAACAAGCACTAGCTTTCGGTATCTGTACATTTTGTACTGGGGTAGAAAATCAGGCTGATAGTTTGACTAGGGTTCTTATGTGCAGTCTTGAACCTTTTGAAGTAGATGTTCTCACTGCAAAAATGACTGTGACTCTGTGGAACACCGGGAAAGGTATGGGAACACCTCATACATTTGGTGTTGACAGGACACTGTAGTTTACTTAACAGACAGCAAGTCAAGCCGTTAATAGCCTGTCACACCAACCGGGAAGGTGGGAATTTGATGGATGTTGGTCATGCCGGCATACTCTGCACGAAAGTTTGAATATGTTGTAGGAAAGAGTTTGGCTGACGAGATGAGTTGGAAAAAAATTGCAGTTGATGTTACTCACTGTAGTGGTCAGCTATTACTTGCAAAGGTAGACTGTAGTCCATCGGGTTTTGAGACTTGGCGATGTTTGCTGACTAAATCTGCGGCAATAGTAGTGGCTAAACTACGTAGAGTCATTATTGACACTACATGTAATAATGGCTGTAGAACAAGTGGTCAACAAGTGGTCAATGGACAGTTGGCAGCATTTATGTCAGCTTCTGTTGAACAGTCTGCTGATTAGTAGGTGAACTCTGTGAGGTTTTGAGCTGCTTGCTCTGCAAGCGGCAGTAGAAACGCAAAGAGAAGCCACAGGAAAATCAAAAGGATAGCAAAGAAAAGAGAGTACCCTCAAGAATGCAGTATTCTGGAATAATGTAAAGCCTTGGAATTAGACAGAGGGGACTTATATTCCGTAAAAAGTGTTGTTTTCCTATCAATCACTAGTGCCATTGTATATCAATAATTAGGCATCCAAGAAAATGTTGACAGCTGTTTCAGTGTAATTGATAAGGTTTGGGTGAAACCATTTCCTACACTTTGCATAAACTTGTGGACACTAAGTCAAGCACACTAGGTCAGCAGGCTAGGTCATTAGGTTAGGTTTCCAGCATCAGTTCTACGCACACATTATGCGTTGATGAAATGCTTAGGCACATGAAGAGTGTCAGGTGATTGCACCATGGCAATGATGGAAACACTGGCGGTGCCAGCCAATGACTTGTCAATGATGTTCAATGATGTTTAACCTCGAAGTGAGGCCCATGCTGAAGCAGTGAAGAATCAAAGAGCCAACAGCGTTCAGCTGGAGAAGTTGAGCTTGTAGCTGATGCAGACCAGCCAATGGTCAAGGTAGAGAAAGTGCCAAAGTAGCCTGAGTTGCATTGACTGTTGCAGTGTGTGTTTGTGATGGCCTTCTAAGCTTCTGGATGACTATAAGCACTAGTTACTTGAAACCGCTGCATTTTTTTGTGAGTTTTGTAAGAATCTTTGAGTGATAACTGATAACTGAATATTTGAAGCTTCATGTGATTAGCCACTAGTACAAAAGCTGACTTCCATGGAACGTCAGGAGACTGGCTAACAGGATTCGCTATAAAAATGATGTTCAGGAAGGACCCTAGTAAAAAAAAGCAAAATGTTCTACGAAAGCTTTTTCATAAAAAAATTTATTTTCAATATGCTAAGATTTTTTACCCAATAAATTAGAGTGACTTTAATTAAATAATTCTTTTCTAATAAGATCTATAATTATAAATTAACAACTATCAAAAAAAATTGTGTAATGCTCTTCGAGCACTCTAGATAAAACGTGAGTATTCGACAAATCGGCATCAAAGGATGAAAGGTGCGATAAATATGGTAGGCCTATGCACTATTGTTCACTGCCAGGATCAGTTGGACCCATAGTCCAGTAGTTGAGAATGCCTGTCAGCTGAACTGGAGGATTTTAGTTCAAATATATTACGAAGCAGGTTTTTTGTTCCTACAACTTTATCGCAATATCTGGACACATGAACGACCAACAAAAAAATGCTGAGACATATATATTAATTTTTTATATAGCACAAAATAAAGCTTTACATATATCCATTACATTATGTGGAACTTACATTATAGGATGTATAAATTATATGACTGTCAACTGTACTTGAACTCTAATCTGTTGTTAGTTAAAAAGACAGGCTTTTCCTAGTTATTTACATGACTTCGGTTCACGGATTCATGTGAATATCAGGGCGTTGTATTGAATGTATTCTATGCTCACATACATGTAAGTACTAAAAGGTATGCCATATTACAGCAAATTTGGTGCTAAGCATGTATTAAAATCTATTGTTTGGGAAAAACTAAAATGGGCAAACCGTGGGTAAAGTTGCAATGTAAGAAACAGATAGTTATGCATTTCAGACTTCCCTAGTCTATAAGGGAACACTGCTGAAAACATGTGTGTCTGATATCATTTGCTACCACAATCCTTGGACCAGAGTTTGATAGCCAAACAAACAATAAAATAATGATGTTATGTGATTGATGTAAAGAAAAATAAACTAAAGAGTGTAGGGCTACAGTGTACCATTCTTGGAAACAAAAAGTTTCTTCATTACTAGCATAATAGATTTAAAAACTTAGAATGGCTGCATTCATTGAATGTGTATTTACTGATTGGTAAGCCTGGACTATTCTGCATAACAAAGTTACGTGTGGTTTAATCACTCCAAGTGAGATGTAACCTTAGTCTATGCTCATACTAAATTGTTGAAATCTTGAATAATTTAAAAAAAGATCTTTGTTCAGTTTGGTCGGTCTGTAATCAGAACTGACCTAAGCGAAAAATTTGTTTAAAATAAATATATCTATTCAAATTTTAACCTTTCACTAAATGTTATTGCATTGAAATGTACTTTTACCACAAAATATTTTTAATAGTCAATGAAAAAAACTCACTAATCATTAGCAGGGTTATGATTTCAAAGCCAACCATTGTTTTGTATTGCACTTTGAGAGTAGAGCAAGTTTTTGGCGATGAACCTTTGTATTTACAAGATTAATGTGTTTTATAGAGAGTTCTTATTTATAAATGTTGGTTCGCATTAAAATCAATAATACTATGGTTTTAAAATATTAAAAAGAGACAAAAGCAAATCTTTAACATTAGTTTATGCAGTACAATTCTTCATTTTGCATTTCTTTTGCAGAAAAATCTATTCATTTAAGCAAAGCCCAGTTCAAAAGCGCCAGGGTAAGTTTACTTAAAAGTTTTTTTAGGTAAGTGTGATATTAATTTAAAATTTAGTTGCGTTAAAGCTCATAACGTTTTCAAAGCACAAAGTGAACATTACATAAGTGTAAAGCAAAAAAGCTCATGTTTTTCTAATTAAACCCTTTATAGCAAACATGTAGAGTCACCCATATTTGCTAACTAAATACATTTCCACAACAGATTAGAAACCAGCTAGACAGTTGTTGTTTATCACAAAGGTTTTAGGAGAGAAAGTGTGGGTCACAAGTGTGGTTACCTAGATATTACTTACCTAAATAAATCTCTTAAATTTCTTCACGCTTGGAATTTCCACATAGACTTTCAATGATAAAGCTTTGTACAAAAAGTGACCAAGTCAAAATCTTAAAAGAAATCTTGTCAAACCTAGACATAATTATAAAACTGTACCTTTAGGAAACAAGGCAAAGCCATATCAGCTAAAGTCAACTATCATTATTGTTTTTACCTAAGCTTGTGCAAAGTAACTTACGTAGAGGTATGTGCATTTATTTGGTTCTTAACAATGGATGTACATGTAGATAACTATTTTAATAGTAGCAGCATGCTTAACCACACCATGCCAACTTTGTAAAGTTCAGTTATGGCTTATTTACAGTAAAGTAATTATAGTCCACACCAAACAGTGCATGTGTGCTGAAAATCTATCAACTTCCAACTTGTTTTCAAATCGAGTTTTATAGTCTATATTCAAAGGTAAGCTTGTTTGCTGCTAAGCATTTAAAAACAGAAATATAAACTGAACGTTCTAAAATGTGGCAATTTCAATAAACCACATAACTTGATAGCAGTTGAATTCCAATTTTTTAAAATATTAAATACCAAGGATGAATTGTAAACTCTTGTTTTTTCACTAGAATTTACTGAATGACAAACAATCTAAACTCAATCAAAAACAAAGATTTTATTAATATTTCAACTAAAAGACTACCACGATGCTTATTTTGTTGTGAAATTAGCAAATAGTTTGATCAATGGCTACTGTTGCTCTTAACAGTATAAATTTGCATGAAGAAAAATGTCTGCATTCCTGGCAACAGCCTTTCTATAAGCACAAGTCAATAGTCTACTGAATTTTGTAAATATTCTTTGTATAAAATTTTGCACTACTGTTGTAATATAAGAAGTCAGAATCACTTCCAAACCTAATATAAAGTGTTCTGAATCCTTTAAAATACTTAATATTTGAAATTAGGTCATCAGCAAGCCTGTCACTCTAAAATGGCTTGGGTAATATGTCTTTGTATGATGAGTTAATAGCAGTATAATTTTTTTAACATTTTGACATCCATAGCATCTGGTCATATTTGGCTCCTGCTCATTACAAATACAAAAAAAAAACAATGCCAGTTTTAGAAATTGAGATGACAGGATAATGATTCTTTAAAAATAACTTCAATAGAAAAACCTGTTGCAATATTTGTTGTAATATTGACAAAGTTTGCTTCTCCTGTTTTTACTGTCGCGCTCAAACAATACAAAAAATGTGCACATTGAAGACTACACATCATTTCTAGCCTGCTAAAATCGCCACCTCATTTTTGCTTAAAAATTTTATCAGTATACATTTGGTCTTTACTACAGAATCCTCTGAGTCATCACTTCTACTATGGTGACCGCATTACTTTATTAGCAATATTTTTATTAGCAGAATTTTTATGTCAAACATAATTTTTTTCCAAACAGTCCATAAAACAATTATACAATAAAATCATGAAATAAAGTTTAAGATAAAATATAAAATACAATATCATAAAAACAAAATCATAGTGACAATGTTTCCTTAAAGATAACTTATTTTTTATTTTCTATTTAGACTTTGTCTAATTGTTTTTCATCAGCTTCCGTTGTGGATTGACAATGATTCCCATGTACTACTGAGACATTCTGACCTATTTACTTTTTAGGCATTATTAGTACAGCACGAAAGATCAATGTTTCACGCAGTACTGTTAAAGACTTGACCTATTCATCTTTTTGTATTACTAGTACAGCTTATCTGTTTATGAATAATTTAAGAAAAAAACTTCTAACTACACTCATTTAGACATTCTGTTATTTTTAGTGTTAGTGAAGAACAACATTGTTGCTAGAACAACACAGTGTTATTATTTTGATATGTGGTTATATAACAGAGCAGCCTGTTATATTATAACATAATATAATTGTTTATATTATGTTTAACATAATATAAACAATTGATAAATTTTTCAAATATTAAAACTTTTAGAATTGTTTTTTATGGTCAGTTAGCTTTATAGGGACCTTAGAAAGGCACTGGTTTTAATCACCAATCAACTAGAGCTATAATCTATGTAATTTTCTTGTTTTAGTAATAAAGGATATATATAATGTTAATGTCGAGGGACCTTATCTCACCTTCAGCGTAGCCGATGACATTATAGACAACGGAGGAAATGTCTCACTCACATGTGTTCCTGAGTGTAAACCAAAAGTGGTTATTCCAATTCCTAAGCAGAGTAAGTTAGTTTCAATTGTGTGAATTACAATAAATACTTTTCATGAGCAACCAGCTTCTTCCTTTATTTCTGTTGGCCATAGAATTGGTTTTATGGATGTAAAGCATGTGTTTAAGCATTTAAAGCCTAATATATGAGAAGATATCAAAAATGAATATAATTTTACATAATAACTCATAGGGTTTTTTACTAAGTAGAAAACGAAGCTTATAAATACTCCATCATATTGATTTAGATCTAGAAATAAACTCAGATTTTGTCTATTTGTCATCCATTTTTATCCAGTTAGAGCAATAAAGTTATAGGAACAACAAACAAAACTCCAAATTCAAACAAAATTCACCTCAGAACCTGGAGTTCAGCAGACAGGCTTGCTTTCCATTACATTACACTGTATGTCTAACTGGCCATAGCAACAAATAACTGTGCACATACTTATGCTTCTACAATTCTGTAATGCTTTCACACTTTGGCTAGCACACTTGCCATGTCATCTAGCATACTTGAAGATAATGCTTATGGTAGAAATCATGATGCAATATTTCTCCCAATGATTGTTTGAGTTATAATAACAGCTCATATTATAGTAAAGACCTGCCACTGTATGTAAGTTATTTTAAATCTCGAACGTGAATCATGAATCTTAAATCTTTAAGCCAGTCTGTAGCATGAAAACTAAAAAGGAATAAGTTTAAGTATTCCTTTAGCTTGAAAGTATTTATGCATTGGCTTTTAAATATTATGTATTGGCCCAACCACACACAGGACAAAAGGATAAAGCAAACCATTCATTTAAAATTTAGAAAGGCAAATGTTCTATGTGTTGATTAGGAATTATTATTTTTATCGGGGGACCCATTTGTTATTACCGATGCAACACCGGGCATTCATCAACAATATATATATTAGATTATATTGTGTTATATAATCTTTAAAATTATATATCTTCTTTAGGATTATAATATATATAATATATTAGATTTTATTGCATTATATAATATCTAAGATTATATATAATCTATACGATTATAATATATATAATATTTAAGATTATATATATATGATATATTAGATTATATTGCATTATGTAATATTTAAGATTATGTAATACTATAACAATCCATGGGGTAAGAGATCAACTGCAAACTTGTATGACATAACGATAGGCTCTTACGACGGAGCAGAAAGCTGTCAGCTTGTCGGAACCTTCATGCTCCACCTTATCACTGAGAAGCTTGGCAAAAACTTTGGCTTATATTGTGACGATGGTCTAGGACTACTAAAAGATACTGCACGAAACATTGAGCGCACTAAAAAAGAACTATGTGAAATCTTCCGTAAACACAGCTTACGTAATAACACTGAAGCAAATAAGAAAGTAGTAAACTTCTTAGATGTAACTTTGAACCTTAACAACAACAGCTTCAAACCCTAAAGTAAACCTAACAATGCAATAACATATGTACCCAATGACTCTAATCATCCACCATCAATCATAAGAAACATACCTGAAACCATTAACAAAAGACTCACCAACATTTCGTCAAACAAGCAGCTCTTTGAGGAAACAAAAGCCCAATTTCAAAATGCACTTACTAGCAGTAAGTACAACTTCTTTTTAAACTACAAGAGCAACAAAGAAACTAATCAACACAGAAACAAGAATTGTACTTGTACTGTCCAGTTTGCACTCAGAGGGTTTTGGCATCAGTTCGGCTCTCTGTAGCTACTGGAAAGATTTCGAAGCACACTAGAGATTTTCTTCAAAGTTCAGGGGAATCATAATAATGTCATATCAGGATAACAGGAAGATTTGCCAATGGGGGCAATGTAATACATGCTCTATCAGGCTCTGGGAGGCGGTTGGCACAATGGTCGGATTGATGAATTGAACTTTCTATTCTCAGAAGCAAGATCAAGTAGAAAAGCTCAACTTTTCTAAAGCATTTGCGTCCAGGGAAACTCGCCAGTAGCCTCAAACCAAGTCTAGCCTACTGAAGAACCTGCTGCCAGTTAAGGGCAAGGCCTCCATTGATCTGGAAAAAGGCAAGACATCATGATCAGTTAAATTTTTTAGCTGTTGATAGTCTATGGAGAGCATCAATTTACCATATTTTTTTCTGGAGCAACACTACAGAGGAGCTCCAGGCATCTCTGGCTGGCTTGATAAGCCCATTTTGCAAAAGATGCTTTATGTGGCAATCTATCACTCTATTTGGGGCTCCTAGACCATCAAAGCAACATAGAGAAGAAACCCGACCTTTTCATTAAACCCTGTTAGCCGGATCCTAGAGCCCCAGCTGGCTATTGGGATTTGACGAATAGGCCGGGTTCTTTCTCTCTGTTGCTTCTAACATTGCTCTTTGTGTATTGTTGCCATTGTAGAATTTTTGGGATTACGTATTTAAGGGTGTAGACTTGTGAAATTAAAGATGCATTATTCACTAGTAAATGTTCTATATATATATATATATATATATATATATATATATATATATATATATATATATATATATATATATATATATATCTATAGCTATATATAGCTATATATATCTATAGCTATATATATATTATATATATATATATATATATATATATATATATATATATATATAATACAGAATGGGACAGTGTCAAACACAATAGTCAATTTTCTGTTGTCATTACTGGTTTTAGATGGGTTTGGCAACACATCAGAGTTTAATGAGCAAGCTATACACCGGAATAGGGTGAGAATTTATTTGTTTTAAGTTTGACCATGTTTTATGGCTCGGTTAACCAATGAATGAGCCTATATTTCTATTACCGTGCTACCATGATAAAAAAACTACTTTCTATTGATATTTAGTGTATTATTGTATTATTATATTATGTTTAGTATATTCTCATATTATTGTATGTGAATATTTAGTCTTTGTAGCAAATTAGTTTTAAGCAGTTAATTCCTTATTGTATTTATTTTTAGTTGTTTCAGCAAAAAAGAGTCTAAAAGTTCTAACTTAATTTAAAGCCAAATAAGTAACAATCACTCAGAGATAAATTCAGTCTCACTAATTCAGTTTTCTTTTACTGAATTTTTTAACAAACATGTGAGCCTATTTAATCTCTCCGATGGCCAGTAAAAGCAGCTCATAATAATTTTACTGATCTCCATCAGGAGTTTGTTGGATTTGGTATTTTTTGACGAAAATTTTATTAATCATCAAACCTTTTTCTGACTTCTATCTGATTACCCCTAGTTTTCTGTGAACAACCATATAATTATTCATTAGCTTGCTATGCTACATTTCCCTATAAGTATTATTTAGGTAATGCTAATGTTGAGCGAAAGGAAACGAAGACAAAAGAATGGATTTTTTTATCAAGTATTGCTACTTTGGGTATAAAAAAGTATGTTAGCATTATTGCGCATAAGCTATTGAATACTTGGATAGTCTCTTATTTTCTCGAAATGATTTAATCAGAGATTTTAAGCGTATAAAGGTACAATGTCCGAGAACATTCAAACACAATCTTAACAAACGCATATCAATTTAGACTGAAAGCCTCAATGAAAGTCTACTTGTGTTTCTATATTTATCCAATAATGGCCCAAACCAAACATTAGCCAATCCAATCATATTCTCGACTTTTTTATATAACCTATTAAAAAGGGCACCTCTCTGTGATCAACCACCAATAGGCAGGATTCAAAAGGAGTATGCACTCAGTATGCAGAAGAAATTTGTCATAATCATACTGAAAGAAGAAGAGAGGATCTAACAAGACAGACTAGTTAAAACATATCTAATACCTATTAAGACAACCAATCAACTGAACGTAATTTGTTCGTTAGAACCAAGTACGAGGGCAGCCAACAGTCATTAATTGGAAGTCTGCCGGATATGCGCCTCTCAGACTATGTTCTAAACTTTAGATTTAAACTCTAAAAGACTATTTTAGCAGAAGTATGAGATTGTATAAAAAATATTTGTTTAATCTCAAGTACATGTATGTTTGCTGCTTGGCAACTTAGAAAACAAAATATTAGTTAAAAACCTCTCAAAGGACAATGGTTATGAAAGGGTAGAGTATATCGATACTATTCTTTTTCAAACATACATATTGTTATGGAAAGCTTTAATAACTATTACCGTAATTTTGCTCTTAGAGTCACATATACATGTATGTACGGGTAGCTGGATTCTCACTCATTTATAAAATATGGTGCATAAAAATTGTAAAACTGATCAGCTTGGTTTAAATCTGCTATTGACAGCCAGATTTAAAGGGTCACATCAATGATATCATGATTTGATAAATAGTTCGTTTGCTCAAACTACTGCCCTCTGAGTACTTTTAACCCTACCATCACGTTTGACATGTCAATTGTACCAAATGTCTCGTTAAAACATATTTCATGAAAGGGGTTTTAGAAATCCAGCAAATCACCCATAATTCTCAGTATAAGTGCTCAAATCAATTCTGGAGAGTTTGGAAAAGGAGCCATCTACTAGCTACATCTGCAACTAGTACATTTAAGGCTGTCAACTTCACAAAAACTAACTTGCTATTTAATGGAAAGTGTAAGCTAAGAGTTAACATTAACAATCAACCGAACATCCTCGAAATCAAACTGTAACTATTGAGTTCAGTTAATGGGCGTTTATTGATAAACTCATTCTCTTAAGATAGTTACAGCGGGCGAGTTCAGTTTTTTTCTAAGAAGAGAGAGTCCATGACAGCCTGATTTAACTTTTAATCAAATCTTAAAACGTCATGAAAGCACGCATGCTAAGAGCTCACACACATTCACACATTTACGCCTGCCCACTTGCCCACACCATTTGATTTGTTGGGTGTTTTCGTGCTTACTGGAGGTTTCCATTGACTGCGATAAGCAAAGTTAGCATTAAAAAATAGCTCTAAAAATAGGCTGCTAAACACACTCAAGATTATAACCTGGAAGTGAAGCTACATTTATTTAGATACAACAACTATGAGAAATATTTGTTGCAAGGATTGAACATGCTTTTATACTGATGACTAATGAGAGAACAGCTGATAAACTTATTTCACAAGTTTATTAAATTATCTATAAACATTTTGTATTCTATTTTTAAGTATTTTTTACATAATGTAAACAGAACCAGAAGATGCCTTTTTTGTTGCATTTGTGTATTTTTATCCAAATATATTATATACATATATTAAATATATATAATATAATATATTTATATATATTATATATATAAATATATTATACAACATTTTAGTAAAAAGTAAAATGAAAAAGTCAGCAACTGTTTTACATATGATAAGATAAAAGGTTGTTTTAATGGTTTCTGCTAAACTCTAACATTTCCTATTGTTTGAGAGTTATTTCATCGCAACTAGTTCTATCAGGTGCATTGTGCAGGTATTGTATTCAGTTACGCAAAGTTAATGGTTAGAGCTTTTACCCAATTGAGAGCATGCTTTTGCTCACAAAATGACAAAACCGACTAAACCAAATATTTAATTTTTAATTAAGACCAGTTGTAGACCAATTTTTATTTCTTGTAACAAATCATTGTAGAATTTAATTGATTTAAATCTCATGAAGTTCAATGTCGACGATGCTGTTCCTACACTTATCACAATCACACTGAATACACCTTATGGCAGCATAATGTCAGCCAGAAAAGAGTATGAGATAGGTAAGCCTGGCATTGTTATATGTTATAAAAACATATCATTGTCTTCTTTTGGTATTGCAGTATAGACAATGAACTTTATATTATAACTGTTGAAGGCATAGCTAATGATAAGCATAAAATTTGTTTTTCTATTTTTCATGGTTTGCACCAAGTTTGAATTTAATTGACTTATCTAAGCCTAAAGTGAGTATTATGGAGGCATCATGATAAGCTGATTACCGCAATCGAAGAAAATTAATTTAGACCTAAATAGACAAATGAAAAATGAAGTATTAATGAAATAGTTATTGTGGTAGCGGTGCATCTTAGGTCAGTACAGTAGCGTGTAACAAAAAAGGTAAAGGCCTCAACATCCTTTAATACAACCCTTTGCAAACAAGTAGCAGTCTGTGTTTTTGAGAAATTCATGAAGTTTAGCACATTCACTTTTAGACAATCAAGTTGCCGCTAGCCTTGGTTTAATATTATAATAATCTAGCTAAATAATACTATATAATATTTTACTTAAAACATTTAGGAACCTAACAATTTTTACTACAATGAAAACTGTCTTTGGCTGTCTGTTTGAAACCACGGTCTGAGATAGTGAAAAAATAGTGTGCAGTCTGGGATTCCAAATCACGGCATTAAATTTAGTAGCCAGAAGCACTTGCTTGTGGGACAACTAGAACTGAGGCTAGTGGGACAACTTTATTATCTGTACTTTCTTGGCTTACTAAACAATTTATCATACACCGCTAGAGCCATGCCGAGTCAAGACCGAGCAGAGCCGTGTCGGGTCCAGCCAAGTAGAACGAAGGCAGGAGCTTACTAGCTATATAAGCTCGAACATTTGTTTAGAAGAGCAGAGCTGTTCTGGGCCTGTTTATTGCCTGTTACTTGATCATTCTTGTACAACTTACGAACTAAGCAGAAATATATTTATAAACTCATGCACTGAGTATTGTACTAGTGGAGGAAAAGTGAAGGTCACACAAAACCTTCACAATATTGGGAAAATATTGTGCAGTGTTTGATTCCAAATCATAGCATTAAATTTAGTTGCCAAAGGCACTTGCTTGTGAGACAACTAGAACCGAGGCTAGTGGGACAACTTTATTATCTGCACTGTCTTGGCTTACTAAACAATTTATCATACAGCGTTAGACTGCCAGGGTGGTAAAAACTATGATTTTAAGTTGATTATTCTTTTTATTATTATTATTATTGTAAAAAAGTTACTTATTTAATTCTTTCACAAAGGCATCAACTTCAAAAAAGGCTAGATGTTTTGATAAAAAATATTGTGTTTGAGAAATGTGCTGTCAGCATTTTAATGAATGATACAATAAAAGAAAATATAATGAGGGATTTCAAAAACATTTCTACAAAAAGAAACTTAGAAAGACACTGTTTTTTGATAGAAAAACACAATACATTTTTATTAAACTATTCAAAAACCAGTTAAGATATGGGTAGTCAGCGATGCAGTATGTTCGTACACTCAAAATGATGCCTCTCAATTCATACTGCTTGTTTGAATCTACCGATTGCAAATAATTCTCTTGCAGTTTCTAATGTTGACATTCTTCCTGAAGACTTCATCAATCTCACAATACTGGATGAGTTCACACTGAAATTTGAATACCTTCTTCCTAGATTTACTCAATGTCCTGGAGCAGCAATACGCATTCTAAAACACAGAACCAGTCTTGATCAAACATTTGATATCAGGCGAAACAGGTGCTTTATATAAATATGATAATATCGCGAGTCGCCTATATCTATAGTTTCAATTTAATAGTGCATCAAATTAAGAGGTGCTGATGTACATAACTATACATTGCAGGTAGTTTCTGAAGGCTTAAATTTTATTAAAAAAAATTAAAATTTGTAAATAAAAACTAAAAATTTGGAATGTTTTGAAACAGACCAAAGAAATTATAGGAATAGCAAATACATGTAAGCTAATTTAGACAAACTTTGATAGCAGGTTTTAATGTGTATTTCTATCATCACTTGTGGATGGGCCTATGGATTGCCTGCCTAATTGTTCACGCGCTTAAAAATTAAGGCTAAGTAACAATAAAAACTTGTATATGATTATAACTTCATGAATCTAGTTGATTGGGTTGTTTATATGTAGATATTACAATGTCAGTGCTGTAATGCATTCAGTTTAGTCTAACATGTAATTACTTGTAGTAATTCAATAGAGTTATTTATGTGTTTAAGCTTTGTATTCTCATACAAATATTTACTTCTATGTTTTAGGGTCAAGTCTTTAATAGAAGTACTTTTCCATGTGTTTCTTTTTCTCTAATAACTTTTATTGCATAAAGTCAATTTATAAGTTTTATGATCAGTTCAAAAGTTCTTTTTGTGATTCTCTCCAAAATAATTTGACTACAACATATAGGATATCAATTATTACAACACAATATCAAATAAAGTACAACTTAAATTAATTTTCATGGGACTTAAGTAACAATCAAAGCTCATTCAAACCGGTTCTGGTTTATTGTTTTGTTTTTTTTTTGAAAATTGGTCATGTAACGCAAACTACATATTTTCTTGTGTACATACATTTTGATGCTTTTTCATGTATTTAATAGAGTTTGCCTCAAGTTTAAACAAGAGGTAAGTTTCAGTCAGGCTATTTCAGTTGGTCATATTTATGTACTGCCAGAAATGAAGTAATTGGAGCCTGACTGCGTAAAATTGTGTATTTTAATTAGGCTTGTGCATATATGAACATTTTGCCTCATTTATGTTTGATAAAGGCTAATGGTTTATTAAATTGTAATTTTTAAAGCAGAACAGTTAATACATTTGTAAAGTTACCTCTAATATAGAACTTGAATAAAAACTAAAAAACTTTTTTGATGAAAGCAAAGTAACTCGTAGCATGATTAGAAAACCAGCAAAAGGTTTTTTCTTCATCATAGCAGCTTTTTCCTAGGTTAGAAATTTTTATTTTCCCAAAAAAATATGATTGAAAATAGCTTTTCACAAAAATAATTGTTTTGCAAAGTATTTCTTATCATTTTTTTAAAAAAAATAAGAGTTAAAGGAAAAAAGCCAAGCACTTATTGACAGATTGTTTTTTTAACTGAATTGAAGTGGTTTTTGAAAAACTTAAAAAAAATATTTTATTCGCTCTGTTTCCATTAGTAATTTTTTCAAAAATAATTTTTATTTGAGAAAGTAGTACCTAGCTAATGGGTTTGTGCTACTTTAATTAGCAACTTCGGTTTAAGATTTCTTTTTAAGTTGTTGGTTTTTTTTTAATATTTTTTAAAAGATTTATTTAATCTATTCTCATGAGTAAATTTCAAAAATATTTTTGATTAGAGATTGCTAATGTCTATGGGCTACTTTAATTAGCAGCTTCAATTCACTATTTATTTTGAATGTTTGTTTATGCTCTTTTTGAGAAGTTGCTGTAAAAAAATTAATTTTAGTTAATGACTTTCATGCCTAGCAAACAAAAACACCTCTGGATTTTTTTTGCTTTTGAGCTTTACTTTGAGGACCACGGCTCTTTTACTGGGTTAAGTTTGTCTATAGAACGGTTATCTGCAAGTTATCCACGAGCCGAAATCACGATGGCTTTCACAAGTTTGATATAAATAGTTCTCCTCAGAGGTTACAGCTTGAAATGATGGATGGATATGGAAATGTTCGTTTCCGAAAGGATGTGGATGCAAAGGTTGAGAGTAAGTTGGAATTGTTAAACAGAAACAAATTGACTAAAAAATAACTTAATGTACAACTTAATTATACCAAATTAGTTGTATGTAGAGTGAGTATATTATACAGAGTCAGTTTGTATCAGGAAAATGTAGCTTGATAACTCCAGATATATTTTATAGCCTGTTTTTGGCAAAATTAATTAAACTTATATTTATTTTATTTGGGGTGGTTTGTAGGAATCTAGAGATTATCAAATTTGATTTAAATTTAAAATGTTATAGATCCCATTTATTCAAATATATCAACATGCAGCAATGACACAATAGGCTGACAAATTTCAAAATCATAAACATACTTAAATATAGTTTATTATTAGCAGCATCATCACCAAATTCAGGCCAGATTACATCAACTCTGCTGCTGTCAATATATCTTTAAACTCATGAGAAAATTATAGAATTTTTTAATAGTAGATTAGTTTTTACTTCCATAAATGACAATCTACTAAAAATGATGTCAGAGTCAAATAATATACCGGTATTACATTCTAAACTACCCTTATTGTCCATGTACCTACATATATTAACACTCTGGTAGTATTGAGTTATACACCCCTAAACACGTATGGTGTATGGTTTGCACCAGTAGTAGTGTGCGGGTGAAGCAAAACGTTGTGATTTTTAATCTCATAAGATGTACGTTTTTTTCAACATCTAACTGGACGGACATATACAGCTGTTTTTATGGTAAATGTTTCATATTTTTAGCTTTAATGCACAGCTTTCTTATCAGAATCTTCACTGTTTTATTTGTCTGTTTTATTGGTTTTAGAAACTGCTAAATTACAAACCGCTGCTGAATTACAAACCACAAGTGAGATACGTGCTAATCGACAAATACCTGAAAAACTATCCGAAGATGCTATAGTTGTTATTATTGCAGCTCTAGTTAGCCTAGCCTTTGCAGTAAGAATTTCTAACACATTTTTAATGAACATTAGTTGTTGCAACACTGTCATATGTGTTATAAGTATCATTTTATATAGCCAATCAGCTGTCCACAAGTGTAAACTAATATGTTCATTTAAGAAATACGTACAAATGCAAATGATACTTTAGAGATGCATTATCGAAAGTATGTTAGTTTGCTAAAGATGCAAGGCTTGGAAAATAGTTAAATAATTTTTTTATTAATGTAAATATATTTTTTATAAAAAACTGGAACAAACGATTAGTTTAAACAAAAGTTTTTTAAATTTTCAAAAATAAAGTATTGGCATTTTACACAGACTAAATATAGTAAAGAATTTCTATACTAATCATAAAAACTTATGAAGTGATTCGATTTTATACTGTCAAAGACATTAGATACGTTAAGTATACAAACAATTTTAGCCAACACGACTCATTCATTTTTAAATATGGACATGAGGAATCTTTGCACAAAAATCTGTTTACCAACTAAGCAGTCAGAACTTCAATTATAGGTTTGGTGATGTACAAAGTAAAACCTCAGGTAATTATAGTCTAGATACAAAAGCTTTTAACGTATGACAACCAATGTTCTTGAAACAATGACTAGTTGTTAAACAGTCGCAAGGGTCATTCTTTAAATCTAATAATTTTGCATTGATTCAGCCTTGTATCATTATATAATCAAAACTATTAACAATAAAATAATATCAAACATCTGTAAATAAATTTGTCCTAGTTTCTGATGATGAGAGAATACAAAACTACAACTGAGTGATAATTGATATTTCTGTGATGTTGATTGAATTAATTTGAATACATATAAATAATTTGCATTTAATTCATAAAGCTCCTAGATTCCATGGTAAACTAATGTGAGATAATGATGGTATGTTTATCTGAGGGCTTTCTGTCTCCTGTATTGCCAATGATACACCTCAAATCATCTATCATTATAATTATATGACAATAAAAAAGATATTACCTTATTGGCTCCTACATTATAAATTACAACCTGTGATTCCATTTTTCTGTTATTTATAAACTTATCATTTTATGTAATTCATACTATTTGATAGTATACAAATAAACCATGAGTAGGTATAGGAATAAACTGAATAAAATACAGTAAACTCTTATAAGAATTTTTTCAACTACCAAAGAAAGCTTTTGCTAATAAAGCAAATACTGAAGCATAATAATTGGGGTTGTTGTAAAATTGACTGTATATTCAAACAAATTGATGACCGTAAAATGATTTGCCATATAAGTTGCTACAGGGAAATCCTTTAACTTTGAGCAGTATTCCTAAAATTTGCTCTTCCCGGTAGAACCAGCTACGTGTTCGAGTAGAAAGAAAATGTATTTGATTACATATATTGTACAAACCAGAGCATGCGATAGCAAAACAACATTTTAGTTTCCAGTTTTCCTGTGTTCTTGCGCTTGGCCTGTTTTTATAGCAAAGGTCGACCTACTTCTTTTGCGAGTCATTTAGTCTCTCCAGTTGCCCTTATAACAGAATACAACAGATTTGAATCTAGTCTTTCCGGCTGGAATTCGGCTAGCACCCGAGATACCACTGGGCCACGATAAACCACCGTATTATCAGCACACCTGTCTATCTCTCATTGCATGCTGGTTCATAATGGTACTCGTATATGTATATATAATAGAAATTCAACTATACATAACTTTTCTACCCAGAAGGTGGCAAGATAGAAAACTATGTTTTAAGGCCAACTATGGAACTCGCGCTATTCAAATCAAATTTGAGAACTTTCACTGACTTGACGCTTGTATGTTTTATAGCATTTTTTGTGTAATACGAAGCAAAAACTTTGCAGAAATTTTGTTCGATATGTGAAATTTACTTGGTAAAGGTTTATGTTATAGGATTGTTTAACCTTATCTATCATAATTTTCAAACAAAATAGTTTTTAAGCTGTTGAAAGGTTTGATTATGAACATATCCAGTTTAGTTAATCAAGTGCATGTATTTTGTATCTGAGAGTACTAAACAATGATCAACATGAAATGACATATAAATATGTTGTATTTTTAGGTACTAGTTGGATTTCTTATATCTTATTTGTACCGTCGCCGAAAGGTAATGAGACGCAGAGCCAGAATAAAGACAAAGACTATCAGAGTAAACGCACCTCAAGCGATGATGTTGAACACCGCTGTCCACGAACATAAGAATCCTGTAATAGAAGATGTTTATAACCTGTCAGCGCAACCAGAATATTATGAAGCTCCTGCGGGTTACTATCAAGCACATGTAGATAACTATTACACAAGTATAAAATAGTGGAAAAAACCAAAGTGACACGCAGAGAATCGGCTACTAAAATATAACAAAATGATTTCAACTAAATTTATTTGCGCAGACATTTCAAAATATTTTCTTTCTGTCTACATCTGGTATTAAACCTCTTTCAATGCTGTCTGCAAAATTTGCAGCCTTTGTTGTTTTATTTCAAATATGTTGCTCATGTTTCCCAAAACTATTTTAATTACGTATCATAATGAATCTTTGATTGAATCTAAAATTAAAATTTTTTGTCTCATATAAATATTACCAAATATAAGTGTTGTTATTTGATAGAAAAGTACTTTTGATAATGAATGTTTTGCATGTATTAAAAGTGTTTTGTGATTGGCTAGCTAAAGCACAACCAATAATCTCCCTTGTTTAGCAGTTGAACTTGCTCTCTTTATTTTAATCCAGTTTCAAACTAGTTCCACAAGGCTTGTGGTAGACTGACCGAATTAAAAAAAGCCGGGCAACTAAAAAAAACAAATATATATTTACATGACAATAATCATCCATTTAGTGAGTTGCTAAAGAAAACATTTTGTTTATTTCAATTCATCAAAGTTGTTTAAGAATAAAATATGGTTTTCACACAATACGAGTATATATCTAGGACACCTTGTATTTGTTTATAGAAAAACCTGTTAATGGGATCATCTGTTTGATGTCTTTGCAACTAAAGACTATTCATCTCAACTTCTGTAGTAGGAGTCAAATTAACTATTCGATTAATAGCTAATAGCCAACTCAAAGCTAAGCCTCTTTAACCTAGCTATTGTCCCTAATGTTAGGTTATTTTACTCTTGCTAAACTAATTGGTTAAAAACGTTGGTTTAGGCAAAGGAAACTATTTTAACATAATATTTTTAGATATCCACAACACACTTTATTATTTATGGGAGAGGATCTGTTTGTAGTGAGACACTATAGCATGAGTGACCGTGCACAATGTAAAGTGCCATTGTGTGAGTATGCTGGCGAGTTTTCAAGGGCACCTCAGTGTTGAACGCGACATTTTATCAGCTGAGCAAACACTGCAGTTTCAACATTTTTCTGGCTGGCTAAAGAAATACTTAAAAAGAATGAATAACAAGATTTATAGCAACGCAGCTAATGGAAAATAGGGAATTGGTTTTATTTGAAGAGCTAGTAAGTTTTTTTTCAACGGTGTTATCTGTTTTATTTTATATAATTGAACTACATGTAGTCACAAACCAAAAATAATCACATTTTAAAATTGTCACAATTAAGACTTTTTTTGTGTTTTTAATTTTATATTTTGTGTGCGTTTATTCAAGTATTGACCGCTATTTTGTTTATCAAGAATTTAACATTTGAGTTATAATGATTGAACACAATAAATCAGTACAAATTCATGCTAACAAACTCCAAATCACTACTAATAAGTTCAAAGTGAGCTCATCCATTTGAAGTCATTGCAAAAAGTGAGGGTAAAAGCTTTGCTACATTTCATAAATTGTTGAGCTAAATAAATTACCATTTAGTCAGTCAATTGGAACCATTTAGTGTCAATTGGCTTTTGAATCAGTTCTATCTTTACAACAAACAGAAAAAAATCATTTTTATAAAAAATCAGACACAACATAGTTACGAAATGCAAGGTCACGAAACTCATTTTTCAATGAGTTAACAGAAATCAATAAACATCAACAGCTGGCAGGACTGAAGTACAGTCATACTTCGACTTACGAGCTTAATGCATTCCGAGACTGAGCTCGTATGTCAATTTACTTGCATGTTGGTGCAATTTATTTATATATAGAACAATTAAATATATATTAATTGGTTTCTATACTCTAAAAAATGCAAATAAAACACTCAAAACAAAATATTGTAACAGAAAAACCATTTTGGTTATTGTCCTAACTTATCACATGCTTTCAAAAAGCAACAAATTAAAAACAATGCAAGGAAATGTGAGTAATTAAAATGTAAAATTAAATACATACAGTAGCAGCTAACGCTAGCATTTGCCAGGGAGGGAGATATAAGTGTTATTCTGCATTACAACAGTTTAATTGGATAAATTTGGATTTTATCAAAGTCTTAAAAAACAAACTTAAAAGCAAACCTAAAAGCAAACTTTCATTTTTCGTAATTAAAATTTCTTCGGCGTTCATAGTTGGAAGTTTCTCGCTGGTTAGCTAATTTTTCCTTTGTTTTCGCTTTCATGACTAGCCGGCCGTTTTAAGATAAACCTATCTGCGGACGTTTGCTTTTGTCGCTCTTTCAACGTGTTGCGATTAGGACGAACATTGGTGTCGTCACAAAGGGTTAATGCACGACCACTAGCCAGCTTGTCTGAAAGTCTATTTTTATAATTTTTATAGATAGCACCGGCCTTTTCACATAGGCCTTTTCGCCTTTATTGAAACATCGTTTCAGTTACGCTGTCACCGGCCAATTGTTTATCTTTTATCCAATGCCTGAGCAGTCTCTCTATCAGCGGTCGTGAAGATCGCTGCGTCGTTTAGAAACGCATTATGGTTAGTCCTTTTGCAAACTAAATGCCCTAAATATAACCCTTCGGTTTGATAATTGTAGATGCATTTCTGTCATATTGCTGAGCTAGATCAATCACGCATACACATTTCGCAAATTTTACAATAATTTTCCGTTTGGTTTGGTTTTTGGTTTGGTTTGATTTTTATTGCGTAATAATAACATGACAATATGAGTAAAAAAAATACACAGAGTAGCAATAGGACATGCCAGATAGCCAGAGGCTAGAGTCAAGGCAGCCCCAGCAAGCAGTAGGAAAAGAAACAGAATCAGCGATAAGCGCACACTCCGGAGCACCAGAGTCAGGAAGGACAGTCCCAGGACGCCCACAGGCGCTCTACCAACTTCACCTTCAGCTGACCCGGAGCAGAGCCCGCACAATCACTCAAAAATTTATTATATAATTTCATTGCACTAAAAAATATCGATCTCTGTCCCTTAGAAGACAAACACTTTTTCAACTTTAATTGATTTTTACTTTTTAAACGGGTATCTTGACAATGATCTATCATAAAATCTTGCAACTCTTCCATGGGGAAAGAATTTGTTAAAAACATTAGCAGGCGATACTGGAATAAAATTTCAATTGGCATTATTTTTAAAATTTTAAAATTTTTGGAAACTGTTTGATTTGGTTTAAAATTGAGTATTATTCTGATTGCCTTTTTTTGCATGATTAAAAGTTTGTTTAAATCAGTTTTGTTGCCGTGGCCCCAAAACTCGATTCCATAAATTAAAAGAGAATAGAAAAAACTGTAGTACAAATTGATCATGGTTGATTTGTCTAGGTAGGGGCGAATGAAACGTAATATTAGTAATATGTAATTAAGTTTTTTGATGAGACTTTGGATGTGTTTTTTAAAAGTCAAGTTGTTGTCTAACGTGATACCTAAAAATTGAGTCGAATCTTTGATTTGTAGTTGAGAATTGTTTAAAGAAAGGCTTAGATTATAATTTTGAGTGTTTTTAGACGGATTTTTGAAAACTACTTGAAATGTTTTACTGTTGTTTAAAATGAGTCTGTTTGATAGGCACCATTCATTAATAATATTTAATTCCTCTTGGAGTTTAGAATTATCTGTTGAAAATATATTGGTGTCATCTGCGAATAAAATACAATCCAAAGCAGGTGCAGCATTTACTAAGTCATTTATAAAAATTAAAAATAAGAGGGGTCCTAAAATTGATCCTTGTGGGACACCAATCGTAATTGCCCTCATTTGCGAACAATCAGTATCTGTTTTGGTAAATTGAAATCTATTTTGGAGATAACTTTGAATAAGAGAGGAAGACTTTACACTAAAATTGTAGTAAAAAAGTTTGTCAATTAAAATTTTGTGATTAATCGTATCGAATGCTTTTGAAAAATCCAAAAATACGCCCTGAGTTATATTACTTTGATCTAAATTAGTATATAAAAATTCCATTAGACTGTTTATTGCTGTAGTGGTGCTTTTACCTTTTCTAAAACCAAATTGTTTAGGCGACAAGATGTTATTGGTTTCTAAAAAATCCCGTATTTGCAAAGACAAACATTTCTCTAAAATTTTTGATAAAGCAGGAAGAATGGAAATGGGCCGGTAATTAGATGGATCTGTTCTATTTCCTTTTTTAAATAATGGAGTCACGCGAGCTATTTTTAAACAATTTGGGAAATTAGATTGTTGTATAACAAGATTTATAAGATGTGTTAAAACTGGAATTAGGACTAGTTTATTTTCTTTTATTGCACGGAGAGAAATCCTATCATAGCCGGTTGCTTTAGGAAGACTGAAAGAATCAATTATTTGCAGTGTTTGGTAGGGGTCAATTATCTGGAAGCTAAAATCAATATCATTTACACAATTGTCCATAAATTTAGAAAAGTGAATATCGGAAAGTGGCAACTCATTGGCCAGTTTATTACCAACATTTACGAAATGATCATTTAAGGTCTCAGCTATATCTTGCGAGTCTGTTAGGAGTTTTCCATCTTTGTTTATGCTCGTTGGGCTATCTGAATTTTTAGAGTCTCTATTTAACAATCTGTTTATGAATTTCCACTTTTCGTTTTGATTATTTTTACATTTATCAAATTCTTTTTTATAGAATTTAGTCTTCGCAGTTTTAATTTCATTTGTGACTAAATTTCTGAAACTGTGGTAAGAGGTGTGGAGCGAAGTATTGAAAGGTTCTTTTTTGCATTTAATGTGCAATTTTCTTCGCTTATTTATCTGTTTAAGTAGATGGTGATTCATCCAAGGTTTTAAAAAGTTGAGCTTTTTCTGATTTGTGGAAATTAATTTTTTCTTCCCAGCTATTTTTATTAAATTTTGGAACGACAAAGAAAAGGATTCAAAGCTTTTGTTAACATCAGAGCAATCCATTATCGCCCGCCAATCTTGTTCAGCAAGCTTGATTGCTAGCTGATCATAGTCAATAATGAAAATGGATAAATTTGAACGCTTGGGAATTTTGATTTTAAACTCAATTGATGCAAAAACTGGTTGATGGTCAGAAATATTAAAATCTATTGTTGCAGAGTTTATGTTAGAGTCAACCCGGTTAGTTGCTATGTGGTCTATAAGGCTATTTTTGGTACTACCTAGTCTTGTCGCAGTTAAAATTGTGTTGCAAAAACCATATGATGTTAACAAGTTTTCATAATTGAATGAGTTTATGTCAAGAATATTTTCGGGACCGAGATCGATATTAATGTCACCTACAATTATTGTGTCCGGTGGTAATGTGGGGATCAAAGCTCCGAGATCCTCCAGAAAAGACGGCAGAGCGCCCGAGGGCGCCCTGTAGACTGCCAACACCGAGAAAATCCGGCGCCCCGAAGAATGCACCGACGCGAACACCGCTTCCGCCCCAGCTAGTGTAGCCGCCAAAACTCTAGCCTCAAAACCATCTGCCACATACACGCAAACTCCTCCACCTCCTTCATTTGGCCGTGAACTGCAAAGCAATCGATAATTTTTTAAAATAAATTTGTTAATATATGAATGTTCACCAAGCCAAGATTCTGATATAACGATAAGAGAAAAGTTAACATTCAGATGAGCCAAAAAAAGTTCAAATTCAGAAAACTTGTTATGAATGCTGCGAATGTTTATATGCAGAATGTTTATAGAGTTTTTTAGTACTATGCTCTTCAATGCATTAGGTTTGATCAAAGCGCTATGATGAATATTTAGTAAATCAGGTGTATCGTCGAAGCCTGGTATAGTTGCGCTAGTAATAGAAAAACCACATTAAATTATGGAAATGATTAGTTCAAGTCTATCAGGTCTTTGTCGGAAGAAATTTTAATTGCTTCTGAAGTTTTTTCTTTACGCATGAAAATGTTTCCATGATAGGTCCAAGCATATTTATAATTTAAGTCTCTTTTTTTACATCTGACTTTATAAAACAGCTCCTGTGTTGTTTTCGGCAGCTGTTCATTGATGAAGATTTTGTCTGAGTTTTCATATCCCAGAGACTTCGTAGTAATTGATTTTTTTACCATACTCTTTCTTCCATCATAGAACGCATCTCTTGCAGACATCTTGTTGAATTTTATAATAATTGCTCTCTTAGGATTTTCACCAGACTGTTTGGTTCGGAAAATTCCGTCAATGTCTTGTTCATTATAGCTAAGGTCAAGGCTGTCAGAAAGTTTCTCAATAATAGCGTGAAGATTTTCCTTATTTGTTACTGGAATTCCGTCTAGAATAAGTGATTTGTTGAATTTTTCTTGTTCTATGAGTTGGATGGATTTAGAAAGCTTTGTCAACGAGCTAGTAGATGGTTGCAGGTCAGAGTAATCTTTCTGCAAGTCGCACAATGATTTTTTAATGCTTTCAATTTCTTCGCCATAGTACGTCAAGGCTTTAGCTTGCTGCCTTTGTTCATCTTCCAGGACGGTGACACGATTACCAATACGATCCAGATGTTGACATATGCCGTTAAATTTATCCTCCATCCATTCTTTTGTTAGATCAAGTTTACTGTTGATGTCGCTAAGGGTAATGCTATCTTCAGTGATACTTGATGTTTGTCGCGTAATGTGCTTTTTGTTCGACATTTTGAAGCGAAAACTTACCCAATTTGGGGGCGGTTCATATAGATGTTACCACCCCCAAAGCTTTTCCAGGCTTTCTTCCAGATAGTCTAGCAGCTTTGTTAGTTAAAGAATTTTAAAGAGCCACTATCCAGCTTGAAATTGGTTGTAATCCTCTGAAATTGCGAGTAATCCTCAATTAAAGAATTTAAGCGTTGATAAGTGCAATAGTAAGAGAGAGAGTGTAAAACACGACTGCTCTCTACGAAAGCCAACTGCCAACTGTTTAATATCAATAGTTATCATTTGCTTTTTCTTTCCATTATCTTTCATTTTACTGGCAAACTTTCGGTCTACGCACCGTACTTTTAATTCACATATGTTTGCACTGAAAATTGCGCACAGAAAACACGGTACAAAAGTATAACCTGAGTAGTTGAAAAATACAGAGTGGTGCTGTTCTCATAAAACACTTCTGGCATACTTTGCAACTGACTCACGTGCTCGTATCTCAAACATTGCTCGTATGTTAGTGCTAAAACTTGCTTAAAAGCTAGCTCGTATTTCAAGTTTCTCGTACGTTAGAGCACTCGTAAGTTGAAGTATCACTATATTTAGAAAGTAAATGCAAAATGTGCAGATGAATATCAAAATTTTATGCTGCTGATCTAGTCAGCTTTATCCTTGTGGCTAGGTTCACTTCTACTTGTGTGGCAAGTATAATCTAAGATGACTTCACTTTCCTTAGCTGTTTTGATTATAATCAACCTTACTACTGTTGGTAGTCAACTGAACTATTGTAGCAAGAGTGAAGTTAGCTATTGTAACAGTAGTCATCAGGCACCTTAAAGCTTTAAGTCAGTTCAACTTAACTGCTGTTACTATAGGGGGACGATTTCACAAATTGCAATGTAAGTCAAATGAAATATCGTAATGGTCTGTGGAAGAAACAATAACTAACTCATACCAACCCATAAATTTGGATCGGACCAGCTTGGCTTCGATCATATATATAGAGGGCGGAGCCTATAGCCAGACTCACCTGTAAAAGGCAGTGTGATGGAAAAGATAAGCAGAGCTTGTTTGTGTTTTCTGGTTTATACATGTTTTACAGCGCACAACTAAAGTAAATATATTTATATTCTGAAGCATACTGAATTTTCTCTTCGAGTGTAAGAATTGGATGAGTGAAAAAGGCATGGTAAAATCATTTACATCAGTTGCAGCAAGGAGACAAGTCTATCCTGAGCTCAGCACCAAACACGCAAATTGGAAGAATTTTTTCCTACCTTTAAAGTGCCAGAGGAAAATTACCCACAAACCCTTGAGTGAGTCCTGCCTAAAAAATAGTAACAAAAATATTGAAGCACAACGAGAGGTTGCCTCAAAAGTGACAGCCCAGCGGATGCTTTCTGAAAGATGGCAGTACGAAACGACCTGCCACAAACCTTTCAGCTGCTTTCCTTCAGCAAAAACTACTAATGGATAGTGCGACTTGGTACCAGAGACATGTTTTAAATGTGGCACACTCCTACTCAAAAAAGAATATTGGCTAGAAGGCAAGAGGGTGAGCTAAGAGCGCCGACCCAGGCATACAACGTTTTTTGAAGTTCTGAGTGAGTGATGGTGATGCCCCGGCCTTCCAAGCTGGCACATTGGCTCAAGGCTCTCTAGTACCTTGGGGCTGAATGCATTGAAAACTTCATTCATTTCTAGGAAGTGACTTTGTTATACTTGAGGAAAGCGCTAGTAGACCAGGCGAAAGTTTGATGGTCTCTTTGATGCGTTAAGGGTTTGGTTTAGATTGTCCGCCCATCAGGTCTAAAGTCAACTTGGTACCCTGCAAACAAAGTCTAAATACAGTACCACAACAACATGCCATGAGGGTAGAAAGGCTGATCTATATCATATACAAAGAAATACCAAACCTCCGCTAAAACAACGTGACAGTGGAAGCCTTTCGTAACTCGTCCGGCAATCACAACACATTTTGACTGTGCCTACTACTACACTGGCCAATCTCGCAAGGGCTGGCAACAACTATCTTTAAATACAGGTAGTAGAACACCAGCCTACCGGCACCTTTGTAAGATATGTTGAGACTGGGTCACACAGCCAGTTGAATTTTGCAGAAACAGAGGTTACTGGCCAGCTAGACATTTAGTCCAACAACTTTTCACAAAGTGGAGTAGCGCTAAAAGCAGGCCATACTAGGAAATAAGAGAAGTGACTTTACTACTGATTTTACCTAGGCCTCAGAAAGTTGTATAGCGCTCAAGGGAGATTGCTGAATGGTTTACTCCATAAAGACTAAGCAAAAACGGTGTTGTGCACAGGATGTTCCTGTGGAAAGACGTTGCTATTCCCAGTCTTTAGGTAACTCACTTGTGACCTTACCCCAAAAAGCTGGTCAAACCCTTGCTTTTGCATTGACATATGCAAAAGAGGTCATTGCCGGAATTAAAATGAAGACTGCCAAAACTTCCCTAGCCAAGACCCAAAAGGGCTCAACTCAGATCACATTAGAGAGAAGCATTGAAACCCTGCCTAAAAAAGCACCAAGGGTGATTTCCTCACTATTCAAAGAAACTCACCAATCAGATCATCTGCCTGATATCAAACCCTAAAAAATCTGGCGGGTAAATTTTGCTTTCCTGTGATACCCACACTTGACAAGAGGGTGTTCTGCTACTTTCAATTACCAAATAAGATACACACAAATGATGAGCAGCATTGTGAGAATCAACGGAGGGCAGAGATGTACCAACTCCGGAATATAGGGAAGATGTGCTCCATCTATATCACTTTATTTTTGGCCAACAAGCATGTAGTAAGTGTAAAGAAAAGACGAGAAACTATGCATGAAGTCTATGGGGAAAGACAAATATAAATTTGGCAGGAGCATAGGAAGGAGCTTCTTTTGTATACACTTAGCTACTGGGTTTGGTTCACCAACAAGCACATGATAAGGAACCAACTCGAAGATGCAATCCAAGTCCAGAAAATTTGATCGACCAGAAAACTACTCGGTCCAAAACAATTCTGGCACAAATCTAGGCTTGATCAGACAACTGTAAAAGCGGAATGATAAGCATACTGAGCATGTCACTTAGCAGAGATATGCATTGAAGTTAAAGCGCTTGTTTGAGCAAGCCTTTAATGCTGAACTCAAAAATAAATTGCATTGAATTTATTCGCTAGTAACTTTTACTTCCTATAGAATTGAATTGCTTTGATATATTATTTCAAATAAAATAGATTTGATTTGGCTTTTTACAGCCAATATAGAAAACTTAACTTAACCATCTATTTTCAATAAACAAAAAGTTGTGATGCAAAATGCATCGATGATTTTATTATTATTGTATCTATGATTGCTACCATGCTGTCAAAATCCAGCAGGGCTAGTGATATCTCAAATGATGAAAACTGCTAGTGTTAAAAACCAAGATTTTAGGGCCATGCAATTGTAAAAGGTCCTTCAAGATTCTTTACTTTTCCACAAAAAGCCAAACCACTTGAGTTCAACCGGCCATAGATATATTTCCCAACTAAAAAATGGAATATTTTAAAATATGCAACATTCATGAGACTTCCAGGTTATCTGCGTGACTGCTCAATCATCCTCCTTTTATCCGTATCAGGGTTTTGTGAGCTTTTTTAGTGCTGGGAATAAAACTTTCTTGTACTCGGTAAACCATGTTGCAAAAGCAGTGCACCTGAAGTTTGATGAGCTTTTTTCAGTTGGAGAGAAATTATCCTGAAGTTGGTGAGCTGTGCTGCGTGAGCAGTGGCGCCCGGAGAATACTTTCTCTAACTGGCACTAAATATGGACAGTAGATGTGAACAATAAATAAAATATGAATGGGCGATGCCCAAGGAGTGTGGACTAAAGAACAGATCGGTTGGTGGAGGTCTTTTAACAAATGGTATCCCGGGCCTAAAGTCCTGATCTATCAGTTCAAGGCACCTCATTACTCAGGAACTGGAGATGAGGAGTAGTTTATTAGCCGGGTCCAAAAAGAAGTAAGAGCCAAAGTTCGAACCAAGGTAGTTGACCTACTATACCTCCAAGAGGCTTCGAACAGAAAACTCAGAGACTGTGAACAGGCTGACAGCATGAAAGCCGTCTTCAACACGCTCTATGCCGTGTTTAGTCTTTTGCCCAAACAGGCTCGCAACAAGCTGAACGCCTTGAGGTGGACTGCAGCAACCTATTTTCAAGAGTATGTTTGTCAACTGAAAAGGCTAGTCCAGGTAGCAAATGGCGACTCGCGAGGCCCTACATAACAGTCTGACATAACCAAGAAGCTGTTTGTAGCTCATTTAACTGTGCTGAGCTGCAGCGACCCTTGCTGGCTATGTCCACGGCCACTCTAACAGCGATCTTGTGCACCGAGACAGAGTTCCTGCAAATTAGGATCAAGGACAGGAAATCGACTCAACTCCAGAGCCATTGAAGAAGACCCAGCTAAATAGGCAGCTGTGGCACAAGAGCAGGCAGTCAGTCAGCTGGCTCGGATCGTGCAGCAACTGAAACAACAAGTGCAGCAGCTGCAACAAGAAGTTAATCGGCCTTAAAAAAGAAAGAAGTTGAAGCCTGGACAGTATTGGAACTGCAGAGCGCCCAAACTCATGCGCGGGCACAGTACTAAAAAGCCGGTGCACCAGTGAAATAGCAACGGGTAGCCACTGTAGCGTTAAGTACTGGTTGTATAAAAGCTCAAGACTCGTATTATCTCAGTAAAAGAAAACTAGTTGACCTTGTGTTAGATGCCTGTTGTAGCGGCCCTGATTTAACCAGGTCCTGACTGAAGAAATTCAACAATGAAGGTTCTATCCTAAAAGCGCTTGTGTCAATATAGGGAGGCCAAAAAAAAGGCGGTCCATCCTTCCAGACGGACAGTAGAAGAAATTTTTGTCGTGGCTCTTTGTAATTGTTATCAGGCCCTGAAGGACTTGAAGCCCCTATCCAATGAGGACGGGCACAAAATTTAGCATGCTCAAGTCAGGCTGCCCAGCCAGAAAAAAAGCCCGAGAGTCAGTGGGAAAGGAGCTGGCCACTACAGCGTCGGTAACCAGCTTATGCGGCCAGACTGATATGTTTCCTGTCGCTTAACCTCACTGATGCAACATCTCAAGAGCTCACTAAGAGTTTGTGTGCACCAAGCCACACCCCTAAGGCAATAAAGATAATAACAGCATGGTACGGCATCAAAAGCTTACCTTGAAGGTTGTAGGTCCCACCAGCGGCAGACAGGCCATTTAGTCATTGCGGGAATTCCAGAACTCTTCCGCCGTGACCTCAGGATGGCTTGAAAAGGTTTGACCTGCTTGGCTTAGCAGTCGTCCGCCAAGCAGCCTACTGCTAAGCCAGTGAGCCGCTCCACGGACACATATTGTGAGCACCTGTCTTTAGTTTTTTATGGCTTCAACACCATCTGATTGTATATTTTTAAAAAGGTTTTATTTTGTAGCTAAAAGTAACTGTGTTATTATAAGTGTTTTCACAGCCAATTGAATGTAAATAATACAGTCTAGAGTTAGTAAGCTTGTTTGTGTATATCAAGTTTGGCTTCAAAGTTTTAACCAATTTTTCAAGTTTTTCAAACAAATGCTGCTGTGATAAAACTGGTCACCAACCTGATTTTATGATCTGCATTAAAAGTATTTTCACTGTTAAGGTAAATTCAATTTTTTATGCTTTTACTTCTTCTGCGTGTTTTCAAGAATTAATAGTAATTTTAGTAAGGCATATACATAAGTGTGACTAACTATCGTCATGCTACTGGTACAATTTTAAAGTTGCATTGGAATTAAGAGTCAGCCTATAAACAATGAGGGTAATAAAGCTGCCTGCCGCTTGCCATTAGTCTGGCACATTGCCAATGGATAATTTGAGTAGGCTTACTAATAAGAGCTAACTAGTTGCTCTAACGATTGAGCATGCATAATATTACCCACCATGATGCTGCACCATCAGGTTGCATCAGAACGGAGAGTGGCAACATTTTTGCTCTCATATAGCAACATATATCAACATATATGCCTAGTGAATTCATCAAGCTAGTGTGACTGAATTGGTAAGGTAATGGGCTAGCAAACAGGAGGGCCCGAGATGAAATCCCCCATGTTACAGATTCTTGATTCCAAGATTTTGATAGCTATAGGTAGGCACACACAGACACATATACACAAAATTTGAAATCTATATATTTAAAACCTTATTAATAATTTAATATATATATTCATATATAATCGCATATATTCACATTAGCGCATTCAGCTAATGTTTATATATCTAGCTGAATGCCCGCCTTGTGTGGGTGTTACAAAAGTCTCTGCACAAAAAATTATTTTTATTTAACTTACCCAACATTTTCCATTTTAGCTTCTAAATGTCAGATCATGAGAAAAGTTCTTTGGATAGTTCAACTAAATTTTTAAAAAAGTAAAAAATACTAATGATGTTCAACTGTGAAATAATGAGCAAATAATGGTTGAATATTCAGTTTTGCTACAACTATCATGATATAAAATGATTTGATACTGAGACAATAATGATTAAGAAAAGAGATAAAAATCCTTAATATGTAAATTTAATAATAGAATTTAATAATCAAAACTTAGAAGTGTGTGTATATAACGGTTTACTGTTGCAACAGAAGTGCATTGTTTGATAGGCCAGGCCGGTACCCTCGATAATGATGCAAACGTAAAAATCCTATATTGATCTGTTTTTGTCTGACAAACAGAGAGAGAATGCGGAGGTAATTCCTACTCGAGATAATATAATTATTCACATGAAAAGTATTTAGCCTTTACAGATTTAGCAACTGAACCTTATGAACAACAAAAATAGAAGTGTAACAACACATTGGAAATTGAAACGACAGATTTTAAAATTGTGAAATATAAAAGTAAGCTAAGGTGGAAGAACTAATTAGTTTTTTTAATTTCAAAGGAAATAACAAGCATGAAAAGTATTATAAATTAGGAATAAAAAACTTGAACTTAGCATGTGCATTTGCGAAAAGAATATATAGTATATGGTAAGACAGATAGGAATGATAACAACTGCTTAGTCTTGCGGTTACATACCCTTGGTAGTAGACATAGTCTTGCGGTTACATACCCGTAGGTAGTAGACATAGTCTTGCGGTTGCATACCCTTGGTAGTAGGCATAGTCTTGCAGTTACATACCCATAGGTAGTAGACATAGTCTTGCGGTTACATACCCGTAGGTAGAAGACATAGTCTTGCCGTTACATACCCGTAGGTAGTAGACATAGTCTTGCGGTTGCATACCCTTGGTAGTAGACATAGTTTTGCGGTTACATACCCTTGTTAGTAGACATAGTCTTGCGGTTAAATACCCTTGGTAGTAGACATAGGATTTCGGTTGCGTACCCTTGGTAGTAGACATAGTCTTGCGGTTACATACCCGTAGGTAGTAGACATAGTCTTGCGGTTACATACCCTTGGTAGTAGATATAGTCTTGCGGTTACATACCCATAGGTAGTAGACATAGTCTTGCGGTTACATACCCGTAGGTAGTAGACATAGTCTTGCGATTACATACTCGTAGGTAGTAGACATAGTCTTGCGGTTACATACCCGTAGGTAGTAGACATAGTCTTGCGGTTACATACCCGCAAGTAGTAGACATAGTCTTGCGGTTACATACCCGTAGGTAGTAGACATAGTCTTGCGGTTACATACCCGCAGGTAGTAGACATGTGATTCAAACGTCATGAGTTCAAAACTAGGATGAAGATGATTTTTCATTGCTCAAACCTACATTCCAACCTATGGCGTTTTTGTGATGGCTGCAATTAACTGTTCTTTTTTTAGCTTTTAAGAGCTCGTAATCGCATTTCCACATATTTTGCACCTACAATGCAGCAGAGTAAGAGACGGTGAAACTTTTGATACCAAATGACTGTAATGCGACTTTTGTTTGTGTTGCAGTTTTGCCCAACAACCTTTAGGTTTGCTGTGCTGAGTCAACTATATTTGAATAGTGGCTGCTGTACTTGGTTCTGTAAGCTATAAGAAATGCAGCCTGAGGGTAACAACTCAAAAATCTTTATTTGCCATATTCATGTTTTAAAGCCCTTTTTGAAAAGACCTACAGTTTTGGAGCTATTCACTATTTGTAGTTGGCCTTGTCATTATACTGGCTTGAAGATTTAGAAGGCAATCATGAACGGTCAGTAAAAGTCATTCTTACTCTGTTATTATGATAGACTCATGTGGCAATAGAAAACAACTCCTTTGTTGTAACTATACATTTGCTGCAGCCATAAATTTGCTGTAGCAAAACATTTGCTATAGCCATATATTTGTGGTAGACCTGTAGCGACACCAGGCCAAAAATTTATTTTGACATTATATTCTCATCATTTCCACATATAATCACTCTTATATATTTGCATTACTTTTTGTATATTGTTTCTGTCTCTATTATACGATTATTTGATTAGTCAAATGAGCCGCATTTCAACAGTGAGGTTTACCACTTTTATGTAGTCTCCCGGTAAAGCAAAAAGCAATGAGTTTGAAACTGGACTAAAACAAGAATGTTTTTGTGTGTTAGGTCAACGGTATTTTTCAGATTTTGCTATCGTATAATAATGGTTATTAAATATACTTGATCGGATTTCTCTGGTGGGTTGCTATATTGCAAGCTCGTAAATCAAACATAAGTTCGAAAAAATTGATTTAGATGCAACATAGGATAAATTAAATTCAATTGGAATTTAGTATAGTGGTTAAAATTAAAACCACTATAATGTAACGGTTTTGTTATCTCAGTGTAAACATGTACAAACAGATATCCAGTATTTACGGATAAACTCAGTAAACTTATACTGACTCTAAATCTTGATTATTTGCAGTAAATACTTGTTCCTGGTTTAGAAGACTTGGTCTGTGGAAGGAATAACTTTCAGACTGCACCATACCTATAATAGTTATTATATACACATTGTCTAAAATAGAAACAGTTTGTTAGGCAAGCAACGATGATAGTTAAATATAAGCCGTGTTACCAGCTTAGAATGAACAGCATCAATGCAATTCACTAGTAAAAACAAGTGTTCATAATGCTGGGGTTAGAAGGAAGTAACTTACACAAGCCAGTCTTACCTTATAGGTAGAATGTATGTTGTAAAAACCTTAAAGCGTCAAAAGTAGGCCGATAAAGGATTTTGCCGGCATTTACTCAGGCACGATCTATGATGTAAGAATTGCTGCATAAAATGTGAAAGAAGTTTGGATGGTTTCACTTGTTTTATTCAAAGGAATTCCCATTAGTAGTGTAGTCACCACTAGTCTGCTCTCCTAGTGATAGTGCTCCCATATATATATATATATATCTATTTTGCCACCCCCCCCCCCCCCCCCCCCGTACCATATGTAGGATCCGACAAGAAACTGTGTGAGAAAGATAATTAATGTGATCGCTAACATGTTGGCTTAGTTAAGGCAAACCTATAAGCGTTAAAAATTATTAGCGATATAAACGTATAATAGAGACAGAAACAATATGCAAAAAGTAATGCAAACATATAAGAGTGATTATATGTGGAAATTATGAGAGTAGAATGTCAAAATAAGTTTGTGGCCTGGCATCTGCTACAGGTCTACCACAAATATATGGCTACAGCAAATGTTCTGCTACAGCAAATGTATGGCTGCAGCACATGTATGGCCACAACAAAGGAGTTGTTTTCTATTGCCACATGAGTCTATGGAGTAAGAATGACTTTTACTGATTGTTCATGATTGCTTTCTAAGTCTTCAAGCCAGTATAATGACAAGGCCAACTACAAATAGTGAATAGCTCCAAAACTTTAGGTCTTTTCAAAAAGGGCTACAAAACATGAATATGGCAAAGAAAGCTTTTTGAGTTGTTACCCTCAGGCTGCATTTCTTAGCTTACAGAACCAAGTACAACAGCCACTATTCAAACATGGTTGATTCAGCACAACAAACCTAAAGGTTGACTGCAACAAACAACAAACATCTATTGTCAGATTCGTAAGATTGCATGCCCAAACAAGCGGCTTGTATTGATAAGCTTACTCTATTGATATACCTTGCTTGCTACGATTGATGTGCTGTGAATAAGCCAATTGAGTTTGGCATTTGGTAATGTTCACGCAATGTTTAACCAATACAAATCAAGTAATGTTAACAGAATTCTAAGGCATGAGGACAGGAATGTTAACAAGACTGGTACAAAAAGGTATTAGTGCGTTGCAAATCAACGACTTGTGTTGTTTGCTGATAGTCTAGATTAGGCCAAGATTTAAGGATTAGACCAGCTTTCATCCAAAGCTGCATTGCATTTGGCAAACGCCACCGATTGCACTCTTAGGTAAGAAGTACCAATGCGCATATGAAGTTAGAAGTACTAATTGCACCTTAGTGAATGCTAACAACTAACATATACCGTATTAACTTAGAATTACTAATTAAAGTCATGTTAAACTTTTCTAATATCTTTAGAGCTCACTTCCAATTAAGGCAATCTAAATGATTTCAAAGTTGCAAAGCTGCCTGTATGCTAGAAAACTACCTTTTATTGCTTTTCATACACTATTTCAGACTCATAATTTGCTTTGTAAATGAGCACAATTCATAATACTGATTCAAATTCAACATCCACAAATGCATTTGCTATCATTGTAAGTCCTTAGCACGCACTACTTGGTTATCGTAAAAAACAATTAAAATGCTCAGATCTGCTGTCACAACTATACAGTTGTCTGCGCTAATGGTTTTTTACAACTATATAACCATTTGCTAAGATCCATTGTCACTTATGCAATCGTCTGGTTTAATACTCTTTTTTGGTCAAATATTCAGAAAATTTTTGCCATTCAAAATTTTATGTTTTTTCTTAATAATCTGTAGGTCAAGAGTTTGGCAACTTCAGCACAATTATAAGCTTTTTTACGCAGTGCCTAAAATGCAACCTTCACTATTTGATAGGTCAGCCAACAAGTAATGCAGCGACAGGATCAGAGCATGAACTGGTTTTTTTCAAAGTTTTTGTTTAATTTATTATTGCTAACCTGCTGCTTCAACTAGAGATAGTCGTAAGCATGCTTAAAGATAGATGGTATAAACTTTACTAACTTTAATTTGCGGCAAAGATTACCAAAAAGTTTTTGGTAGTCTTTGCTATAATGATTATTATAATAAGAGCCGTGTCTGTCCTCACTGTTGTTTTGAGCAGAGTGGTGGTATATAGGTTGGCATATTTCTGACAACTGACATGAGAGGGTAAAGCAGCAACATAAAAGCAACAGCAGATTGAGTAAATACTGAGTAAACATATTAAACAATGATAATGAGATAAACATGAGTTCAGAGCAAAAACTGCATGCATAGTTAGAATTACCGTATAACACTGACAAAAGGCTAAGTATAGAGACAGATGAAAAGTCACATTACATTCCTAGACTCCCACTAACTTGACTTGTCATCATTCCAGTACACACTGTAGCACGTCGGAATCTATTTCAAAACACCCATGGTGGTTCTCAGTCTCTCAAATTTTGGCCTTGGTAATGGTTTATTCATTATGTCAGCTGTCATCATGTCACTGGGGCAGTATTTTATAACAATCTCTTTATTATCTTTAGCTTCTAGTACATAGTGGTACTTGACCTCAATATGTTTTGTTCTTGAATGGGCGACTGGGTTGGCGGACATAGCAATAGTTCCTTGGTTGTCTTCATTTATTAGAATAGTTGGTTTTTCTTCACCTGGTCTTAGTTTGGCAAGCAGTCGTTTCAACCAAACAGCTTGTTGGGCAGCTGAGAATAGGGCTATGTACTCAGCTTCAGATGTAGACAACGCTACCATCGGCAGCTTTTTGCTCAACCAGCTGATGGCGCCACCAGCTAGCATAAAGACTTGTCCTGAAGTAGAATGTCTGTCATCATGGTCACCCGCGTAATCAGCATCTGAGAAACCAATTATTTGGTCATCACTTGATGTGCAATATTGTAATGTGTAATTAACAGTTCCTTTCAGATACTGCGTTTAGGTGAGCATTGTTTGGGTCAGCATTAAACTTTGTGACCGCTCCCACCACTTGTGCTATATCTGGTCTTGTTCCAAGAGCCACATAAAGTAAACTGCCTGTCATTGATTGGTATAGCCTGCGATTCGTTGGTTTGCTGACTCCATCATCTTTGCACAGAGCTACACTGGTATCTGTAGGTTTTGTAACAGTATGAGCATTAGTTAGCTCATATTTATTTATGATGTGCTCCCTTTGATGCATTTCCAGCTTTTCTCTCTTTCTCTCTATTGATATGCCTAGACAATAATGTATTGCTTCCATATATTTCATTTTGAAACATGTTTTGAAATTGTCTTTCAGTTGAATCATTTCCTCTTCTGTCTTCGTTAGCAAAATTAAGTCGTCTACATATACAGCTACCAGAGTTTGTGTAGTCGGGTGTATATATATGCAAAGGTCAGCGTCAGATTGCTTGAATCCAATAGATTCCATGAATGCTCTGAATGCGTGGTTCCAACATCGAGGAGATTGCTTGAGGCCATACAATACCTTTTTCAATTTACAAACCAATGTTTCTTTTCCAGGTTGTTCATATCCTTCTGGTTGGCACATATAGACCGTTTCTTCCAGCTCTCCATTTAGGAATGTAGTTTGCACATCCATTTGGTGAATTAGCAGATTTCCCTTTACAGCATGAGCCAATATTGTATGGATAGAAGAAAATCGCACCACTGGAGCAAATGTCTCTTCGTAATCTATTCCATGTTTTTGTGTATAGCCTTTGGCTACAAGTCTCCCTTTGAATCGCTCAATCTTTCCATCTCTCCCTTGTTTAACTTTAAAGACCCACTTGCAGCCGATTGGTTTCTGGTCTTTAGGCAACTCCACTAGATCCCATGTTTCATTCTCCATCAGGGATTTGAACTCTGCATCTGCTGCAGCTTTCCATTCTAATTTATGCTCGCTGTTCATTGCTTCTGTAAAGCTGCTTAGCTCTGCAACTTCGCTAGCCAGACAAGCAACATGAGTAGAGATAATAAATTCATCAGTCCCAAATCTAATTGGTGGTCTTCACTCTCACTCTGATCTACAGCATGGGTGCTGTGCAGGTTTTTCATCGGTACTGCAGTGTGTGCTGGGTGTTGGCAAGTTTACATCAAAGTCCATATTGTTGCTCTGAGGCTGTCTGCAATCAAGTACAAAGTCTGATTCACTGAAGACAACATCACGCCTAACCAAAAAATTTCTGGATTTGACATCAAACAATCTATAGCCTTTTGACTGTCTACTATAACCAAGAAATCTAACCTTAATTGCTTTACTGTCAAGTTTTTGCCTGAGGTTATCAGCAACATGTGCATAGGCTACACAACCAAAAACTTTAAAGTTACTGACACCAGGTTTTTTACCGTACCACAGCTCGTAGGGTGTAACGTCTATATTTAGAGCAGTTGTTGTTACATGATTGCGTATGTAGGCAGCTGTTGAAACTGACTCAGCCCAATAACAATTAGACAATCTAGCATGCTTTAGCATAGTACGTGCTGATTCTACAAGTGTTCTGTTCATCCGTTCAGCGATGCCATTCTGTTGTGGCGCATAGGGAATGCTGAGTTCATGTTTGATACCTTTCTGTTTTAGGTATTCCTTAAACTCAGTTGACAGATATTCACCAGCATTATCTGTCCTCAGTGTTACAGTTTTCTCACCAGTCATGTTTACAGTTGCATTTTCAAACTCTTTAAATCTTTCAAGAGCTTCAGACTTATGTTTTAGAAAATAGACAGTGCAACAGCGAGAGTAGTCATCAATAAAGGTCAGAGAGTAAATGCTTCCACCAAGCGATTTAGTTTGCGTCGGTCCGCAAATGTCACTTTCAACAAGTTGCAACTTATGGTTACTTTGTGTGTGAGACTCTGTGAATAGTTTGCGAGCTAATTTTCCCTCTACGCAACTTTCACAGAAGGATAGAGTTTTCTCAGCATCTTTGGAGATATTGATACCATTTACTGATTGTCGAGTTATAAGTGTGCGTAGTTGTTGTTCATTCAGATGTCCTAACCGCTGGTGCCAAATGTTCATGTTAGATAATTCTGCAGCACAGGCATGTTCACTACATTTATTCATCGGCGTAAATTTTAGCTCATAGAGTTTGTCTACCAAAATACCCATGCCACGTAATTGTCCATTTTTATTGCGAATCCAGCATTTTGTTCCACTAAATTTCACAGTACTACCCATGTTCACTGCAGCTCGTACCAAGAATAGGTTACATGATAGTTGAGGGACATAGAGCACTCAGTAAGCGTAGCAGGTTTTGTTGCACTCATTATGAAGGCCATGTCTAGATGTGCATCCCCGCAACCTGTTGCTTCCACAGCTCTCCCATCTCCTAGCCTGATTTTTCTGGGCATTCAAACTCCTTAAAATTAATAAGCAATTCTCTCTGGTTTGTCATATGAGATGAATCTCCTGAATCTATCAGCCACTGCTTATTATCAGCTTGAGCTCCACCACTGCCAACAAACAGCCATTCAGTATTATTAGTACTGTTGTCATTGTCATATTGTTCAGGCTGCTGCGCTTCTACAAGTTGAGCCTGGTGGTTATTCATGTGCTCAGTTTTTTGATAAGGACACTAGTATTTCAGATGTTGAGGTGAGTTGCAAATGTAGCAGGCATGAGGTCTACAATTTTTATTAGCTTGCGCAGGTTTTTGTGCTCCCACTAGGGTTGCATCATTTTCACTCTTGACTTTTTGCTGAGGTTTCATTTCTTGTCGCTTTAGTTCTTCATTCAGTAGAGCCTGATGAACAAAGTTAATGTCCAAGTTATCATCAGCACGCACTTCCAGAGCTGTAACCAATGTTGCATAGCTTTCAGGCAAACTCCCTAAAAGAGTAACCACCTGATCCTCTGCAGCCACAGCTGCTCCTATCGCAGCAAGTTTATCCGTCATGGCATACTCTTTACATGTTGCATAATTGATGTTCCTTCAGCCATTTGTGTGCGGAAATACTGTTTCTTAAGGTAAAGCTTATTAGTTAATGTGTCTCTTTCATAATGTTTACACAGTGCCTTCCAGGCCTCACTTGGCTCCTCGTAAGATGTGATAAGGTACAACTGCGGGGTACTGATTGCCATTACGGTGGATGCAAATGTTCGCTGCGACCCTTCCTGAAATTTCTTCTTAGCTCCTTCATCTGCATCACTTGCTAGGGTAGTGCTACCATCTACGTAACCTCATAGACCTTTGCTAACAGTAAATGCTTGAGTTGAAATTTCCATGTAGTCCAGTTCGAGCCATCCAGCTTGTCAACGGTGTATTTCTCTTCTCCAGAAGCCATGATGTAATAATACGGTAACGATTACTATGTAGTCATCTATGTAGATTATGTTATTCCACAGTCCGGAGGCACCGGGCCCATAACCTGTTGTTTTGAGAAGAGAGTGGTTGTATATAGATTGGTATATTTCTGACAACTAACTGGAGAAGGTAAAGCAGCAACGTAAAAGCAACAGCAGATTGAGTAAATACTGAGTAAACATATTAAACAATGATAATCAGATAAACATGAGTTCAGAGCAAAAACCGCAAAGTTAGAATTACCGTATAATACTGACAAAAGGCTAAGTATAGAGACAGATGAAAAGTCACATTACGTTTCAACACTCACGTTTGTCCAAAACCAATACTGAAGTTGGAGAAAAAATATTGCATCATGGGGAATTCAAAATCTTGACTTTCTGCATTGCTACCTGACATGCCAACATCTGCGAAAGTTGCCATTTGGATACACTGCAAAATAATTGTACATATACTTGTTACACCCAACCATCTTTTACATCCCACCAGGCTGCCAATCTTAATTTTTACTATAATAAGAGGTGTGCATCTGTCTCTCTGAAGGCGTGCTTACCAGTTGAGAAAAATATTGCATCATATAGATTTTGAACCTGCAGCAACGAGTGTCTTCACCTGGTCCGCTTCTATGCGCGCTGTTGTTCATCTTCTTTGTTTTACAGTTGTTCTGCATATAAATATTCTCTGCTTGCTATTGGCACACCTGACGATCTCTCACAGCAAAATTCACTTCCATGTTGTTAGTTCGACCAATAACGACAATTTTCTCTCGGCAATTGATACAAAAAGATTAATTAAAATCTAAAATTTGGCACTCAGCCCACTCATCCGTTAAACAGTGTTTATTGTTTCAGGTTTTTCATCGCAATATGAAATTTTTGTTAACTGCTGTTTCAGTTGTTAACATGTAGCAAAATTGTATCTAGATTACTACTAAAAGTAAAAATATGTAGACATCAGAGCTTGTATTCTAGTACTTAACCATAGATATATTAAACCCAGGATTGGCAAATGGCTATTATTAAAATAGAGCAAAAATGAGGCAGGTAATTGGCTATCGTTTTATGACGTTCCGTCACAGTGATGTGCATCAAGGCAACAGAGCCTTCAGTTTAGCAATGAGTTTGGTCGTGAAAGTATGCATGTCATAATAGTTTTTAAGTCATAACCGTTGCAACAAGATCAAACTATTGGTGAAATGTCATCAGAGGAGACTACAACACACTAGTTATATCCTAAATTGCCATTACTCATATGGCAAAGATGATAAAGAGTCCATAACAAGACAGAACTTCAACTCAAACAAGAAGTTCTCAACAATATCATAAGCTATCTATGCCAATTAAAAACCCCCAGGAAAAACCTGCTAGTAGAAAATAATAAGAAAACCTTCACCATTGATTTTGAGTCAGCAGCCAAATCCGTACATATCAATGCTCAATATGTTTTCAGCAAGTATACTTACATTAACTACTTCTTAACCTTTAAGATCAACCAGGATCATATTGAAACTCGGGTTTCCAAGATACGTATAAAGGGTGGCTATAACAACCACCAGGATGTCCACAGTGCTTTAGATCTACGCTTTGAACACTGCTAGTAAAAGCGGATTTCACACCAAGTCTCAATGCTAACTGTATGGATTTGGATGTGAAAAGGGCTGAAAAACTGGCTAACTCCTGCTACGTTTTCTGGCTAGTAAGAAGAAGGACAATACAATAGCTGAGGAAAATGAAAATGAGGAGTTTGGTGATAAGAAATTATTTATAACTCAAATCGATGACTGCATTATGTTCTTGACCAATGTAAAAGTAGTGGGAGGTACATTAGAAGTAGTGATGGCATAACTCTAATCTCAGTTAAGAACAGAAGAGGATTGGTGATGCTAAACCAATTGACAGTTCGAATATGTATTGCTGCAAAAACTGCTTCCGTTCACACATGGAGAGTTATGGTATCGCACAGAGAGTGATTAAACAAGTAACATCTCATACACTAACATATGTCTTATTAACCTTAATCAAGGTTTCATATGCACAGTGCATGCAACAAATCTACTCAAAACTATACTGAGTCAGCATATTAAAATCAGAATACACTGTGCCGCTTCAAAGCAGGAATCTAGTTCAACCAACCTTAGACAAAAACTATCTCGTTTAGTTATTTTCAGTTGTGTCTAATTGGTGTTTAATACAGTGGTCCAGCTTAGCTGCTTCTAAATCTCATTTGATTCATTAGTTTGTTATTAGTTTAATTTCTATTTGGTCACTCTTTGTATTATCAATGATATAGAAGCTTCAAGTCATTGGTATTATCTAGTAACATGTGTGTAAGACTCTTGCCTTTCTCATGCAAAGTCAGTTTTATACCTTTTTGATAGATTATGCAGTCTCAGATGCACAAACCACACAAAAAATTGTGCAGGTTTCTGTGTTAAGTCAATAGGAGTTCATAGATTCGCTGATTCACTTTACACATCACCATGACGTTGCGTCAAACTATTTATACGCCTCACTTATTTAGATTATTCACATACCTGGAGTTTACTATATCTATGTACTTAACTAACGGCAATAATTAGAAAGGTTGCACCATATACGCCACGAGCTTATACATACATGCAAGTATATACCATGTTTGCTTTATATTTGCTTATTATTCTACTGTTCTAGTTTTTGTAGAAGTATTCTGTGGTTTACTCAATTTTTTAGCAAAGCGAACTGTGGCAATGGCTACCAACAACACAGGACTACAAAGTTTACTAGCAAGATATGTAAAGGGCGTAGCCAAAGTGAGCGAGCTAAGAAAGATGCTACTTCAATCAACGGTAAATCTTCGTTTTGAAACAGTAAAAAATGTGCCAGCTGTCAATGGTTTAAAAACGGCAATTCATCGAGCTGCTATAACTAATGATATTAAAACGGTTTGTTGCATTTTATCTGGATTTACATTAGAACAACAGTATGTCGCAGTGACTTTACAAGATCATTTTCAAAGAACCGCCCTTCACTACTGTTCTAAAAATGGCTTCACCGACATGGTAGTACACTTACTTAAAAGCTTATTGCCTAGCCAGAGACAAGTCATTTTAAAAGTGAAAGATGATGCAGGAAATACCGCTTTACATCTTGCTGCTATGGGGCAGCACTTAGCTACTTGCCAAGTTCTGCTGGCTTCTGTGACTAGCAGTCAACAGAAGAGTTTGCTCGGCATCAAAAATGTTGCAAGAAAAACTGTAGAAGAACTGATTGGAGCACCAGATCTTGGCTATGGCAAGAAAATATGGGCTAAACAAGGTTGGTTGTAGATGTAACACATCAAATTCTGTTATTCGGTCGTTAATGGTAAACTGAATACAAGCAATAGAACTTGCAAACATGTAACATTTTCTACAAAAACTAATAATTTTTTTGTCAATAAATAGACAGTTTTATTAACAATTTGCGACTGCATTGCCTGCAAAAATTAAGCTTTCTCTCAGTGTTTGTGTGTAGCTATATTTTTATTTGTTCCGTAACAAACATGCAATTTTGTTAAAATATTTAGTTTCTAAGGAATTAAATTAATCTTAATGAAAAAGAAAGTTTGTTACACTGAAAATTATAAATTGGTAACAGAACAAAAAATGTCTATGGCTAATATTGTACTGCTTGTAAGGCCCACCAACTCTTGCAATGTATGTGAGGAATCTCTCAATGTTTAAATATGTCTGCTTACTGCACGCAGAAGCTGTGCATGTTGGTAGGATAATTGTCTGAGTTCAGTAGTAAGGGAAGCTTGATGATTGAAAACATGCTAAGCTGTGGACAGCATGTCAAGATTGTAAGTCATTCCCATCACAACTAGTGGCCTTTGTTGGGAATTGAACCCTAACTCATTATTTGCAGGTCAGGCCTGATAGACCGCGAGACTAAACCTGCTCTACAAATGCTAACTGTAAAAATGATTTTTATTTACAGAGTCAGAGGCAGCAAGAACTAGCAAGTACATTGCAGAAGAAAGGCTTAATAAAATTCCAATCATCCTGGGAAAATTGATATCTAAAGCCAATCAAGGTAACTCACATGCAGTGAAAGCAAATCTCAGTTGCTTTATAATAATCTAACAGAAAATACAGGTGAACGGAGATCATAATGTAAGCTCTTTCTTACAATTTTAGTTAAAAGCCAACCAAAACAATATCACTTCCTCAACAACACAGACCTCAAATGCTTTGATTGGTTTAATTATTAAGAAGTCTTGCTGCCTTGCAAATGAAGAGTCTCACATTTGGCAGTTAGTCATTAATTTTCGTATTCAGAGTTTTGTAGACATTTTGGGTAGAAGCTAATGAGCTTCAGTTTCTGTAAGCGGTTTTATAGTAAGGCCGGAACTCAGAGCTGACACTCTAAAAGTAAATGTAGCAGTGAATGTTTGCAAGCAGCAGGGAACTGCAAATAATTAGTACAGCATATGCTTTTTCAGAGAGAAAACATGACTCTGAGTAGCCCGGTACTTATCGCAGGAAGCATCAGTTTATTTTACGGTTTACTGTAAAGGACACTATAAGAAAGTCTAAGTACCACTTTTGGGATTACTCAAGCTGCAAAATTGATTAGATTAATTTGAACAACTTTTACTTGTTGATGCAGGCTCTATTAGATTAAGAAAGATCTGCAGTGCGGAACTGCTGAATGTTTAGTAAGCATATGCTTCTGCAGAATGACTTCTTACACCTGAGTAGGACCAGTGAATTGTTACAATGTGGTTATACTTTTAATTTGCTTAAGCTGTTGTCTAGCTTCTATATTTTATATTTTGAAAAGTTGGACCATTTAACCTGCTTAATAGTGGTTAAAAAAGGAACTATTTTTCTTTATGATTACCAATGTTAATTAAATGTAATTGCACAATTAAAGTAAAATTGCGTAAGTAACCCCTTGTCTAACAATACCTTCGAGGCAATATAAAAAGGTTATAAGGGTTATGCATAGCTCTGTCAAAAGATATTACATGTTCTCTGTTAGAATATCAAAATCTTCTTTTGGTTAAACTTGGGAAGTGACTAGCATTTGCAGTTTTTGTAGGAAACAATTAATGTTATATAAATTATTCTCACACTTTCAGATTATTTTTTCGTTTTTGAGTTTATTTTCTTTTCACTATAAAATAAGTAATTTTATGATTGCTGTTTTACCTTAATTGTAGGTGGAGCAGCGGCTGTGCTGCCGCTAGACATGCATCATATGTCTACTGCTGGTTCAGAAAAGGAGAAATGGCCAGATTTACCAAAAGCAACAACCGCTGCAAAAGGTATGTGGCTAATAAAATCATATAGTTATATATAATGACTTTATTTTATTATATAAAATTAATATACTATATAATATTAATATAGTGATATATTACTATAATAGAATTTTATAATAAAATTACAATATATTGGCTACATTGTGTTATGTGATCCCACGACCAAACGAGCGAGAGCGAAGTTTGAGAGTTTTTATGATAAATGCATGTGCACACAACTTACGAAAATCATTCATCAACAATTCGACGAACCCTTGTCTTGAAATCTCATCAACAAATTTAACCATCATTTTGTAGAGTCGTTAAAGTATAATAACAATACAAAACACATATAAGCCTATTTAAATATATTACCAAGTCTTTGTAAATTGTCGACAGTCTCTTAAAACTTACCCATCTGATCGGATTATACACAAATAGACAGATTATTTTGGACGAAAATTGTCACAAAATGCTTGAAAAGCTTGGTTTAATTCTAGTTAAGACCGCCAAATGAAATGCCGAGCGACAGAGAATGGAACCATTAAGCCATGCACATTTAACGAAAAAATAACGTGCACATTTCACTAGTCTATAGCATTGTCGAAATGCCGAAGGTTTCTGTAATTAACGTAGAAGTACAGAAATCGTTTCCTTTTTGCCGATTTCAAAGTAACTGACATTTTGGAAACTTTTGAGTATTTGGTATTCTAACTGGTGTCCAACGCAGTGTAAGTAAAGGAAATGACAATGATATTTTTTCCTAACGATTCTTATGAGATTATTACAATATTTAATTATAAGTATGGATGACTACAGAACAATGACTACGTAGTACAGATTTTCTATAAATCTATATAAATATCACAACTTCTTGATATTGCTAGCTATGACGTTTTGAAATGTAAACAAAATTGTGCATTGGTTTTATATTATTACTATATTAATAATATTGGTTATTCTAATAATATCAGTGCATTTTATTTCTAATATTGGCCAATATTGCATTTCTCCTATTGCAGGGGGAGAGATATAAACATATAATCTTTTCCTTTCGTTATTGTTGTTTGTTGCATATAATAACATCCACACCCAATACATTACAGCTACCATTGCAGTTATGTTATTGCACTGCAGTGCCATTTGACTGCTAATATTGCATTTCTCAACCATCAGCACCCTTTCTTTTTTTTCAATATTTCTTTGATCGTGGGCTGTATGACAGGGGAATTTCTAGTTAATATAACGTAATTCATGTGACCTCAAGTTGGAAGTGTCAGCCATTAGCAGTTTGTACGCAGCATTAGTTCTGCTCACTATGGAAATTTGCCAGCAGCTTTGTGTATACTTTATTTATGCGACAGGTTAACATAGTGATAGTGTTTTGCTAATTTTAATTTATCAAGAATTTATTCTAGTGTTTTTGCTGGCTTTCAGCTGCAGTATCATTATTAATAGCTGTGGTGTCTAAGCAACTAGTTACTATCATTAAAATAACTGCTGTCGCTGTTATTACTATATCCTGGCATTCCAGTGTGATGTAAGAGCTTATTGAGTGTAATAACTATGTGTACAATAATTCAGAAAGATGTAAAGGTAGTTGATTAGCACAATTGCTCGTGTTTCTGGTCATGTAGTCAAATATCATTGGCTTGAGTCCCATAAAAAGCAGTTTCCTCCCCCACTTTTTACCGTGGTAAAGTGTTTGCTACTAAACTGAAAGTTGCTAGTTCAAACCCTGTTTGCAAACAATATTTTTTTCAAATTTCCAAGTGGGATATCTATTATAGTAAAGACTATCATTATATTAATTACATTTAGCATCTACTAAAATTATTTTATACTTCCAATAGCTCACAGGTAAAGATAATGGAATTCAATATTGTGCTTTTTGTTTGCTGTTGCATATCTACTTGCAAATAAGGACAAAGATTTAGCAACTGCAAGTCAAAAGCAAATATTAAAAATAATTCAAGACGTATTAAAATCTAAACAAGAAGGAGTTTCAGCAGGTTATGTATGTGGTGAAGATGTGTTAATTCTCTTGTTTGTATTATATAGTCGTTGTCTGTTGTCTGTAGTCACCTAACCTTTCAATTATAGTATATTTGAAAATGTTGTCTTCATACTAAAAAACACACCGAAAATCTTCGAAAGCTATGAGTCCTACAGATTTTTTCAAAAGTCCAAAAAAGCTGAGATAGGTGTTTATTGAATAGTATTTCAATATTGTCATAACTGATAGTGTTATAACAATGTTATTTATATATCTGTATTTGTCTAAAAATGGTAATTGTAAAGTTCCCTGCAGCCATATTAAAATGCTGATAAAGGCTTTCATAGTAACATCTGTCGAAATATGCCAGAGCATCAATTCTATTTTTGATTTATTTTCTTTGCTATAATTTGTAGTTTTCCTGATTATTTACTGCTAGATTATTTTTTGCAGCTATGAATTCTGTTTGTTCAACTTAACGGTGAATAGCTGGCTGAATCTCTTAAGTTTCTGAGCTTTCCACTTTCACATTTTGGTGGCTCATTATTTTATTAATGAGAAACGATATTACCCATGTGGCCTTAGGAGATTAACTAAAACGTAAATACGCGTATCTCACTAACTCATAGACATAGGAATTTATTGAAATAAATCTGACTCTACAAATTATGTTACAAATAATTGCTTTGAGAAAGGAAAATTTATTTCAACAGAAAAAGACAACAAAATTAAGACATCATTGAAAAGTAAAATAAAATTTAATTATTTTTCAACGCCTGTAGGCATGCCCTTTGGAGAAATTAATGCAGTTAAGGGTAACAGTAAACATTTATTGTTTGTGAAATTTTGTTCACGTGCCTGTGTATTGTTTTCGGTAAATTTTTTTACCAAAAAGTTGTTTAAAGCATGTATGTTTTACAAAAGAGCAAAGGGGAGAGCGAGGGAAGAGACAAGGAGAAAGAGATGGAGAGCAAAGGAGAGAAAGAAGAGGAGAGCAAGAGAAAGAAAGAGGGGGAGAGAGGAGAGGAGAGCAAAGGAGAAAAGGTGAGAGAGAGAGAGATCGAGATCGAGATCGAGATCGAGAGAGAAGGGAAGAAAGGAGGAGAGAGGAGGAGAGAGGGGGAGAAGGGAAGAGAAGAGTAGAGAAGATGGGAGAGACAGAGAGAGGGAGAGAGGGCAAGATAGAGAGAGAGGGTAAGAGAGGGAGAGAGGGAGAGAGAGAGAGAAGGGGAAAGGGAGAGAGAGAAAGAGAGAGAGAGAGAGAGAGAGAGAGAGAGGGTAAGAGAGGGAGAGAGAGGGGGAGAAAGGAGGAGAGAGGGGGAGAAGGGGAGAAAAGAGTAGAGAAGGAGGAAGAGACACAGAGAGAGAGAAAGAGAGAGAGAGAGAGAGAGAGAGAGAGAGAGAGAGAGAGGGAGAAAAGAGGGAGAAAAGAGTAGAGAAGGAGGGAGAGACAGAGAAAGAGAAAGAGAGAGAGAGGGAGGGAGAGGGAGAGGGAGAGGGAGAGGGAGAGGGAGAGGAAGAGGGAGAGGGAGAGGGAGAGGGAGAGGGAGGGAGAGGGAGAGGGAGAGGGAGAGGGAGAGGGAGAGGGAGAGGGAGAGGAAGAGGGAGAGGGAGAGAGAGAGAGAGAGATAGAGAGAGAGACAGAGAGCGAGAGAGAGAGAGAGAGAGAGAGAGAGAGAGAGAGAAAGAGAGAGAAAGAGAGAGAAAGAGAGAGAAAGAGAGAGAAAGAGAGGGTAAGAGCGGGAGACAGAGAGGGAGCAAGGAGGAGAGAGGGGGAGAATGGGAGAGAAGAATAGAGAAGGGGGGAGAGAAAGGGAGAAAGATGAAAAGAGAAGAAATACTTCTTGCACAGAGATATATCTCTGCCTTTTTTATTGTTAGTCAGATTTAAAGTTGTCACAATGTCAATGGTCAGCTTTTTGCTACTAACAAGTTCATTTTGTATCTGTAATATTTTCTTCATTGCCTTTAATATTACGGTAACTTGAAATTCTAGAATCATTTATGACACTCCTGATAATTGTTTTTTAATAATCTTGGAGCTTGTTACTGAATCTTAAGCAGTCAAGGAAAGTGAGATGATTTTTTGTTAGCAGAACTCAGACAGAAGCCCGAATCTGACCAGTTGCCGACAGGCTTACAGAAACCAGCCAAGCATGTTGGTTACCAAGCCGAAGGTGAGTAACCAGTAATGGGAAACTTATGCAAGTGATTAAGAGTCAGTCCTTATACTATGAACTAATTTAAACTTTTGTGCTTACGGACCTTAATTTGATTTTTTTTCATGAAAATAAAACAAAGCAATCATTCAATTATTTAATTATTCAGAAACCTAAAACTGTTTAAAATAAAAGCATTTTTGAATGCAAACATTAATAAATGTGTTGTGTTTTAATTTATTAACATTTAGTTGAAATATGGCATTTCATAACAAGGTAAAATAACAGGCACCTAATTATGGCGCCACTCGCCAAAGAGGTGTGGTTTATTTCCTGGATCGCAATAGATAGTACCTTGTTTAAACAGCCTCAGATTTTACAGTCCACCGTAATAATGACACCTACTACTATGCAAACCTCTGAACTCCTGATATAATATCACTGCTAAGCATTTAATCGAAGCCTGCGTCAACAAGATATACTAGCCTTGTTCCAGCACAAGACTTTCTAGACTATGCGTGGCCATACACGTAAGATTTTGCAAACTGATTAAAAATCTAATCAGGTGTGTAATTTGATAAGAAATTATTTACATAACTTTAGGGTTTCTTTCTACTTCCTTATTGCTTCATAAATTAGTTGATGAAGTATTGAATATAATATGTGACAATAATATAATATGTAAAATATATTATATTTGTGTTAATATCAAATTAGGCTGCAACTGAAGCAACAACATTGATACTTTTATAAGGGAAAATATACAAAAATCTACAAATTTCGAATAGTGAATAGTGAAATAATAGCGGAAGAGAAAAGTGAGTAGTGAAAGATTGTAATAGGGATTATACACTAATCTTTAAATTAGTGCTAGCTCGTTGTAGATATTATACATTAATCTGCAACTTAATGCGAGCTTGTAGTAGGAACTATACAGTAATCTGTAAGTTACTTCGAGCTTGTATTTGGGATTATACAATAAGCGGTAATTGATTGCCAGTATTAATAAGATTGTAAAATGATATTTGTGTTAGTAATAGCTTGTATTAGGGATTATACAGTGAGTGGTTAATTAGTAGCAGCCTGTTAGATGGTTTGTGCAACATCATTTAAGTTAATACGAGTTTTTTATAAGGATTTTACAACAACTATTAAACTAGTGCCAGCTTGTAATAATACTATAACATAATCTTTAAGTTAGTATCAGCCCCCAAAATGTTGGATTCAGAGTTTAGGTTACCTATATGTGCAAAAAAATACAATATCTTCAATGTTTTACTTTAATATGACATATATTCCAGTGGTGCAGGTGTTGAAGGATCAGCTAGAATTAGACAATGAGCAGACAACAAAGACCACCACCAATCTTATGACAGGTACTTAGCCAAAAATATGTAACACAGTTTAGAGACATGATAGAAGCTGCTATTACCGAACTCGAAGGTCATCGCTCCTAAATACAAGACAGAAATACTGTCTGCTGTGTCACCAAATTGGCTTGTTAATAACATTACATCAACCATAGTCCGTTACTGGTACTAGTAGATTTTATATAACAGGAAATAAAGTTAAGTCTATAATTTTAATTGAACTAGGCGTCTAAAGCACAGCCTATAATTGCTATGGGTGCTGTGGGAAATCATCTGCTGATCCTAACCATTCCGTGGCATCTTTGAGTTATGCATTCAATTTTTCTTGATAGTATGCAGGATTATTTCAATAATAATCTCTTATTGCTTAATACCTCAATGATGTCTTCTGGCCATAGTCATTGCATCTACTGGTCACCGTCTAAAGCCTCCTAGCTATGCTTTTATGGTGGAATAGGCAAGCCCATGTTACGGCCATGTCCTGGGTGTCTTTCGGTGTTAGCTCAAGTTTTTTTAGCAATACCAGAATGTTTTTAAAAAAGTTTCTAAAAGTTTCTGCTAATTTTTTCATCCTGTTCTAATAATACTTTGAGTGTCTCTAATAATGCCTTGAGGGTTTATCAATCTTTCGGGTGTTCCTTATCATTCCTCAGGATAAATTATGCTAATGACTCGAGCATGCTACCAAACCCTAAGATTTGCTGACTTTGATTATCTCACAGCAAGCCTGTAAGATAATCAAAAGGAAAACATACTGATTGCCCAGAAGACTTTACTTTCTTAACACCCAGATCTGTTTTTCACCCAAGTTAGAGGTTGGAAAAACAATTGTATGTTAACCCTGCATCAGTAGTCTACCTTCCAGAGCTTTGAAATTGTTGTGTAGATGTTTATTTGTTGTGCTCTATTGGCAAAACTGACAATCTCTCACAACAATCAAGACTGTCAGAGTGCTGGTGTTGATACAAATAATTTCATATTTATTGTGCACTCTATAGCAGAACTTGTGTGCATTACGGCACATTTTATTCTGAGACGTTTTGGTTTAGTATTCAACATTTATAAAACTTGTTATGATACATGTATATCTAAGTATAAAGACGTGTCAGCATATAAGAGTCTGGTTTATTTTATTTTTACATGAAACATACTATTCAATTTTAGCTGTAAAGTTACAGCAAAAATTATCGTATCAAACAATTTTTTTTTCAGAGGTTTAATCTCTGTGACTTCAACTTTACCATCCTTGGGGCATAAAAAATAAATAAACAGAGAAAGCTTGGAAGAGAAAAAAGCGATAAGGCGCAAGGCAGTGACCGGCAGTTATAAATTTATCAATAACAGTTGAAATACTTCTTAAAAAACAATGTTTAGTGGTCAGTGTTTACACAGCTATAAATAAACTTTTACTATGTTAAATTGTGCTGAAAGTTAATTAGATTTTGCCAGCAGTCCTTTTTGTTCTGTGTTTATTAAGAGAGTTTATGACCTGTTCAGGAAGTAGGAAATGTTAAACTTATAACAGCAAATACACATGCATATAAAACATGAATACAACACAATAATTTACGTACAATTCATTAATGATACGAACATTAACTTCTGTTTATCAATTTATGGACAACAGCAAAAACTTCGCCTAAATGAAGTACAGTTTTTATATAGACTGTAGCTTCACTATTAAAGACGTCTTCTCTGATGCCATTCATACACGTAACTTAATTATTGATTTCTTAAACCAACAAATTGTTTTATATGTTTTATAGACTGTCAACAGTGATCTACATTTAGCTATCTCAATGATTATTAACTTTTAGTCTAAACTCTGTTTTTGAAGCTCATTATCATATAATATTATGCTGTATTATATTATATGTTTACAGCTATTACATTATATTACAAGTACATGGATAAGATGGATAATTGAGAATCTGAAACTCTTTGTATCAAAACAGACATAACAAACAATAATATAAAATAACTATGTATTATGTATGATATTTAATTCCGAAATGACTAAAAATATATATTGCATTTTGTACACTTAGATAAACTGGACAAGAACATTTCGGATATTACACAGTTGAAAAGAGAATTAGACATTCAAGCAAGTTTAACTGTTCAACAAGGAAGAGGTAAGTGTCAAGCTGATTACATGCAAATATTTAGTTTTAAATATTCAGTTTGTTTATCTCATGTTATTTTTGCTTTACATATCTTTTTCTTTAAAAACAAAAAGTGACACGTTCGGTAAAAAAGTTTAGGTCAGCAAAGCTGCATTCATATCAACTTAATTTAAAATGAGATGACATGCAGTTGTATGGCTAAAATAATCATTGGTCAGGTCTTCGGCATCTAAATTTATAAGACCCAAAAATAGAAATATGTTTAAAAACAACTCTGGTTTAAATACGTTTTATAGAACCTTCATAGAACTTTTTTAGAACTTCTTGAGACATTATATAGAACATATATATAGACTCTAATAGACTCTTATATATAGTACTATAGCTGTACAACCTGCTTTGCCCCAGTAATAAAAATTTTTTTGAACAGAAAATTGAATTGTATTTAACATATAATAGCATTTACCATTCTAATTTTCAAACTGCATATCATGAGCAAAGTGTTTTGCGTAATTGAAATAAATTAGGAGAGATAATATAATCAACTGAAAAAGTTTTCCAACTTTGTCAAACAAATTTTAAAATTCATATCATGAGGAAAATTTTTCGTGGATGTAAAATAAAATAAAAAATAAAAACGACTATACCAAGGTTTAGATGTGAGTGTGAAATATTTAGCAAGTAAAAGCTAAATTGAGTCTGTTTTGCTACAATTACAATAAAAGATTATTTGGTAGGGATACAATTAATACGAGCTGAGAAAACAAAACAAAATCCTGAAGATTTTAGATATAATAATAGCAATTATTGCATAGAAGTGCGTGTGTGCGTGCGCGTGTGCGCGTGTGTGTGTGTAAAAAGGTTGCTGCTGACCAGAAGCTATCTATCAAAATTTTGAATACCTCTTGATACCGGTACAAATGTAAAAATGAGATACCGTACAATTTTTGTTTAAGCGAACAGAGACATAATTTTAAGCCTTTTCCCACAGAGACAATATAATTGACTGCTTAAAAAAATCGGCCCTGACCCAAGATTTAGCAATCGAACCTTACAAAAATATTTCTTAACAGCGGTATCTTAACGCGTGGCCACATTTGTAAAATAATCAGCATGCGCTATAGCGCACGCTGCTATAGCTTTAGCTGTAGCTATATACAATGTATATACATATATATATATATGTATATATTTATATATACATATATACATATATATATATACAAATGTATATACAGTCAAACATGGATAACTCGAACTTCAAGGGACCGAGCAAAAGTGTTCGAATTATCAGAGCATTCAAGTTATCAGAGCACTGTCACAAGTCTATATATTTACTTATTTATTAGTAGATACATGTACATATACAAACTATAATATAAATCAAAAGCACAAATGGCTTGTTTCAAATTAAATGCTTCTAATGTAAAGTTTAAAACGTTTTCATGAAAAAGTATAGAGATTTTTCTATCACTTGAGATTGGTTTGTTGTTTGAGGTGATGTTATTGCCAGGACGTTTTTCAGATTGACATTGGCAAAACTTGATCGTTGTTGAAATGCTCAAAAGAAAAGACATTTTTTTCTTTTGGGGTTTTACCCACGATCAATTTTGCCGTTTTTTCTTGAAGTTTATGCAGATTACCTTACTTTACCTGGGATTCGTTAAGAGCAACACTCCGAGGCAGTTCAATTAGAAGTTTTACGAGGTTTTACGGTACATTCTATATCACTCACGCTTTTTTAATAGATACTTATTGAATGTACACACGTATTCTGTGTTTAGGTCAAACGATGAATAGTTTTTTGTAGCTCAGACAACGTATACGTTTAATTACAACATTTTTTAAGACGTTTTAAACATTCAAAATTCCGACGTTGATTCAACACGGAATCAACGTCGGAAAACTATTCATCACGGGCTAGCCGAGTCACGCACTCAAGGATTTTCGCCACGCACATACAAAACAACATGCGATTTTTGTTTTGTATGTGCGTGGCGAAAATTCTTGCGCGCGTGACCCGGCTAGCCCGCGCTATTCATCGTATCGCAGTATAAATCAAATTTCACCAAACTTTTAGAAAAGTCGTTGACAAAAATATTTTGCCGATGGTGGTAATAACGACACTTATGAATTACGAAAAGATGAAGTTTACCTCTATGGCTTTGAATAAAGTGATTTTCTAAAGCGAAAACAACCGTTTCGGTAGCTGTTGAGCAAAAAACAGTTCGAATTAACAGTGTTGAGTTCGAGTTATCTATAGCAATTTATCATTACGTGGGAACGGACCAAAGGAAATGTTCGAATTAACCATGTGTTCGAGCTATCCGTGGACGAGTTATCCATGTTTGACTGTATATATATATTTATATATATATTTATATATATATATTTGTATATTTATATATATATTTATGTATTTATATAAATTTATATACATTTATATATATTTATACATTCTTTAATAAGTATTCCTACCAATCACTACGTCTCTCAAATCTAATTACTAATAAATGAATTGCCAAAGCCTGATTCTTAAAATCGTAAGTAAAGAAATGTTGGAGACTGAGGAGATGGTGACTTTGAGATGCATGTAAATCAAAAGACAGTTTTGAAAGAAAAATAAATAAGTTGATTTATCTGAGTTAACCAAACAGCAGAGACATTTATTAAATTTATTTCAACGGTTATAAAGTATTTACTCTAAAAGAGGAGGCCTTGAATTAGGTGCCAAATATAGTGGTTGTTGCTGTTGTTAGGCCAACAGTAGTTGATAGTAGTTGTAGTTACTGATAAGCCGATAGTCGTTGATAGTTGTTAAAGTTATTGTTAGTTGTTGTAGTTTGTTGTTAGCGTTGTAGTAATTGATAGGCCTGTAATTGTTGATAGTTGTTGAAGTTTTTGTTAGGTCTCAAGTTGTTGCAAACAAGCAGGACATAGAGCTAAGCATCATTTCATCATCTACGGCTGTCAACTGTATTAAATATTTGAACTGCAAACCTATCTATTAGCTGTCCTTGCGCTCTAACGTTGGTTGTTTGTTTCTTTCCTTAGCATATGGTATCTGCATGAATTTTATACATACAGTGTTTCTGTGAGACATTGCCGCCAGTTCGTTCCGAAATTACGGTGCTAACTGATTTGCTATTTTTTTCAGCTTTTCCACCAAATATTTAGTTCAAATTTTCTTTCATTTTTTGAATTTTGCTTACCATCAATTCAAATTTTAACACAACCGTGTTTGTAGAGTAAAATGTTTAATAAACTAGCCACAGATATTGCCTTTACATCAGCTAGTAGAAAAATTGCTCAACTTACAATGATAGCACCCCGAGACAGCTAGGTAGCAGCTAGGTTATTTAAATCAACTCAAAAAAGTTAGCAGAATTAAATAAATCTTCTTTTTAAGCCACTTGCAGGCTGATCAGCTACAGGCAGAATAAGAGAGTGCCAGTAGTTTGCAACTTTTGATATATTACTAACCTTGTTTTGAATACTGTATTTAAAAATATTAAAAATTATGCAGACTGCAGTACATAAGCCAGTCCAACACAAAAAAAAATTTTTTTTACAAATAAATCATTTTGTCTGTAAGCATAGTATGTACTACTAAGTTAATAATACTCTAAAGTTTTGTAGATTTAAAAGCTGAAGTAACATTGTCTTCAAAGATTTCTTATACTTTCTTGTTTTTAATCGACAGGCTGAAGCGTATCATATCGTTAAAAGTCCTACAGGAATAATTTTCTTCTTATCCTTACATCTCACTTATGGGTCCTTGGTTTAGCTAATTAAAGATAACGCTCTGAGAGAAGCTTTTTTTATAATTAATAGAATTGTTTTAATGATAGATGAAATAAATTATACTCGTCTGTTCGTTAATTTTGTATACCATTTGAGAGATTACTTTCAGATTTCACTTTGAGATTTTACTTTCAAGTTCAAATTTTAACAACAAGTTTCTTCTTTGCAACAAAATCAATCACCATTAATACCAAAGGTTTGCAAGTATTATTATTATATGTTGTAGAAATAGCAAAGCTACAGAAAGGACTAAGGGATCAGACCCAGAAACAGACAGCAGGTAAAAGGTTTTTACCCTACTTATAGTAGTTGTTTAATGCCAGATGTTGTGATTGCAGTGGGTTAGTTTAGTGTTTTGTTCATTAAATTATTGTTTCGTGGTGACTGGTAGGTGAGATAAAGGGGTGACTAGTAGGTGAGATAAAGTGGTGACTAGTAGGTGAGATAAAGGGGTGACTAGTAGGTGAGATGAAGGGGTGACTAGTAGGTGAGATAAAAAAAAATCCTTAACATGTGTCTATCTGAGCTCTCTTAGTACTTTGTCTACAAACCCACCTACCAATTTTGAGGAGGAAGCATTGCATATTTTCTGATAAGTTTAAAAGCTAAAAAGAATGTGAAAAACTTTAGGTCACATAATTTGATATCCTTTACACAGCAGTTACCTGTAATTTTGCAATCTGAAGTTTCTTACAAACTCAAATACATGTATACTGATTTTTCAAAAATTTGAAGTGAAAACTTGGGAAATAATACTAGCATTATACTTTGGTGATTACGATACGTGTGAAACATTGATACTATTAACATATTAATATCCTGTCTATGCTGATGAGAAATTAAAAAAACTGGGCATGTAAACACAGTGCCATGATATAATCATTCAATAATGTCTATCTAATAGATGCATTATACTGTAAAATTTCCAAAAAAAAACACTCACTTCATTGCACTTTATATAAATGAAAGTGAACAAAACAGGAATGATGAAAAATACTAAAGTTTTTAGATTTATCAACAGCTACATGATCTACGAAAATATTCTATCTATTACTGTTTAGAATGTATTGTATGCTCTGCACATCTGATCATGGAGAAGATTTCAATGTGGGTATTATTCTTGTAACCCTTTAGTCAATTCTTCATTTTTACCAGAATTAGATGCAGTGAAAGCTCAGTTTCAACTGGCCAATGAGCAGTCAAAGAAGGAGGCTATGACTCTCGCGAAGGGTATGCAGATAAAGTCTAATATAGTCTTGAATAATTTGGGTAAAGTTCTCAATTTACCATTGGATCATGTTTGAAAATATCTGAGTGTGCGCGGTGCATAGTGTGTGTTGCTTGGCGCGTGTCGTGTGGTGCGTGTCGCGCGGTGCGTGGTGTGAGTGCATGTGTGTGTTAGTGTACTTGGGTGTGCGTGTGTGCATGCGTGTGTGCGTGTGTGCGTGCGTGCGTGTGTGCATGCATGTGTGTGAGCACATGTGTGCACAGAATTATCTGTGAACAGATGCGAGCATCAACATTATTAAAAGTTTCAATTGAACACTAAAATGAACAAATGAGAGATGGTAGTAATTAAAATTGCTAAAGAACTTCAGATTCTTTCAGTTACTTTTCAACAACGGACTTTAGTCTACATTTTTACAAAAAATTGTCTGAGACTAGTTTGTGGCTAGAGACTGCAGTGAGTAGTTGTTTATTTGTTCATTATTCATGGTTTTCATGGTCTCTTTATTATCTTAAACAGTTTCAGCCAATAACTATATAGTTATTTTCCATTATTCCTCTTCTCTCTTTGACAAGTCACATTCACCTATATACTATGTCACTCTTTTTATTCCTTGACTTGCTGAATGCTCGGCGTTAGGTGAGAAATAACATAACTACCTAATGCATTTGAGTGACTTACCGCATAAGCCAGTAGTCTAAATCTTTACTAAAATAATAGCAGTGTTTGAAACCAGCTCAATAAACGCTTAACGTTGCACATTAAACGCGTTAATGTTAATGTTAATGTTACGCTTAACGATAAACTGCATTAGTTTATAACCCTAATCACTTTAGGTTTGACTGTTTTAGCCAATGTAATTATTTAAGATAATGCCGGCCAACTTGTGTAATATTTGAAAACATAAAAAACATAATGCAGATTGTAAACCATTCTTCTCGAAGACTAAAACCAAGTGTTTCTAACAAAAAAATTTTTATGGTTGGGCCAAGAATATAATACTCAACATAAAAAATTATTAAAGTTAATGATACTTGTATAGCCTAAAGTTTTAAAATCTCAAGTAACATTGTTTTGTACGCTTTTTAGGCTTTCAAATGATACAAAACCACTTGCTGTTTTAGACAAAAAGCCAACTCTGATGTCAGCTGCACAGCTGACATCAATCAAATTAATTTTCTTTCACGCCACTATAATTACAGATAGGGTATAAAAACCAATAAAAAAATTATTTTGTTAAATTACTGAATCAATTTAAATTTCTATGTACTTTGCAGATTTGACAGAGCAGAAAATCAAACTTACAGAAAGAGCTCAAAAGCATGCCACAGGTATGAATAAAACAATCACCTCTGTTTTCCTAATAATAATTATAAATAAATGATGCTTTTCTTTTTTTTATCAGTTGAAAAAAAATTTAATTTCAACAATGGTTTAGTTTGTCTGTTTTTTTCACTTTAGAATTTCATTTTGAGAACAAATTTCATTTTTGCACCAAAATCTAACACCATTAATACCAAGAGTTTGTAAGTGTAGTTATTATATGTTGTAGAAATAGAAAAGCTGCAAAAAGAGCTAAAGGATCAGACCAGGAAGCAAACAGTAGGTAAGAAGTTTTCACCTCACTTATAGTAGTTGTTTAACCAGAGATGATGTTATTGCAGCGGGTTATTTTAGTGTTACATACAAAACATTATAGCTTTGTTGCTAATAATAGTTGAGATAAGGAGATTCTTAACATGTGTATCTTTATCTGAGCTTCCATAATATGTGTCTACAAACCATCCAACAATATTGAGAAGAAAGGAATGCATAGTTTCTGATAATTTTAAAGGCTAAAAGATTTTGAAAAACTTTAAGCTCACAATTTATAACGTATTTAGTTCTCTCTTACGCAGAAGTTAATTTCGAAAACGGGAACTTCTCACAAACTCCAGTACATGTCTAATGATTTTCCACACTTTTGATGTTAAAATTTGAGGCTAAACTGCTAGCATTATATGTTGGTGAAGAATATATGCGTGAAACTTTGATACTGTTACCAAATTAATGACCTGTATATGCATATCAGAAATCAAACCAACTTAGGATGTATTGGTAGCAACATAATATATTTATCTGTTTATGCCTGTTTACTAAATGCGTTAAATAAGAGATCAGTTGAAATTGTTTGAACTTCAAGTTGCTATTAAAATCAGTTAGTAACTAAAATGTCCCCAAGTTCTCAAAAAACCACTTACAGCAATGTAATTTATAAAACTGAAAGTGGATAAAACAGAAATAATGAGAAATAATAAGATTATTAGATTTATCAACAGCCATACGATCTATAAAAATAGTCTGTCTATTATTGTTTAGAGTTTATTGTAAACTATGCTCATCTGAACAATCGATCATGGAGAATGTATCAATGTGGTTAGTATTCTTGTAATACATAATTTAGTTATTTCTTCATTTTGACCAGAATTAGAAGCAGTGAAAGGTCAGCTTCAACTGGCCAATGAGCAGTCAAAAAAGGAGGCCAAGACTCATGCGATTGGTATGCAGATAAAGTCTGACATATTTTTATCATGTTTTGTGTGAAGTTCTCATTTTACCATTGCAATCAATTAAAAACATATGTGTGTGTTGTCTGGTGTTGTGTGGTGTGCGCGCGTGTGTGTGGTGTAATATGTGTGGTGTGTTGTGTGTTGTGTGCTTTGTTTTGTGTGTTGAGTGTTTTCTGTGGTATTTGGTGTGTGATGTGTGTTGTGGGGTGTCAGGCGTATGGTGTGTAGTGCGTGGTTTGAGTGGTGTGTGCCCCAGTGTGCGCTGTTTGGTGTGATTTGGTGTGGTGTAGTGTGTGCCCGATGTGTGCCTGATGTGTGCCCAATGTGTGTGTGCCCATTGTGTGTGTGCCCAATGCGTGTGCCCGATGTGCGTGAACTTGTAAATGCATGCAATTGGGGACTCACACCGGAATTTAACAGACAAATTGGGGACGTTCGGAAATTGGGGACGTCCCCAATCTTTTAACCCCTTTTTTCTTATAAAAAACTAAAAAATATATAGTTTAATCCAACTCCCGACAAAATCTGAGCACTGTCCCCAATTGCCTGCATTTGTACGAGAACATCTGTGAGTGTGGGTGTGTGAAAAAATATGTAAGTCCCCATAAAGTTTGTTAAATTCTCACACACATTTGACTTGTTTCCATTTGTTAGTAGGCAAATATTTTCGGAGTTTTCTTCTCATAGAAACTTTTTACCTAACAATTGGGGACATTATATCTTATTGGGGAGCTAATTTCTACCTTGTAAAAGCTCACAATATTTGCGAGTTTCTACAAGAATGAAATTACAAGAGATGAAAACTCACAATATTTGTGAGTGAAAAGTCACAATATTTGTGAGTTTTTTTTAATGTAGCTTCGGAAGCAAATTGAGCGTTTACACTATTTTTGAACTTATGTTTAGCTAAAGGCTATATTTGCTCTTCTGCATTACAAATGTATTTTGTAGTTTAGCATTTGCAAAGTGTTTTTTACATTATAATGTATTTGGTCAGCAGTTATACACGCTCAGCAGACATTTGAAAGTGGGTCTCGTTTGCTTCCTTCAATAGTTCAGGCCTTTAATAATCCTTGAGAGCTCTTGTACTTTTTCAAATATTCTCACATATGCATCCTTCTTCACTTATTAGCTTTCATTTTAGTATGGTTGTAGTTTATACGCAATTAAAAAAAATTGCGCTTTATTATTCAAAAGATTTGTTTTAATTCATTACGTACATTTCTTACATAAGTTATAGCTGCATAAAATCTCAGGTTAATTTCACATAGTCTTAAAAAACTTTCGTTGCTACTAAAAGATCAGAGTCAATTACAAAGATTGACAAGGTAGTATATATTTTGAGAATGAAATAGCTAGATAGAAAATTCTGCAATACATTTATCGCTCCTCATTGAAAATACTTATAGTTGTTTTAGAAAATATATATATTTCATCAAGTTTATATTGAGTATGTTGACAATACCAATCTTTTTATCTAAAGCTTGATTGTAATTTAACTCCTATGTCCCTATGCTTGCTTTTTATGTATGGCTTGAAAACAATGGAATTATACAAGTTTCAAGTTTAATCAATTGCGGTTATCAATGTGCAAAACTAAGCAGCAGTGCCAACATTTAATGAATATATTTAATTATTTTTGGCTTTTGGATTTTTGAAAAAGTGCTTGCCATCACCTCACTTGTTCTTTTTACTTTTGTTTATAATAGTTAACTCATGCTGACGCAATGTAAATATGTTGATGACTGGCATTGCTAGCAGTATAAAACGAGATACGGCAACAAAATTAATTCAGTAACGTAATTAAATTTGTTGTCTGTTTATGCCAATCGCTAATGGCCTAATGCTGAGTTATCCTTTGTACATCATACATGTGTAGAATTAATAGTTCCTAAAAGTAAATTAAAAAAATGTCATAATATGTATATTTATTACTCAACAAAGATTTCATAGACAACTATGGAACTTTTGAACTGAGTTTGAAGTAGAAATGAAGTCATGCATAACTTTTAATAGCATAATTATGAAAGTGTGCACTTGAAATTGCACATGAAATTGTCCACCGAGCTCATGAAATTGGCAAAAAGTTAAGTATACAAAGTTTTTTTGTAAACTCGCTAACAATAAAAAGATTTTTTGGGGTGTTAAATGGGTATGAAATACTGAACGCAAAAAATCATCGACATGAATGATTTTTTTAATGTTTATTACTACTTCGTTCATGGGAATGCAAAAGATAAAAAATTTTTTAATTTTATTGTAGTATTCATCATATATAATTTTAGCTGGATTTCAGTAATGTATATATGTAAGAGCCTAATACGGTTCAGTGAATGCATGAAACTTTGTTTGCTATACGATACAAAGCCAAATGCGCTTAGCTAACGTCTCAACAAATAAGCAATGCATACTGAAAATCTATATATAAATATCAGCGTCTTTTTGTCTTTTATTGTATGTTTATTTATAACAAGTATGCATTGTTTTAACATAACAATGCATAACTTACATGACTCTCTCATAAGCTTGATTGATATGCTAAGCAAGAATATTGCAATCAGTAGAGAGCTGTAGTAGGACTGAAACAGGCACAGTATGAATTACACAAATATATAAACAGTACACAGAAATAAATGCAGTACGCAGAAATAAAACAAAGCTTTATTTAAAAACGTCATTTTTATTACCCATGCAAAATCGGGCAATCTGCTTGTTTTATATAAAGCAAGAGAGGCTGCTACCTATTTGTAAAAATTCACAACAATAAAAAATCTAAAGAAGTTAGACCAATATAAAAAAAAACATTTTTTATAATTAAAACACAAAATGAAACCAAAAATTCTGTTGATCACCAAAAAAAAACCAAGTAGTAGATCTATTTGTAGTATTTGTAAATCTATAGTAGATGCTATTATTAATTTTGTTCCTAAAACTTTGCAATTATTTTTTATAGATTGCATTGTAACAAACTAATTTTAAATATCAATAGCGATAGGGCAATAATTTAATTATGGTGCTATTGTTATTGTGATTCCTAATTTGAAGTAAACAGTATTATGAGAATTATTCTATAGCTGGCCATTGACTACTTCTGTTAGAAAGCTTACCTACATTTTAATGTTTGAAAAACCGACTTTTTAACTTTTTGTTGGTCACAGTTGATTGTTTTTTTAATAGTTACTTTAAAAAACTCTCACAGCATTGGTAAAATTTTCGTGCTATCTGAGATTTATTTGAGCCAACGTGTTATCGCTTCTCAACCTTTGCCTGTCATACATTTAGCCTGTAGTGTCTTGCTTATGATTATGTAACATCGCAGAACCACAAGTTAAATATAGAGAACAAAGAAACTTATTCAGTACTGCTGGTCATCTGTAATAACAAGATTATAACATTGGATGCTTTACACACCAAATCAAAGACAAATAAGATGTTTACTTCCATAAAATTTGTGCTCAATAGCATATACAATTTACAAATATTCAATGAGTTTATTATTTTCCATTTACTCCATTTTATAATATTCTATTGGCACACGGCTTTATTGTTAATTAAAAACCAAGCAGATGCAGTGAGTGAGACATGTTTTTAATAAAATAGTAGCTTGTAAATTTCACAGACACTGCAAATAATTTGTCAATAATTTACCTAGGCGCGGGATTTTGAACTTCCTTTGCAATATCACCCAGTTAGCCTCAAACAGAACAAATTGTATTTGTTTTGTATTATTGATACTCATGTTCACGTTCACTTTAAATCACATGGTTTTTACTATGCCAATCTTTTTAAGAAAATGCGTACTTATTTTCCAATATAAATAGCTTTCAAAATGCATCAAATTACTGCTCAGGCGCCAAAGAGTAATGTTATATGTTTTAAATAGAGAAAATAAAGTGAACCACCTGTAATAATCAAGCCGGATCATATTTGCAAAATATTACATCTGAATTGATGTTGCACACAAAGATCACTGTTGTCATAAACTATACAGACATAGATCAATGTTGTCAAATATTTCACATGGAAACATCCTATTTGACATTCGCAAGAATTTTTTATAGATTGCAGTGTAGCAAACTAATTTTAGATATCAATAGTGCAATAATTTACTTATTGTTCTATTGTTATTGTGATTGCTAATTTGAACTAATCAGTTTTATGAGAATTATTTTATAACTGGTCATTGACAACTTGGGTTGTAAATTTTATCTACAGTTTCAATGTTTGGAAAACCCATTTAAATGTACTTTGTGTTACTGATAGTTGCTCTTTTTTCCATAATTACTCTGAAAATGTCTCACGGCATTAGTGAAATTTTGATGCTGTTTGCGATTTGTCTGACCCAACCTGTTATCGCTTCTCAATCTTTGCCTGTCATACCTTGAGCCTGTAGTGTCTTGCTTATGATTATGTAATATCAAAGAAGCAGGAGTTAAATCTGGAGAACAAAGAAACTTATTCAGTACTGCTGGTCATATACAATAACAAGATTATAACATTCGATGCTTTATACACCAATCAAAGACAAATCAAATGTTTACTCTCATAAAGTTTGCTCTTGCTAGCATATATAATTTACAAATATTCGATGAATTTAGTATTTTCTGTCTACTTTGCTCTACAATATTTTATTCTGCGCAAAGCTTTATGGTTAGCTAAAATGCAATCAGACTCAGCAAGTGAGACATGTTGTAAATGCTATGGTGGTTTCAAAATCTCCAGACACTGCAAATAGTTTTTAAGAATCTACCCAGGTGCCAGGTTTTAAACTTTATTTGCAACATCACCTAGCTAGCCTCAAACAGGAAATATTACATTTGTTTTGGATTAATGATAGTCGTGCTCACGTTCATTTCAGATCACATGATTTTCACTAAGCCCATTTTTTAAGGAAATGCGTACATATTTGCCTATCTAAACAGCTTTCGCAGTGCATCAAATCACTGCATAGTTTCCAAAGAGTTATCACATGCGTCTTAAATAGAAAAAATAAAATGAACAAAAGCTAACAATCAACACAAATCATATTTTTAAAATGTTTCATCTAAATTGATGTTGTTCCCATAGACTACTATTATCATACGCTATACTGACATAGGGCAATATTGTCAAATGATTTATTTGATAACATTATGAAAAACAACCTGTAATATGGAACACAAATTAATTCTTTAATCAGACTATCGAATTTAAAAAGAGTTGAACAGTTATATTTTAAAACAAATATGAAGGATCTTTCTTATGAAACCTTTTTCAATTTCTCAAGAGAAATTTATTATTTTGACAATTTATATGCAATTTAACCATAAGCAACTTATACCAGAAGAAAATTATGATAGACAATAGAATTATATCACCCCCAACTATGGAAGGCTTGAAGTCATGTATTTACTGATTTGCTTTAGTTTTTAATTTAAATCGCAATTGGAAAAATATTTTAAATTCAAAATGCATGATTCTCAAGGTTGATTGTTGGAATATCACACTCACAAAGTTTTTTTCTTTTGCATCACATTAGATAGTTCGGTTGATGTAACGGCTTGCACAGCAAGAACTCTAATAGTGAGCGATTATTGCTAAGTTGTTTTCTAGTGCCAATGTTTTTCTAATAATTTTTGTTTAATATCCGTCGTTTTGGTATACTTTCAGTGTTGTTAGAGAATCTCCTGAACCAAGTAAATATTATTATTTTCCACTTATTTTCTGCTAAACATTAAGCAGCAAGGGCCCGGGTAATCATGATGCAACATCAAACAGCAACAAGATCTATTAATAGAACAAAGCAAGTTATGCAATACGGTTACTCGCAGGCAATAATAAGATTATATGGTTTGCGGCTTTTACACAGTCTCTCATCCAGAGAAGAAATTTGTTCTCTTAAGATATGCTCTCCATAACATACTACACTGAAAAATATTTAACAGTTTTAATTACAATGCTAATTTTATATGAAGCAAGAGAGGCTGATAATTGCTTATAAAATTCACAATAATAAAAGGTCTGCAGGAATGATACCAATTTGCAAAAATATTTCGGAAAATTTAGATACAAAATTAAACAAAAACTTGTGTTGAGCACCAATAATTACCAACTGGTAGATCCCTTGTTGAAAATTCGCAAAAGCACACTTGCAAAATTGCCTGAAGATCCTTGTCAACTGTTTTTATTACTGCTGACAAAGTTATTACTTTTGGTCTTTTACTCAAGGAAGCTCACGAGCCAAAATTCCTGTTTTGTCAATTTGTAATTTTGTTTAAAAAACTACACAAGCCTTTTTAGAAATTGCACTGTAACAAAATAATTTTAGATAGCAATAGTGCAAAACCTACTTATTGTTCTATTGGGATCGCTAATTTGAACTAACCTTTTTTTTAGAAATATTCTATAGCTGGCCGTTGACTACTTTTGTTGGAAAGCTTACATATAGTTTTAAAGATTGGAAAACTCATCTCACTTTACTCTGCGTAGCTCATACATGTATATAGCCACCCCTTTTTATTAATAATTGCTTTGAAAAAGTCTCGCAGCATTGATAAACTTTCTGCGCTGTTTGAGATTTTTCTGAGCCAACATGTTTATCACTGTTGAAACTTTGCCTGTCATACATTGAACATGTCGTGTTCTGCTTATGATTATGTAATATTGAAGTAGCACCAATTAAACTCCGAGAACAAAGAAACTTATTCAATACTGCAATCAGTAAAATTCAGTACTGCTCATGCACAATAACAAGATTATAACATTTTATGCTTGTACACTACATCAAAGACAAATAAGATCCTAAACTCTCATAAAGTTTGTGCTCAATAGCGTATACACTTTTCAAATATTCAATGAATTTAATATTTTCTGTCTATTCCATTCTATAATATCCTATTCTGTGCAAGGATTTATGGTTAGCTAGAAACAAAGCAGATTCAGTGAGTAAGACATGTTGTTAATAAAATGGTTGCTTGTAAATCTCACATACACTGCAAATAATTTGTCAAGATTCTACCTAGGCGCAAGATTTTAAACTTTATTTGCAACATCAGATAGTCATGCTCACTTCTATTATATATCACATGGTTTCCACTATGCCCATTTTTTAAAGACATGCGTACATATTTGCCAATCTAAACAGCTTTCACGATCCATCAACTTACTGCACAATTGCCAAAGAGTTATGCCACGCGTCTTGAATCGAAAAAGTAAAGTGAACAACAGTTAACGGTAACGACGAATCACCTTTTCAAAATATTTCATATTATTAGTTGTTGCTCACATAGATGATTATCATCATAAACAATACTGACTTAGGAAAACATGGCCGAAGGTTTCACACTGAAATGTTATACTTAAAATTTTATTAAATACTTAAAGAATTTGATAGTTACTGTCTATTTTTATTTTTAAAAACTTCAATATGAATTAAAAGCCAAACAGGCATAGCAAGTGAAATGTGTTTGAAAGGTTGTATTCTGTTTCACAGGTTCTGAAAATAATCTGGCAAATATCTACTTAGTAGACAGCAATTCACCTTTAGTTGCAATATTGTCTTTTAGCTGTACACAAATTATATTATATTTGTATTGCATTAGTGTTGTTGTCTTGTTTACGTGTGCCAATTATAGGCTCAATAGTTTCTATCATGCTAATATTTGAAACAAATAAATATATTTTATTACACCCAATAATTTTCGTACAAGATTTAGTAAAAATCCCAAACTAATAGGTTATATGGCATACACACCCATGATAATAATTCCGAAACCGAAATGAGGATATGTGTTCAATGAATTTTTTACGGATGAAAGTATAATTAATTAATTCATCAATATTCTAAAAGTAATGGTTGTATTTTAATGAATGGTTTTGATAATATTCGTAGTTATTGAAATAGCATTGAGAAATTTTATGACTGTATGTACAGTTATGATATTTGCTTTATGTTTTCAAACCAATGGCCATACAAGCAAATGTTCATGCACTGATATTTTTACCATCAATTTGGGAAAATTTTATTACAAATGTTTTGAGATTGGTGGCGACTAATTCTGCTCTTATAATCATTGTGTAATGTTCGAAACTAATGGTTGTAATATAATAAGTATTTGTTGGGGTATTCGTCTTTCCAAATTAGAAATATTTTATTCTTTGTCATCAAATGTAACAACAAACTGAAGGAAACTTTTTATAACATCCTTGATATGAATTAATACTATGCATGCACCAGTAAATTTTGACAATTATTTCAAACCAATGGTTAAAAGGTTATGCAAACTCGTGGTTATATTGGAACCCTCAAATTAGCAACAACATAGCACAATGGCGTTGATATGCTATATCACTCAAACTGCTTTTGCAATAATTGCTCAATATCCCCGAGCAAATGGTTAAAAAATCATACACGCTTTGTGGAGATAATGGAGCAGGCATTAGGGACATTTTATTACATATGACTTCTACATATTTGTTTATACATATTTGTATGACTGTGAGCGGAGTTGCATCAATTGGCCAACTTCCCAGAATAGTTACATAATTATAAACACTGGTGATGGTATCTTAGCATCTATTTAAGGACATCTTGTCACAATAGCTATGAGATGCTTGATAACTGCGTGTAGATTGGTAATAATTGGTCAATGTTTCAAACTAATGGAAGCAATATCATTCACAGTTGCAATAATAGTTTTGCCACAAAATTGTTGAAATCTTCTCACACATTCGCTTTAAGATGGTTAACGAATAAGTGTGCACTTACAATTATAGATCAATTTTTTCAAGCTAACGTTTCAAATATAACAAAAACTTGCTGTGATATTTGTGCCATTAAATTAGAGAGATTTTACCACAGCCCAAATGCTTTGAAATGATTAGTGACTGTAAGTGAACTTACACAAAATTGTAAAGTCATATGCACATGTGATAATAGTTCTGTCATCAAATTGAGACATCTTGCCATGATGAATTTACATGGCTTAAAACTGTACATTCTTTTATCAGAATTGGTTAATGCGACCATACAAATGTTTAAAATAGCGTAAACATGTCTGAGATATTTGGCTGTCAAATTACGGCCATCTTACAGCAACAGTTTTTAGATTGTTCATGACTATGAGTTCACACATAATAATTGTTCCATGTCCCCAAATTAATGATTAAAATATCATACACACCTGTGAGAATAATTTTACCATCAAATTGGGGACATATTGTTGCAATGGTGTTGACATTGTCTATGACTGACTGTGTTCTTTTGTTCTAATTGGTCAATGTGCTCAGAAAACTGTTTAAAAAAGCATATTTATTGGGGTTGATATTTTGGCATTAAAATTGGAACATCTTGCAGCAATGGTATTATGAATGATGATGACTGTGATTTCAAATAAAATAATCAGTCAATGTCCCCAAATCAATGGTTAAAATATCATACACACGTGTGAGAATAATTTTACCATCAAATTGGGGACATATCGTTGCAATGGTGTTGACATATTCTATGACTGACTGTGTTGTTTTGTTATAATTGGTCCATGTGCTCGGAAAACTGTTTAAAAAGCATATTTATTGGGGTTGATATTTTGGCATTAAAATTGGAACATCTTGCAGCAATGGTATTATGAATGATGATGACTGTGATTTCAAATAAAATAATCAGTCAATGTCCCCAAATCCATGGTTAAAATATCATACACACGTGTGAGAATAATTTTACCATCAAATTGGGGACATATCGTTGCAATGGTGTTGACATATTCTATGACTGACTGTGTTGTTTTGTTATAATTGGTCCATGTGCTCAGAAAACTGTTTAAAAAGCATATTTATTGGTGTTGATATTTTGGCATTAAAATTGGAACATCTTGCAGCAATGGTATTATGAATGAGGATGACTGTGATTTCAAATAAAATAATCAGTCAATGTCCCCAAATCAATGGTTAAAATATCATGCACATGTGTGAGAATAATTTTACCATCAAATTGGGGACATTTCGTTGCAATGATGTTGACATATTCTATGACTGACTGTGTTGTTTTGTTATAATTGGTCCATGTGCTCAGAAAACTGTTTAAAAAGCATATTTATTGGTGTTGATATTTTGGCATTAAAATTGGAACATCTTGCAGCAATGGTATTATGAATGATGATGACTGTGATTTCAAATAAAATAATCAGTCAATGTCCCCAAATCAATGGTTAAAATATCATGCACACGTGTGAGAATAATTTTACCATCAAATTGGGGACATTTCGTTGCAATGATGTTGACATATTCTATGACTGACTGTGTTGTTTTATTATAATTGGTCAATGTACTCGGGAAACTGCTTTAGAAGCATATTTACTGGGGTTGATATTTTGGCATTAAAATTGGAACATCTTGCAGCAATGGTATTATGAATGATGATGACTGTGATTTCAAATAAAATAATCAGTCAATGTCCCCAAATCAATGGTTAAAATATCATACACACGTGTGAGAATAATTTTACCATCAAATTGGGGACATATCGCTGCAATGGAGTTGACATATTCTATGACTGACTGTGTTGTTTTGTTATAATTGGTCAATGTGCTCGGGAAACTGCTTTAGAAGCATATTTATTGGGGTTGCTATTTTGGCATTAAAATTGGAACATCTAGCAGCAATGGTATTATGAATGATGATGACTGTGATTTCAAATAAAATAATCAGTCAATGTCCCCAAATCAATGGTTAAAATATCATACACACGTGTGAGAATAATTTTACCATCAAATTGGGGACATTTCGTTGCAATGATGTTGACATATTCTATGACTAACTGTGTTGTTTTATTATAATTGGTCAATGTACTCGGGAAACTGCTTTAGAAGAATATTTACTGGGGGTTGATATTTTGGCATTAAAATTGGAACATCTTGCAGCAATGGTATTATGAATGATGATGACTGTGATTTCAAATAAAATAATCAGTCAATGTCCCCAAATCAATGGTTAAAATATCATACACACGTGTGAGAATAATTTTACCATCAACTTGGGGACATATCGCTGCAATGGAGTTGACATATTCTATGACTGACTGTGTTGTTTTGTTATAATTGGTCAATGTGCTCGGGAAACTGCTTTAGAAGCATATTTATTGGGGTTGCTATTTTGGCATTAAAATTGGAACATCTTGCAGCAATGGTATTATGAATATTCATGACTGTGATATCAAATAAGATAACCAGTCAATGTCCCCAAATCAATGGTTAAAATATCATACACACGTGTGAGAATAATTTTACCATCAAATTGGGGACATATCGTTGCAATGGTGTTGACATATTCTATGACTGACTGTGTTGTTTTGTTATAGTTGGTCCATGTGCTCAGAAAACTGTTTAAAAAGCATATTTATTGGTGTTGATATTTTGGCATTAAAATTGGAACATCTTGCAGCAATGGTATTATGAATGATGATGACTGTGATTTCAAATAAAATAATCAGTCAATGTCCCCAAATCAATGGTTAAAATATCATGCACACGTGTGAGAATAATTTTACCATCAAATTGGGGACATTTCGTTGCAATGCTGTTGACATATTCTATGACTGACTGTGTTGTTTTATTATAATTGGTCAATGTACTCGGGAAACTGCTTTAGAAGCATATTTACTGGGGTTGCTATTTTGGCATTAAAATTGGAACATCTAGCAGCAATGGTATTATGAATGATGATGACTGTGATTTCAAATAAAATAATCAGTCAATGTCCCCAAATCAATGGTTAAAATATCATACACACGTGTGAGAATAATTTTACCATCAAATTGGGGACATATCGTTGCAATGGTGTTGACATATTCTATGACTGACTGTGTTGTTTTGTTATAATTGGTCAATGTGCTCGGGAAACTGCTTTAGAAGCATATTTTTGAGGTTGGTATTTTGGCATTAAATTTGGAACATCTTGCAGCAATGGTATTAGAAATATTCATGACTGTGATATCAAATAAGATAATCAGTCAATGTCTCCAAATGAATCGTTAAAAGATCATACACACTTGTGAGAATAATTTTACCATCAAATTGGGGACATATTGTTGCAATGGTGTTGACATATTCTATGAATGACTGTGCTCTTTTGTTCTAATTGGTCAATGTGCTCAGGAAACTCCTTAAGAAGTATATTCATTGGGGTTTATACTCTGGCATTAAATTTGGAACATCTTGCAGCAATGGTATTAGGAATAATGATGACTGTGATATGAAATAAAATAATCAGTCAGTGTTCCCAAATCAATGGTAAAAATATCATACACACCTGCGATAATTTTTCTACAACCAATATAGGGATATCTTTTCTCAATAATATTTCTACTAATTTGTTAAACTAATGGTTACAAACTTGCTGATTAAAGTACCAAACATTCCCTTGTGCTCAAATTGCCCTCTAAATAGTTGAGGGTGAAAAGTACAGATTCCCTATTAGACTAGCATTGAGAGAATTTATGATATCGTGTGCACTTATAATAGTTGGTCAATTGTACCTAAATAATGAATATACTTGTATACTAATACAAAGACACTTTTGTTTTATGTTTACATCATACATCAGAAAAATTGTATGACAACATATTTGAGACTATTTTTGATGGTTTGCAGTTCCAATAACTGGCCAATTACTTCAAATAACATTGACTGTAGTATCATACGTAATGTGGATGACGTACACGCCTTCAAATTGAACAAAGTTTATTTCAATACTACCGAGATAGCTCAAATCAGTGTGTGCAGTGATAGTATTTATTTAACACTCCCAAGCTAATGGTTAAAATATTTTGCAAACTTTTGATCATATCTGCACTAAAAATTGAGTCAATCTTGTTATTAAACATTTGAATAGATTACAGTTAAATGTATGGCTTTTGCAAAGATGGGCAACTCAATATATTTTTAGGAAAATGTAATAGAAGGCAAATTTTTGGTACGGATAACACGATTTATTAAACATAAAGATATTTTTATAAGGTAAAGGTTTTTGGGCTTACATTAGGCATATTGGAGATACCAATGCTTCATTTCCAAAGCTTGATTCTAATATGTCTCCGTCTATGCTTGGCTTTTTATGCATGGCTTACAAACAAAGGAATTGCGCAAAAATTTAAATTAAAAGTGATAATCATCATGTGCAACCAAACAGAAAAGTACGACTAAAATTAACTATATCCAAATTTATTTGGCTTCCTGATTTTAAAAAAATTACTCACATTTGCTGGCCTGGTTATTTTTACTTTTGTTTAAAAAAGTTAACTCATGATCGCGCAATGTAAATTTTCTGATGGCTGCTCTTGGTAGCGATAAAAATGAGATGTAGCAAAATACTTTATCGATTATAGTAATTAAATTTGTTGCCCAGATCTCAGGGCTTAAGAGTTCTATGAAAACTATGTTAAAATGTTTACCTTGAACATACTCGCGTTAAATGTTGAAAAGTCGTAAATCTAGATAGACATCAGCCTGCAACCTTGGCCTGGCTGTTTGCAATTCAAAACCTTAACTTGAACGGATCACCATAAATTCTGTGAAGCAATTGATTACACTGAATTTATTAATAAACATAAAAGTCTCAGGTCGATTCAACCTTTGCACACCATACATGTGTAGAATTAGTACTTTAAATAGGTTTAATAAAGAACTATTAAACTTCTAAGTTAATATTTGAGGACAAAATTAAGTGATGGATAACTTTTACAAGCACATTTACGAAAGTGTGGGAAGAATATCACATACCGACAACTCCAAAATGGTTGAAAAAAACAAAAATAAGCCAGAGTTATCTTCTCTATGCAAAAGTCCCCGTTTATTAGATAAAAAATTCATACATGTGTGTGAGGTGAAGTCCCCAAAGTTAGTGTTAAATTCTCACGGGCTATAACTGAAAAACGGATAAGATGACAGCTCCAAAAATCAGTGCATTTGTAAACCCAACAAAAAATGTTTTAATATGTTGTTTTTTAAAGCTCTCAATGATAGATGAAAATTGTCCTCAAAGTGATGGTAAAAATATCGCGTCCCCAATTGCATGCGTTTACAAGACTGCGTGTGTGCGTGTGTGCGTTTTTTTGTGGTATGGTGTGGTGTGTGTGTGTGGCGTGTGTGGCGTGTGTGGCGTGTGTGTGTGGTGTCTGTTGTGCAATGTGTGAGAGTGTGTGACTGTGCATGTAGGCATGTTTAAGTGTGGGTGTGAGTGTGTGGGTGAGGGTGTGTGTGCACTGTTTGTGTGTTGATGTGGTGTGTGTATGTGTGTGTAGGTCTGTGTCTTGGCAGCGGTGTTAGTGTGAGTGTGCAGCATGTGTACGGTGTTTGCAGTTTGGGTGCAGTGTGTGCGATGTTTTTGCAGTGTATGTGCAGTGTGCGTATGGTGTGTGAACAAAGTGTCTGTAGGGTGTGTGTAGAAATACTAAATAACTTCAGCTTTTTTTCAGGTATCTTTTAACAAAGTACTTTAGTTTAACTTTTTACAAAAATTGTTAGATACTAGTTTGTGGCTATAAACGGCAGTGGCTAGTTGTTTATCTGTTCATTGGTCAGTTTCCAACATGGTGTCTTTAACACATTAATTAGTTTTAGCCAATGACGAGCCATTTCCAATATTTTTCTTTTTCTTTGATCCGCTCCATTCACCTACATGCATACTATGTATAGCCTGTCACCTTTGTACTTGTTGACTAGCTGAATGTTTGGCATTACATGAGCAATAAAATATTTATCCAATAAGTTTGTGTTATTTACCTCATAGCCTCATAGTATAAATCGTTGCATAAACATTAACAGTGTTTAGGCCAGCCTAATACTCCTTATGTTACACTTAACGATCAACTGTGCTAGTTTATAAGCTCAAGCACTTCAAGTGTGAGTATTTTAGTCAATGTAATCATTTAAGATATTTCCTGCCATTTTCTGGAATATTTGACAAGATCAAAACAAATGCTGGTTGTAAATAAACCTTTCTTCTGGGAGACTAAAACCAATTTTTTCTGATGAAAATTTTTTTTATTTATGAGCATTGCATAAACTATCCATCATAAAATGCATTCAAATTAGTAATATTTTTATGATTTATAGTTTTAAAAACTCGAATACTTTTTTTATTTTGTTGATAGTTTTCAAATGATGAACCATCCAATGGTTGTTTTAGATAAAAAAAACTCGAGTGGCATTTGCATAGCTAACAACATGCAAATTAAGTTTATAATGTTTCCAAGACTATTTTTAAAATTATTTAGTTAATTTAGATTTTTATTTCTTCTGCAGATTTGGCTGAACAAAAGAGAGAATTTACAAACAGAGCTCAACAGCTTGCCACAGGTATGAATAAAACGATCACGGCTATCTATGTCTATCGCTATGTCTATTGCTTGTTTTAGTTTTATCATCATATGTACACAGAGTGAGTTTTAGTTACTAAATTAGGAAGCTTAATGGAAGCTATGAAGGGCTATAAAGCATGTCAAAATAAGCATTTTCGGGGCCGTAAAGTTACTTCATCACTTAAAGCTTTGATGCAGCCAGCACGTTTCTAATAAGATTATTTAAAACTAATACACTTAGCAGTCCCATGCATTATGAGAGATTGTCATGAGTAATCAGTACATGCATAATTACTTACTGAAGTGGCAAGGTGGCTGAGTGGAGTAGCGGTTAGAGCGTTAGACTATAAATTCAAATGCTCGAGTTGATTTTTCAAGTGAGTCAATTTTTTTCACTAAAACTATTAGCTTTTGTTATTGTACAAACTAAGATCCAATTGGGTTTAAAGGATTAAAATACCTGAAAAGGTTTTCTATGGCCTGCTGCGATGGTATCATTGCATAATACAGTCGGTACAGCTACAAACAGGTGAATCTAAAATATCGTAATCAGGCAAATATAATGCTCACTCCAGTTAAATACTCTGTTCATTTAGCAACTAACATATAAAAACAATTTCAAGAATTACTGCAAAAAAATCAATACAAATAAAATGGGATAGAAAAAAATATGAATAGTCAACGAGTTACTGTGTTGGCAAACAATAGTCAGACCCGGGGGTCAAGGGGAGCCACCCAAACCAACTGGCAATATTGAGACTTGGAGGCAGGGCTCAGTCCCTCCAGTTTACCAAGGACTTGGATAGGCTCATCAGGCTGAGCCAAGAATAGACAAAGCTAGCTTTTCATTTTGTCCAAAGTACAACCGGTCAGCTGTTGGCTGGTAGAACAGCCAGACCAGCCAGCGAGCTACTAGGAGAAGAGGACCGATCTGTGACCAAGCTAGCAGATGAAGGGCCGACTTGCAACCGAGCCGGCAGATGAACCACTGAATAGCTGTTTAGCCGGCTCTAAAAGGTTCGACTAGTTACCTAGTAAGTCTTTTTGACAGAGAGTGGAGCCTATTGGTACGCTTCATATATCGGAAGCCTAAATGAACAGAACAAGGCTGAGCACCTGGAAGTCTCATTTAATGCTGTTTATTTGCATGCACACTCTTGACTGACATGAAAATTGGTAAAATATATATCTGCCTTGAATACTCAAAGAGGTGTTATTTCTTGTTGAGTAATAAAGTAATGCAGTGGTTTCTTTTACAACCTCTTTGGCTGCGCGAGCAAATGACTGCATAATATCTGTATTCTTTTTGGAGATCGACCATGATATTTTATTATGATTGGTTGTCACCTAAAACTTCTGCTGTATCAATGGGCAAGGGCTGTATAGCACTTTTATTGCTCATAAAAAATGAGTGTCATCTACACTAGCCGTTGATTGGTAACTTTTACGCAATAAGATTAAGTGGTATTTCATTTGAGAAAAACCAATCTGTAGGAAATTTCAGAGTTGTATGCTCAATTCTCGGTAAGAAGATTTTTCAGCTCTTGCAAATTCTCTCTTTGTATTAGACTAATCGGTAAAATACCACAAATTTACCACAAATTGTAATAAAATTTATTACAATATTTGCTTTTCTTTTACACAGAAGTAGATTTGGCAAAGTGGATTTTTTCACAATCTCAAGTATAATGCTATCCCAGTTTTTTTATTTTAAAATTTAGGATGGAAAAGACATTGCAATACTCGGGTTATTACGGTATGTGTGAAACCTGTTTAATACTGTCATCAAGCTAATAACATGTAGAAGGCAGACCAAACGAGATTAGTGATCTAATGATAGCACTGTGAAATGATAATCTTCTGATCTAAATTTCTAAACGTTTGAAATAAGAGTTCAGTTGAAATTTTTCAAACTTCAAGTTGTCATAAAAGTCAGTAGCTGACATATAATCATGCTTTTAACGATTACTGGTTGGTACTTCCTAAAGATGAAATTTGTTAAAAAAAGGTACAAAATGAAATTTTTAAGATATATTAACAGCCAACATGATCTATAGAATGTTAATCCTCAGCTGTTTTGAGCATAATTTGAACTTTGAGCTACTGAACATGGAAAATATATCAGAATTATTATTATTCTTGTATTGCTCAAATTAGTTCTTTATTTTCACCAGAATTAGATGCAGTCAAGGCTCAGCTACAGTTAGCTAATGAGCGGTCAAGGAAGGAGGCTACCACTCATGCTATGGGTATGCATTTACAGTCTAAATTATTCTATTACATTAATTGGTATGGAGTCCTAATTTTAGCATTTGATCATGTCTGAAAAGATGAGTTTGGGTAATGTGGTATAAATGGTTTGCAGATTGCCATCTGTCATCATCGGTCATTTGGTATCGTTGTTGATGCCAGCATCTGTCATCAAATGGTGGCATCAACAATATTAATAAAATTACTAAGCAGCAAAATGAAACAGACGAGAGATGGTAGTCACTAAGATTGCTAAGAGACACTTTTGCCATTTTCAACAAAAAACTTGAGCCTATATTTTCATAAAAACTTATCAGATACTGGTATGTATTTGGTTACTGCAGTTAGGAGTTGTTTAATAATTTATTAGCAGCGATGGCCTTGTGGTAATGAGGTGTTGTGGTTCTAGTGGTAGGATTTTAGCAGTTTGTGTGATTGAATTCCAAAAAAGGCTAAGACTGGCAACAAGAACGACATCTAACTTTATACTGTGCTAATCAGCCAGGCATGATTCTAGTTCTCAAGTTTCTCTTGCCACTAGTGACTGGACTCTGGCATGTCCAGCCAAGATTATAAATATTTTGCTTGTACAACAATGACTTTTGGAAACACACGACTTATGCTTGCATTAAGCTAAGCAGACATCGTATTTGATCTTTTGGGGATTACTTACACACCCTGATTCATTGGCTCAAAGTTTCCATGGCATCTCTAACTAGCTTCTTTTCAATAGCTCTTGTCAATAACTAGTTTTCTTCCCGTGTTTGTCTTTCATTGTTTGACAAGTTCGGTCCACCTAGATGGCCAGTAAGTTTTTTATTCTTAAATTAGTATTATTCAATTATCCAAGTACATATATTGTTTGCTTCCTTACTTGTCTCATAATTATATTCTAGCCTTTGTGATTTCCAGTTAAGCTTTTTCTAATTAAGCTGTGTTACTTTTTTTTTCTGTTACCATTTTAGTTCAACGCTTTAATACTGTTGTAAAAGATTTTTCCTAGTTTTATTTGACATTCTAATAATGCTGTGTGTTTTAGCTTCATGCCCCGTTTCCCCATCAGCTGCATTTGTTGCCATCATCAGCTCTCATTATTTGTATTAATAATTGCATCTGTTTAGGCCCTTCAAGTTAAAATCTTCAGCAGTTACTTGTTTAGCATAACCATTGCAGTATCTTCTTTCTATCATTTTAAGTCATCATACACTTTGTCTTGTGCTGAATACCTGGGATTTTTCTTTCCTTCAGCCTTTTATTATTGTTTTGAACTCACAGTCATCTTTTGATTAAATGTCACAGCCAAACAAAACCATTTGTGGACTGTAATCACCAGTTGATAAGGTTTCTTGTTGGTATAATGATAATGACAACCAGCTAAAGGAATCTTAGAAACAAAGTCTGCAACTAACTTGCTCTCTCGTGCGTACTTATATATATATTAGTATTTACATAAGCACAAAAACTCACCACCTACATGCATCAGAAGCACTCGCAAGTTTTTCTAGCGTAGCCCATTCAACGCTGCTATCTTCTCACAAACCATTTAAGTCAAGGTCATTTAAGCAAACTACCAAAGTATCCCATTTCTGTCTCACATGTCTTTTCATCACCTTAATTAGAATATGTTAGATGCTCATATACCTTTGGCATTATACGTAATCTGAATGAACATGCAGGGTTAGCTTGGGCAGTTAAAATATGCATGTTTTATGTGCACATGAACGCATGATGTCACACATAGTCTTTTCTTTATTATTCACTCTCAGACTACAGCTTTGTTCTCTAGTCTTTGGGTCTTGTAAGTTTGTCACAATTTGTTGGGCTCATCTACAGTTAGTACTTTTATTGCAGCTATGGAAAAGCTAGAAACAAAGTTGGAGGATCAAACAAAAAAGCAAGCAACAGGTGGGGAGTGTGAGAGTGTGTAAAATATGTTAAATTTATTCCAGCAATGTTTATGACTATAGTGACTTAAGGTACAGCCACATGGCCCAAAATTTCAGCAGTTTTGCTCAAAATCACGAAATAGCCAAAAAACACAAAAATATTTGTTTGAAACTTGTAGAATTGTCAAAGCTGTGCACGCACATCAAAATTGTTGATGAAAGGCTTTCAATTAGAGCCATCAAAGCCAACTACCAAAATATCCCATTTCTGTCTTACATGTCTTTTCATCACCTTAATTACAATATGCTAGATGCTCATATACCTTCGGCATTATACGTAACCTGAATAAGCTTGCAGGGTTAGCTTGGGCTCATCTACAGCTAGTATTTTCACTACAGCCATGGCACAGCTCGAGACAAAGTTGGAAGAGCAAAGAAGAAAGCAAGCAGCAGGTAAAGAGTGTAAAAGTGTGTCAGAATTCTTCCAGCAATTGAATGTTTATGACTATAGTGACTTAAAGTACAGGCACATGTGTCAAAATTTTGGCAGTTCTGCTCGAAATAACGAAAAAGACAACAATCATGAAAATATTCATCCAAAACTTGTTGAATAAAATGCTGTGCATGCAAATCAAAAGTGTCGATAAAACGCTTTCAATTGGCTGAACAAAAGATTGGCGAGTGCATTTTAGCAGCTTTCACAATTTGTTTAGGCTGATACACAGATATAATAGCGACATGCAAGAAAAGTTTTAATGTAATTCAACATAGTAAATACGGTGCAATTAATTATATTGCACTAGGGAGGCACATACTTCTTAATCAGTTGCTTCTTGAATAAAGTTATCTCTAACATGCCACTTCCTGTTTCCTTTACTAAGTCAATTCAATTGGTGAGCAGCCACATTTGTACTGTTACAGTAGAAGGCTGCTCATTGGCATTTTTGGATGTGAATTTTTTTATTTCAATGCCACCTGATATACGTCAGTACAGAAAATGATGCAAAGTCAAACAAAGCCATATTCATTATTATTTTTCAGATAACATGATTAGCGTCATGTGTATAAGCAACAAACTTTGATTTGCTCTCATTGACATAAATACGCTTTGCTCTCCTTTGTAATACATTTCAATTCAATTTTATTATTTAAATTTTTATTTCAGCTTACAATACAGCTTTGGAAAAGCAAAAAAAAGAATCTGATAAAAAAGCTCAACAGCATGCAAAAGGTACAAACATATAAAATTGGCTACTTTAGAAAAGAAGTTGAATAAATGTGAAACGCGTATGCTTCTTGCATTCTGATGAGAAACATGTTTTATGTAGAAATGGAGCAAATGACAAAGAAACAGGAAAAAATGGAAAAGCTGTTGAATCAGCTAGAGATCTATTTGAGAACAGCAGAGTGCACAGACAGAACAGGAGATCAAGAAATTGAAGATAGCTTAGTAGCTCGAAGTAACTAACTGAAGAAATGGTGGAAAGTCTTTAAAAAGTTGAACTGTGTCTCAAAGTAAACTTTAGATTACTGAAATAGGTGCTTAAGGGCAGCTTTCACCAATGGGCTGGTCTATCAAAAGCTACCAGAGTTGTGGTCTAGATGTTTTGTAACAATGAAAATGTGTAAAACGTTAAACTTCTAACATATATAATGACCAACATTGCCCTGTGAGGCCTTCTTTTGCCTTCTGTGGAAGAAAGATTTTGATTAGCAGAAAAACAGAGCCAATGTAATTTTTTACATTAGTTTTTCATCCGATCAGCATAAACTAGATTGCTTTTAAAACAGATACGATTTTTATTCGCTGTGTTTATATTGTGATGTGATAGATGTGATGTTTTGACTGGTTGTGTTTTTTGCTAACTATTTCAGTAGCTTTTACTGACGTAATGTTAGATTTATTAAAATTGTGATTAGAATAGAAGTCAGAGACAATACGAAGTAACTGCTGTGTGTCATTTTAGTTTGACAATGTTAAGATATATTTAGGAGTTGCTTTTCCTAGCGCACAACCTCGATGTAAGTCACACTCTCTGCATTACTTGCATGAATATTCTCTTTCTATAGTAAGATTCTTCTTTGGCTTTTCTGTAGTAAGTTGCTGATTCAGTATTGAATCTGGTCAATTACCACTATTACCCTTTCCATTCTCTGAGGCATCGGCTCACTCACATTATACAATCGTAGGACAATCATCTGAGTTGGAAACATTGCTGACCTCTTCAGCATTGTGGCTTTTGCTACTCACCTCCTTCAAGCTAACTCGTTTAGTGTTACTTCTACACTTGTTATGCTATTCCTAGTCTTATTTGGCCATAGAAACTTCAACAGTGTCAGCATTCAGCAGCAAACTTTGAACTAACTGATGTACTTCTGCTTTTATCAACCTCTTAAGAATTAGTGGGCACAATAAACTGTCAAAATGTCTTATATATTTTTTGTTAGAGGAACTATATGTTTTTAAAAGTTAGCCCTGTTTTATCACTATGAACCAATTCAGGTGCCTGTGTACTGGAGTGTTGAAACACTTTCAGTGTTGAAACACTTTCAGTGTTTCTGATAGCAATAGCAACAACAACAACAGAAAGTGTCTATCACTAGAATAACCATAACAGCAAATCAAGGGTTGCTCGTAGTTACCAAGCAATGTGTGGACATACCAGCTCAGTAAATTTAAAATATTTGTACAACTGCATTTTTTGTGCTACGACCATTTAATAGTTCAGGGACTAGCTCAAATAACAACCGACTTTTTTTGTTTCACATTTGCCCAGTTTTACTGTTGTACCTCTCCCTATTGGTTCCAAAAAACATGCTGGTCAACAACATCTTTTCACTTTAGTCTTTAGATTTTTACCTACATTTACTTTTATATCAGCATTGCATTGCATTCTCACAGAAAATCGACTCACTGCAAGAGTGTTAGGTATGAAAGTCATGCACTAACTGTTCAGCAGCAAACATGATTTTCCTGCCACGCAATCGACAAGAGCCGCAAATGGAAAAATGAATTCCATTGTATATATGTGCTTGGTCGTGTCATGTGCGAGGTCACCTAACTTTTTAGCATCTCAGAGCATAATCTTACATCGCATGATAGAATTTACCGAGCTCAAATTCTCATCAGTATTACCACTGTCAGAACTGATTTGTAGGGTTACCGGCTTCGATGCTTTTGTCATCTCTTTATTGAAATCGAGTTGCATTGAGATACTGACCATGGCCAACATATGTATTTAATCCTTAAATTTCCTTCACATCTCACAAACTCAATTTGGGCTCTTTAAGAAAACACTCACTGATGCTTAATAAAACACAAGCATTTGTAATAGCTACCTTAGTTAAAGCCAATAATTCCAGCTTTCTGTTATTATCTTCAGGCAGTATGTGATCTGGCCAACACAGCTTTAAATGCTTACGCTGTTTTTTAGTTGTTTTCTGACCAGAATTGAAAAATCCATGCTCGTGTCTGGCATAAACTGTACTTCTATATCAGCTTTACTTACAGTTTTGAAATAACATTCTCCATCACTTGCTTCACCATTAGACTGTACGTATTTCAGTGTCCGGAGAAAACTCATCAATACAACTCGTACTACATCAACATCAGTACTACTTGTACTCATGTGCTTGATTAGATGCTTCAAGCAGTCGAGAGTCAAGTGCCCCTTAAAACTTCAATGAAAGCAGCATACAAAACAAAACCAAATTATGGTTGCATTTACTGCTAAAAAGTAGCAAATCTCATATTTTTCTTAACCAGCCCTTAATCACAACTCATCTTAAATTAAATCTTTGGAAGACAAAAGTTTCATTCTTTTTTGGCTTACGCTTACTAGAATTTATAAAATGGCTACTCGACCACTAACCATTTCCGTACTTTGTAAAACTACCAAAGTAATCTTAAATGTTTTACAACCATGAAAGTATCTTGTACCACACCTTTTATTTAATATTTTATGAATTTTATTCTTACTTTCCTTCTCTGCGATAATAAAACTAATCTTTCAATACGAACCGAAAGGGTTTGAAAGGACCCTTTCAAACCCTCTTACTCAAACCCTCAAAAGACCACTTACTGTGGGTTTGGATGGACAGACAGACATTGCTCCTACTATGGTAAATATTGATTAGAGATACGAGAAACGTTTGATTTGAGTGAATATCTACTATATAAACGGCAATCGTTGTCTGTGTATCTGTGTATCTGTCCGCCTTATAGAGTACCGTACTTGTCGGACTATTAGCTGCTACTACGTATCTAGAGCGCATTAACGAGAATCTCCGGTTAGTACACGCCTCTATTATACATAACCTATTCATCGTTTGCCGTTTCACACAAAAATGACGTAATAATTACAACTCTATGGCTTTCTTTTAGCTTTATGACACGTGATGCTTTTTTGTCCTTTACGTATTAGGGCTAATTTGTTTTCGGAAAAACGATATTGACAATAGACTCTCCCGATATTAGAATTTGGCGATTAAATTTTAAAAATCTATGAAACACGATGCCGTTGTTGTGAACCTCTATTTCTGGCTTTTCTTAAGGTTCAATTGCTAAATCGCTGTTAAAGTCATTTCTTTTCATGCGGGCAATTGTATTATCTCGAGTAGGAATAGCATCATCTAGATTCTCTCACCTTCGATCAGACAAAGACACTACAATATTTTTAATTATCAGCTAGCTTTAGTGCTCTGTAAAATTCTTCTAAAACCTGCTGAACTAAAGTTACTTTTTCATCATTTCTATTCCTTAATATGACTCATTCAAACAGCTAATATCATTTGAAAAGAATACTGCTCTACTAAGTTGTTCAACTCTAGGAAAAGTACTGAATTAAATATTTGTTCTTCAATTTGACAAACATAGACAATCTTCACATAAAAAGTATCCTCTGTGTCATGATTTTTAGTTAAGCGGGTCATAGCTGCACCATGTGTTAGGTCATTAATTTCTATAGAAAAATTGATCGCAAAATTTCTTTACTATCTTCATTAAGAACCTGTAACAATACAAGTAGTTTCTAGGTGCATTCATTGTCATCATTATCCTTATCTAGTGTAACAGAAACCGTTTCAACAAAAGTGGTAAAATCAATCATTCATCTTTTGGGTACATCGTCGTTTTTCAACATAGGCAAATGGAACTCGTTGAAATTAAATTTCATAACTAGTACATTGCAAATGAGAAAATTTGATCGCACTGACCAAACATAGTAAACAAAAGCTTTTACCACAGACAGTAAACAAAACCACTAACCACACGCTGTAAAAAAAAACTTGAACACACAATGAACAAAAACACTTACCAAGGTATGAAATCCGTATGTCACACAAACACAACTAGTAGTGCAGCACAAATCTGTTTTTACTATGTTTGCAGATATCTCCAAGTAGCTTATCGGTCAATTGTGCTGTGTTTATAGAGCTCATCAATCAGGGAGGTAAACACACTGTCTCACAATAGCTACTAACCCAAAAGTTCTTGTAAGATGCTTTTTATTAAAGCTTTGATTAAACTCTAGCCAGTAGCTCAGCCACGGGGCCTGGTTTCCTAGAGTGTGATGCAGCCGCACACAAGATCTGTGAAACAAGATCTGTTGAAACTGATAATGCATTAAAAAATAATTTGATGGAACTGCTTCCTCTTCAAAAGAATAAGCACTTTTCCAAAGTATTTAAGCCCTAGCTGGTGGTAGGAAACATTTTCCCGCATTAGCATTCAGCTCGAACCATGAAGGCTATTGCAATGTTAGATGAAACAACCACCTCTGACAAAATAAACACAACTAACACTTCAACTGGTGACCTTTGCTGCCTATCATTAAGACCATTGTTATTTGAAATAATAATTTTAACCCTTGTACAAAATTCACTTATACTTTCAGATGTGGCTACATTTCAAAAATTTCATGATCCTAAATATAGTATTGGGTGGTGAACCTAGAATGGGAGTACCAAACAGTAGCGGGGAGATGCTAAAGATAGTATGGGTGTGTTGAACTTTGGGGATACTACACATAGTATGGGAAGGGCCTAATATAGTGTGGGGTGCTAAGCTTAGTATGGGGTGCTAAACATTGTATGGGTTGGGGTGCTAAACATAGAATGGAATGCTAAATATAGGTAGTATGGGGGTGTTAAACACAGTATGGGGGTGTTAAACATACAGTAGTATGGAGTAATAAACATTGTGTAGGGTGGGAAACATAGTATGGGGTGCTAAACATAGAATGGGGGTGTTAAACATAATACAGGGTGCTAAACATAGTATGGGGTGTCCAAGATACTATGGAAAGTGTTAAACATACTATGGGAGGTGCTAAACATTGTACCCGTTGAGATGCTAAACTCGTTGTCAGAAACCATTCCTACCATTTAATACACTGCACCAATTTCATTCAGGTTTGGGAACCACAAATGTTGAGAGTCCTGAGCAAAGAAAGAATATGTAGAACAAAGTTTATTGCTTTATCCAATATCAATTATTTTGTAAACTTTCATAATTATGGAGTTCTATGAAACGTAAATCAATGGACGGAATTTCTATCCGCAACAGTTGAATACTGGTAAGCAAAATTCAAGCATATATACTAAATAGAAATGAGCAGTAAGAAATGGATAATATTTGCAATTGGTTGCATAAAGGACAGAAATGTAAAAAGATTATAAATATGTAAAAAGAAAAAATTGTCAAAGAATATAAAATAATAGAATATAATAGAACAAAATCATTTTTTTGGAATCTTGTAAAGATAAACAATAATATCAGACCTGGTGCATAATTCCCAAGAGACGGATCCTAGGTATATATACACATATACCCCAAAAAAGTATTTAAATAATCTCATTGATTATTACATATGTTGAAAAACTACAATCGCTCATTAGAACATATTTAACAAGAGCAGACAACTACCACAAGACGGTTATATATGCGATATGCTGACTAAAGACGCCAATTGAGGCTTTTAACAAGTCACAAGGTAGATGCTAACATAGCATGTCTAAATCTAAAAATATTTTTAGGTTTTAGCGCTACAAATAAAGAAGCAGAAAATGTATGTCAATGACTCACAAAATTCGTGAATTTTGTGAGTCATCGATAGCCATCGTGAGCGATTCAACATCGCTCATAATGAAAACAGGCATGTCCAGCTTTAACATGAAATAAGGTAAAAACCTAATAGATATTGTTCAACAGGCAAGTCTAAAAATCAACAGAAATTAACAAAAAGGTATATAAAAATAGTCCTGAGCAATCGATGGAGCTGCCAACCTATTCAGGGATAATTGGTTCTGCAAGACCGAGCAGCTTTGACATCCTCTGAACAAGTGAGACAGCGTTGGACTTGACTATACAGTAATATTTAGTTATTTTATCAGCGGTAGCCTGTTTGACTGGAGAGGCACTAGCTATCTCTCCTTCCAACACATCGAGTGAAAATGATAGAAGTGTTATTGTACGCACACAATACTTTGGGCTTTCCTTAAATATATTAGCAGCACAACAGTACTCAAGAAGATTGTGCGTGACGAGTATCTGACTAACTACTCGGTTCAGTACAACATCTAGAGGAAGTTCTTTATTACTGTTGAAAACTAGGTGATCGGATTTGCTCAACCAAAAAAGACAATTGTTCATGCATCTTGATCAAACATAATAATGAATTGATTACAAAAGTAAGGTAGTTCATTATGGGGTCAAATGAACACATCCTGGGTAACCTTCAGCGACGTTTGAGTCCACAAGCAACTGCAAATCATACTTTATTATTGACTGTGCGGTCAATGTCGCATTTTTACTTTTATTGGTTCCCCTAGTTTCATTTATCGTAATTTCGGGATATGAGTTGTCTGCTCATGCAAGTAATAAATCACATTATAGAGTCGTGATTGGCAAATAGTGAATACTGGTTAGAGAAAAGCCAAGGGAGAAACTAAGATATAGAAAGCACCTAATGTGTAAACGACAGGTTAGGGGTCCATTTCTGAAGAGGCCACAAGCGATGGCCTCTGTCAAATCAACAACGCATTTTAGCCTGCTGAGGCCAAAGCAAAAATACCAAAAATTGAGGCCAAAGCAAAAATACCAAAAATGTTTGCTAAAATCGCAGTAAGTATAGTGCAGGAGATGAGGAACAAAAACTTTACACTTCTTAGAGTCTTTTAGCTAATGACTCTAACAATTTTCTAGAATATAAAGACAAAAATGGATTATATTATGTGATAAGACAGAAACATTGCAAGCAATAGCCATAAATATGATGACATTTTCTCAACAGAATCCATATGTATGTATTTTCATTTTGCTGAGACAATAACAAACTTTATGGCCTTCTGTCAGATAATTCAAACAACCGCTAAAGATGCACAGCCTATCAGCAAATGTTATTAGTCACAAATATTGATATGCCAATAACATTTATGAAGAATAATAATGGCTTTTCACAAAATACATTTTCCTTCTTTTTAAACGCTTTTATAAATTCATATTTGCGGTTGATATCGTGTGCTGATAGACTTTGTAATAGAACTGGTTTTAAATTTTGTATGTTCTTAGTAGCTTTTTGACCATTTCTACAAAAGACTTTTGTGGAAGTAGCCAAGAAGCTACAAAGAGAAGACAGAATCTTTCAACCAGTTATATTTCTGGCAGCTGCAAACATTCTGACAGCTGTAAACAGTTGACTTCAACGACGCGTACAAGTAAGTCCTATTTTGATAGATCAGTTATTGAGAAAAAATCAGCTGAAAGCCTTTGACTTCAATACCCTTTCACTTTTTGAGAGCCAGTAAAACTGTTCCATACAGCTTTTGATATAGGCATTCGGCAGTAGTTATACGTAGAGTTACTAAAGAATTTAGGAAACTCAAAGCAATAGATTCGTAGCAAAACCATACATGTACAAATGCAAACATTTATGAGAACACTCGATATTAGGATATAAGTTTCTGTTCTTTGCTCTATGATTAATATAGAGAAAACAACTCACTCAAGAGGTATAGAGACACCAACTCACTCGAGCTGTATAGAGAAGACAACTCACTCGAGAGGTATAGAGAAAACAACTCACTTGAGAGGCATAGAGAAGACAACTCACTTGAGAGGTATAGAGAAAACAACTCACTTGAGAGGTATAGAGAAGACGAGAACACTGTTTTTTGAGACGAGGTCTGACATGCCCCTGCTTGTAGCAGCGATGCCTCCTGGCTTCCAAATAACAGCTTTGAGAGCTTTTGTCAAGTTTTTTCCAGTTGCAGTTCTAAAAAAAATTGAGAAACCTGTTTGGTGATTTTGGAGTTGTCATCTCAGAACTATACCCTTCAGGATGAAAATATTCATTGGCTGAAAAAAATCGTGATTTCGCGAACAGTCAATTCCGCGAATTATTAAATTCCGTGAATAATTAGTTCTATTTTTAATCATATGGGAGAATAACTACTGCATCAAATTAAAAACTAGTCGCTAGGCTAGTTTTTAATGTAACTACTAAAAGTAGTTGAGTTCCAAAACATTTTTAAAATCATTGCCTGGGCTTTGAGCCAACACCATTGCCAATGCATCGCATTTATTTACAAAATTATTCAAGGTTGTCACAAGATATGCTGAATGGCGTCATTGCGAAAATAGCCGCTAGGCAGAAGTACTAAATGTAGCCGAGTTCCAAAACTTCTTTAAAATCATCGCCGGGCTTCGAGTTTTATTGCCATTGCATCAAACTTTACAAAATTATTCCAGGTTTTTACAAGTTATTCAGCATGGCTTCGTCATCGCAAAAAATCTCTCCTAGTCATTTAACATTGAAATCAACTCCATCAATCTCTATTACCAAAGTTGAGGACGATCATGATTCTGATCTGGACATTATGGTATGTATTTGATTTGCAGTGCAGATACGTTTTTCCATAATTAACTGCATTAGTTAATTCTTTTGTTTAAAAACTGATCGCTTTCATTAAATACTTCAGCTATTGTTTTTGTACTTCCTTAACACTTATTAATATTTTTTTTCTTTTTTGTGTTTACTGCAGATTGAGAATGAAACAACCTACTCCGATTACGAAAACTAGAGACAAGTAGTAATATTCATCAAGGCAGGAATATTGGCAGAGAAGTAACCAGGCAATCTAGACCCCCTTCATCGACAACTCCTTGATATCGCTGCAGCAAACATGATTAAATTATATATTTTATTTCATGTATAGACATATTATAATTTATTACAAACTTGAGTGTACAATTAAAATATTTCAAATACAAATAAAATTTTACAAACGATGAATGGGGTAAATATAAACAGTCTAGTCCATATGACGGTTGTCTAGCAATAAAATTAAACTGGTACTCTTGATAAGTGAATACTAGTGTCTAATGGTGCTCTCTGACTAGTTACATGTATCTTGGTAATAGCAGCTCTGTCACTGTCTTGGGTAGATGTTAAAAGCGATTCTTTCACCACTACATGACTGGTAAAGAAGTTATCATCAGAACTCTCCTCGTGGCTTACTATTGCAAAGTTCTGCCGGTTGGCCAAAGCTTTGCGGTCATAAAGGCGTTTTTGTTTCTTTTTTAAAACAAATATATTCTCCTCGTTAGCAGCTGCGGTCACTTCTACCTCAATTTCAAGGCCTCCCTGAATGATTGGTGATCTTCTAAGAATGACATCTACCACCCTTGCAATCATTGTGCTTCTGTGTATGATGAAAAATCTCTCTCTCACACTAAAACAAATAATGAAGCTGTAGGGATAGAAAAAATAAATAATGCGTTTAATTGAAGAACCAAAGTAAAATTTAACTAATTTAGTAAATGTGAAAAACCCATTACTTACCACAAATTGTTGGTTCATCAAAGGCCTCCAAATCTATGAATATTCGTGAAAACCTCTGAACGCAGCAAAAAATTTGTAGCTTAGCACGATCGACCTGTAGTTGTAAGCTAAATAGAAAACGAAACAGGCAATATGCACATGCGTAGTGTTAATTCTATTGCTAGATGTAATAAAGTTAACTCTTCATAGAGAGTGACAGTTTTCAGCCGCGAATAAATTAGTCCGCGAATATGCATGAAATGGCAATTTTCGCGAAATATAACTCCGCGAATAAATTCATCCTGTAGGGTAGTTTGAAGTACTGAAAGCAATGACAGCACCTTCTTCGACAAAAACTTTTTCTTTATTCTGAGTCTCAATCTCATTTATAAAACCTGTAACCAAGCTTCTTTTGCACCTTTTAATGAAATATCGAAAAGCATTTTGCGATGACTGCTCTACCAGGCAACAACATACGCTGATATATTATCTAACAATCTTTACTATTATAGGAGCTGGGTCTGTCTGTTCGTTTTAGCCACAGTTGAAGGTTGAGAAATAAGATTACATCATACAGGATTCCAACTTCCCGATTTCAACAACTAGACAGCCAACAACCCACAAGAATTTCAGAATATTTGTGCAAATAGTTATTACACCTGATCTCTAACAAAATGAAATTGACTCTCCAAGATATTAATAATATATAATTTTTCATTGTTGATATAATAAATTGTTAATTAAGGCAGCTGGGTTTAGGTAGCATCTTCCATCATAATAACATGTACATGATTACTTTATGAAGCGGTGACTGAGCTGAGTGGTTAGTGCACTGATCAGTATATTGGAGTATCCAAGTTCAATTGCTGTGCAAGGCAACTTTTAACGCTCCTACTGTCGGTTTGGATGGACAGACAGACAGACACTGCTCCTATTATGGTAAATATTGATTAGAGATACGAGAAACATTTGAGTTGAGTGAATATCTACTATATAAATGGCAATCGTTGTCTGTGTATCTGTGTATCTGTCCGCCTTATAGAGTACCGTACTTGTTGGACTATTAGCCACTACTAGGTATCTAGGGCGCATTAATGGGAATCTCCGGTTAGTACACGCTTCTATTATACATAACCTATTCATCGCTTGCCGTTTTCACACAAAAATAATGTAATAATTACAACTATATGGCTTTCTTTTAGCTTTATGACACGTGATGCTTTTTTGTCCTTTACGTATTAGGGCTAATTTGTTTTCGGAAAAACGATATTGACAATAGACTCTCCCGATATTAGAATTTGGCGATTAAATTGTATTAACTCTATGAAACACGATTCCGTTTTTGTGAACCTCTATTTCTGGCTTTTCTTAAGGTTCAATTGCTAAACCGCCGTTAAGGTCACTACTTTTTACGCGGACAGTTGTATTATTTCGAGTAGGAATAGCATCTAGATTCTCTCACCTTCGATCAGACAAAAACACTACAATATTTTATTTTTACATAACATATCGTCGTATTCAGAGTTTTGATGGATAGTTGTTGGTGGAACTGTAACCTTTTTATACACACACTTCTATGCAAGAATTGTTATTATTAATTCACCATATTCACAAATTTTATTTTGTTTTCTCAGTTCGTATTAATTGTATCCCTACGAAATAATCTTTTATTGTAATCGTAGCAAAACAGACTCAATTTAGCTATTACTTGCTAATTATTTCACTGTTACATCTAAACCTTTTTATAATCATTTTATTTTTTAAATTTATTTGACCTGCATGAAACATTTTTCTCATGGTATGAAGTTTAAAAATTGTTTGACAAAGTAAGTGTGAAAACCTTTACAGTTGTTTTAGGTAGAATGGCAAATGTTGTTAAATGTTAAATACAAATCAATTTTTCTGTTCAGTTTTTTATTACCCGGGCAACGCTGGGTTGTACAGCTAGATGTATTAGTTTACACATCTTTCCTTTTAAACCTAACCAATTAGTTTTCGTAATTAATTTCACATTTTACAACAAACATTTGTAAGATTACTGTAAGATTTATCGTGTAAAATTGCAAGTATCAGTTATTCTCCACTCTCTTATATTTACATACATTTACATACTTTGAGAAATATATATATATACATGTAGATATATAAATTTAAATTCTCTTATTACATTTATAAACTTCTTATGACTTTTGAAGTTTATAATATAAGTTTTTAAAGCTTGTTTCATCGTTGTTATTATTTCAATTTGCATTCTTTTAAACATAAATTGAGTATCGTGTTTGAAGTTAAAACATTATTCATTTTCCTATCACTGTTATTATTACTTGATTAGTTTCCAATCTTTATTATTAATATTATTCTTTTATTCAACCATTTTTGGCAGACATTGTTCTAATAAAATTTCAACTACAAAATACTATGATATTCTGTCATATTTTTAGTATCGTCGTATTCAAAGAATTGATGGATAGTGTGAATTGGTGGAGCTATCCATCTATCCAGTTTCTCGTGGGACAGTAACCTATTTATACCCACACACTTTTATGCAAGAATTGCTACGATTAGTTCAACATATTCACAAATTTTATTTTGTTCTCTAAGTTTGTATTAGTTGTATCATTACCGTATCATATTTTATGGTAATTGTTGCAAAACTAACTTAATTTAGCTATTACTTGCTAATTATTTGAAATCTACATCTAATCCTTTTTACCATTGTTTTATTTTTTTTAATTTATTAGACTGGCAGAAAACCTTTTTCTCATGATATGAAGTTTGAAAGTTACAGTTGTTTGACAAAGTTTGATAAACTTCACAGTTGTCTTTATTTTCTCTTAAATTATTTCAACTACACAAAACACTTTTCTTATGATAGGCTACCTATCATGTTTTCTCATGTTACCTATGCAGTTTGAGTGTTAGAATGGCAAATGTTGTTATATATATTAAATACAAATAGATTTTCTGTGCAAAGACCTTTTTATTACTCGGGTACAAGTACAGCTTATGATGTAAAATGTTGAAAAAATATTTTACCGAAGTTGTTTTCTCGCCTTGAAGCGGATTAAAATTTATATTATTTTATTTTAATGGGAAAAATTGTTTCGGATCTCGAACTTCTGGAACTGATTATTACTGAAAGTTAGAACGGCAAATGTTGTTATATATGTTAAATACAAATCAATTTTGTGTGCAAAGTCTTTTTACTACTCGGGTAACGCCGGGTAGCACAGCTAGGCTTGGGGCTGTGGCATCGCTCGGGGATGCGCGGAAGACTTTTTCACCCTGAGTACAGCAAGAGTCTCCAGGCGCAGCTTTCTGGATGAATGAGTTGCCGAGTGCGAGGTGATTGATTGCAAAGCGATTGAGTGCTAGGCGATTGATTGCAAGTGCGAGGTGATTGATTCCAAGGCGAGTGTGAGGTGATTGATTGCAAGGCGAGTGCGAGGCGATTGATTGCGAGGAGAGTGCAAGGTGATTGATTGCGAGGCGGGTGCGGGCCGATTGATTGCGAGTGCGAGGCGAGTGCAAGAGCTCGATTGTCAACTGATCGGCGAGCAAAGAGTGGTCAGCCAAGGCGGGGGCTCAACGGCAGAAGTGCGCGATCGTCAACTGCAAATATAGACGGGTATGAACGGATGCATGAATCTAGACACATGAATCTAGAATATTTACTAAATTTACAGGCGTCTAGCTGTAAGACACATTGCAGATTTCCATTGTTCTCCCCAACATTGACATGTATATGTGCATGCATACTCTGATCAGGACAACAATTTCAGTAGACTGCATATTTGGAGTTGTTTTAGAGTATGAAAGACCACTCTCAATAAACCTTATGCTACACGTGAATCTGTTCCTGTAGGCGGGTAATGCAGCTAGTTAATTATATTTAAACTAAAATCAAAGAAAACCAAAATTTCCTCAATTTAATCAGCATGTTGATGCATACTGATCTACATTCATGTGAGCCACACCTTGCTCACAGCCTGCCAACTAGGTGCAGCACCTCTATTAACCGAGCTATTGTGTAAATGGAGCCTTGATATATGATTTTGAACAGCGTATTTCTTAGCAATTGTCATATTTGATGGGAATATAATATTCAATGCAATAACAATGTTTGTTTTTAACCCTTAAAGGTGAACATACACAAAATTTTAGAAGGTTTTATCAGAAAAATCTGTATTTTTCTATCATTTGAGATTGTTTTTTTTATGTTTGAGGTGATCTTTTGGCCTAATTTGAAAAACATTTCTATTTGTGAAATGAAATTATTGCCAATAAAGTACTAAATATATATATATATATATATATATATATATATATATATATATATATATATATATATATATATATATATATATATATATATATATATATATATATATATAACTAAAAGCAAGTGCAAAAGCATATAAAAAGAGAACTCTACACTAAAAACCCAAAAGATTATTAGTGGAGTATGAAATATTTGAAAAATTATTGCGAAAAAAGTAAACTTTTAGTATTTGCGTTACAAAATTGTTTCGTGCGAAGCACTCCTCAGACGCAATTGTACTAAAATGAAAAGCTTTACCGAATGTGCCAAAATATCAGAAATGGGCTCGCTGTGTTAATCATGTAATTTAGTGCTAAGTGTAACCGAGAAGATAACTCCGAGCGTGTCTGCAATTAGAAGTCAATTCATTTCTTTTATTTAATGTGCCTAAGTGTGGTTTGCATATTATGAAGTATTTTTCAAGTAAACATAATTTGCATCGTTTTGTTTTGTTTGTATATGGTTGTGCTTGAGCTAATATTTTCCATGTTATGTTGTATGTTGAGTTGTTTTCTTTCAACTTCCAAATGTGTTTGCTCAATTCTGTGTGGTGTTGTTTGTTTTTGTGGTTAAATGAGGCTTTATGGTTGCTGTATCTAGTTTTAAATTCGGTTGAGCAAAGTCCTATGTAGGTCGCTATGTGGTTGTTTGTATTGTTGCTTACTGTTGCTTGATATATCACATTTTTGGCTCTGCATTTTCCTTCCAAAGGGCAGTTGTTCTTTTGTCTGCAATCGCAACTTTTTTCATTGTCTTCTTTTTGTAGTGTACTGGTTTTATTAAGGGTTTTGTTGCTCCCATCAATGATTGTTTTCATGTTTGGCATTACTGAGTAGCTCAGTTTTAAGGTTTGTCTATTAAATATTGCCTGGAGTGGGTGTTTCTTTGGGAAACATGTTGTAACTATGCTGAAGAATTTTTGTCCAATATTGGTTGCAACATTGGCGCTGAATGGTGGGTTGTACCATGTAATTTTTCTTTGTCTGTTACGTTTTTTAGGTTTTTTCATGTTGGTTTCATATTGCAGTTTGCTGTTGTATCCACTTTTGTGGAGAGCTTCTTGGTATGGTTGCACTGTGCTGTTAAATTGTTGTTCATCTGATGAAAGTGCGTTTAATCGTTTGTTTATGTTGTCTGGTAAGTTTTTCAATATGGAAGGTGGATGGTTGCTTTGTTTGTGCACATATAGTATTGTGTTGCCTGGTTTTTGGAAAGGCTTGAAGCTGCCATCTTGTAGATTTAAAGTTATGTCAAGAAAATTCACTGATCGTTTGTTTGCCTCAATAGTAATTTTCAAGTTGTTCTTATTAAATATGTTGCATATTAGTTTCTTTGTTCTCTCTATAGCTTGTGGTGTACCCTTGCAAACCGCAAGTCCATCGTCTCTGTATAGTCCAATGCTGCAAGTCAATTCTTTGGGTATTTGGGTCAGTAAGTAAGTCCCTACTAATTCACAAGTCTCCGCTCCGTCGTAGCTACCCATAGTCACGTCAAACAATTTATTAGAGTTCTTCTTTGACCAGGCCGTGTCGTTGTGAAATACAAGCGATCTTTTTGCATGTAGTATGATTGTCTTTTCGTCTTCTGTGATATTTGTTATGTTGCTTGCAAAATCTAATGTTTTTTTTAATAGTGCCTCTGTTATTGAAGGGTAAAATTCACAAACGTCAAAAGTAATAAATGCTTGCTGTTGCTTTTCCTTTATTTCTCTAAACCAATTCAGTACATCACCCGTACTTCGCCATAATTTTACACTAGTTTCTCTTGTCACTTTTTTGTTGATACCTGTGAACAGAGTTTTGCTTATTTTTCCTATTTCAGATTTTGTTGGATTGATTAGTCTACACGTGGGGTGGTTTGTGAAGTTATCTTTGTGGTCTTTTAACGTTATGAATGGTTGTTTCTCTGCTATTGTCTCAATTCTTTTCTCAAGTCCTAATTTGTGCGCTATTTCTTTGTCTTTTGATGTAATTTGATTTACGGCTGTCTTGTCAGCTTTTTTGTAGGTTTTAGTCACATTATTTTGCAACATTTTGCTGTATTCATCATTTTCAAGTCTGTAAAAATTGGTTGTTTTGTCAGCTTTGACAAGAATTTTATTGTTTGCTTGTATTGTCTTAGTGTCTTGGAGTAGTTTTCGTTGAAGTTCATTGTTGTATGGCTTGAATTTGATGTTTTGTATCATTTCTGTTATCTTACTTTCAAAATCTGACATTTCTTTTATAAAAGGTGGCAGTTGCTTTGTTTTGAATCCATAGGTTTCTTTTTGTTCTGATTGCTGATTTGGGTTTAAGTAAAAATGTGCTTTCCATCTCATTCGGTGAGTTAACTTCTCGGTCATTTCTATTAATCTTTGTAGGTAATTTGATTTTTTTGGTATTGGTATATTTTTCATAGAGTAACCAAAATTTACCTTTTCCATTTTTAGCTTTCGGAAGAGTGCTCAACACCGTAGTAATTCTTAACAAAATAAAATTGAAAATCAAAAATATCTTGCCGATGTGAAAAACGTCAGTGGAGTAAATCTATATTAACTAAAAGCAAGTGCAAAAGCATATAAAAAGAGAACTCTACACTAAAAACCCAAAACATTATTAGTGGAGTATGAAATATTTGAAAAATTATTGCGAAAAAAGTAAACTTTTAGTATTTGCGTTACAAATTTGTAACGCAAATACTAAAAGTTAAAACATACAAACACCCACTCCAGGCAATATTTAATAGACAAACTTTAAAACTGAGCTACTCAGTAATGCCAAACATGAAAACAATCATTGATGGGAGCAACAAAACCCTTAATAAAACCAGTACACTACAAAAAGAAGACAATGAAAAAAGTTGCGATTGCAGACAAAAGAACAACTGCCCTTTGGAAGGAAAATGCAGAGCCAAAAATGTGATATATCAAGCAACAGTAAGCAACAATACAAACAACCACATAGCGACCTACATAGGACTTTGCTCAACCGAATTTAAAACTAGATACAGCAACCATAAAGCCTCATTTAACCACAAAAACAAACAACACCACACAGAATTGAGCAAACACATTTGGAAGTTGAAAGAAAACAACTCAACATACAACATAACATGGAAAATATTAGCTCAAGCACAACCATATACAAACAAAACAAAACGATGCAAATTATGTTTACTTGAAAAATACTTCATAATATGCAAACCACACTTAGGCACATTAAATAAAAGAAATGAATTGACTTCTAATTGCAGACATGCTCGGAGTTATCTTCTCGGTTACACTTAGCACTAAATTACATGATTAACACAGCGAGCCCATTTCTGATATTTTGGCACATTCGGTAAAGCTTTTCATTTTAGTACAATTGCGTCTGAGGAGTGCTTCGCACGAAACAAATTTGTAACGCAAATACTAAAAGTTTACTTTTTTCGCAATAATTTTTCAAATATATATATATATATATCTTTAATGATCAAGATTGAAATCAACAAAACTTGATTTCGGTTAAAATGCTCAAAAGGAAAATAAGTGCCAAAACGACACCACTAGTTGACGGCTGCCTGTCTCTCTCATTATTGATATCGACTATCGCTATCAAGTTGCAGCGTTACGTACCTATTCTGCATTATCTTTGCTGAAATGCAACTAATATAGTCGTCATAATCAATCTTTCAGTTGAATCCGAGCATTTTAACTGTAAGGAAGCTCTATCAATTTTGATCAGGTGATTCAACCTGGCAGTCAAATCACCTCAAACATCAAAAACAATAGCAAATAATAGAAAAGATGCTTATACTTTCTGATGAAACCTACTAAAATTGTGTGTAAGTTCACTTTGAAACTGGATTCAGTATGAGTTGTAATGGCAAGGTGTGTCAAGACTATATTTTTTACGTGTGCGACAATAGTCTTTGGACTATAGGTTTCACAATGTTTTTCAGCAAGAAATAATCAACATGTCGGTGGTCTGGGAGTTCATGAAGAAGCCAGTCAAAAAAGGAAAATACCAAGTTATTTGTACAATATGCAAAAGCAAGTTAAAGGTTGACTTGCAACAAAATTCACCTTACAATTATTTGTTATCATAAGATTCACCATGTCTTACTCTGTTGTGTTGTAGGTGTGAAATATACAGGAATGGGATTACAAACTCTTAAAAGCTCAAAAACGAACAGTTAATCGCAGCCACACGAGACAGCCGTAGTTTGGATTCGCTTTCCAAAACCGCTCAAATGGGACGTAGTTGTTACAGGATGGTTTCTGTTTACACTTTCATGCAACCTCATTCGTCGAAATATTTTCACAAATATACTTCACGCATTCAATAAAACCATGTTTATTGTTCTTACGCGTCTGTTTTATCGTCATTGTGATGCTGTCACTTTTAGCACTGATATCTTATAACTTACCGTAAAAAATCGTTAAACTTTTTAACCTCAGCTCGAAGGAGTACATATCATTGTCTGATAATCATGACGAGCCTGTCGGTCACCTGTGATAATTGTAAAGTGCTGCGAAAATTATTTTTAAGTATTGGGTCACGTGATCAGATTACGACTTGACGATTGAATGATGCCGAAACAAAACTGTAAAGTAGCGAGCATCTATATTTGATACAGGGGTATTTGGTTGTTGTGTTGATTATTGATCGTATTGGATTATCCTACCAAGTAATCTTACAACGGTTAGGGAGTAGCTCGAGTTTATTATCAAACGCAGATACACTGCTAAGTTATTAGTACTAATGCTCAGATAGGCCTAATCCTGACTAATGACTGTTAATCAATGTTTTGTTGATTAAGTATTCAGGATCTTATAAAAGACCTTCCTAGATGTGAGAATCTAAGACTATGCTCTGAGATGGGAATCACTTAGGTATGCGAAGAGGGTTTCACAAAACCTTATGTTGATTTAAGAACAAGGAAAATATATAATAAGTTGCACTATGGACTAAACTTGTAAAAGTATGCAAGTAAGTTTCTAGAGACTTAGAATATAGTCACCCCCTTTTGTTCTCCTAAAGTTGACTCATCCATTTCTTCTGCTGACAGGTCTGACCGCTGTGAAGAGGATTGTGTTGAAGAGTGAAAAATATGGGTAAATATGCGTCCTTATATATGGGTTGAGAGTTAGCCTTAGTGCCCAATGGTGGAACTATAAGTTTCTATTCTTCAATTCTGGGTTTTGTAATTTTTGGGGTTCCTGGCTACATCCTGCATTATTTCCGTCAGCAAGGATTTCATCTGTTTTAATCTCCAGTTTTAATCCCTAGTCTGGTGTAGACTGCTACTAAATGTGGATCTTTTTACTGCATGACATAAGTTGTCATCGTCTGGGTGTTGTCGTTGACTGGGGGGGGGGGTGATGCCGTTTTTAGGATTTTAATCTGGGTTTCAATTACTGGCTTTTTGTAATAATCTTGAATTATCCAATGTAACGTTCGTAATGTTCAGACAGTGGAATGGGTGGGTTGTCATGTGATGGCGCTAATCCCAAAGATCAGATTTGTGGATGTCGTAACTCTGGAAGTTTGTTATGCAAGCCGTATGGTGGTGTAACTTGTTATTTTCTTCACGCCTATCTGTACATGGCTGATATCAGATATAACATCCTTCCCAGCTTTAAGAACATTGTCCTCGATGTAGTGAGTTCTGGTGTTGTTGATATGTAGCTGTCGTGGTGTGAGAACAAAAGGGTCTCGAAAAATGTAAGGGAATAAAATAGGTATAGTAGGTAAAAGAATTTCTAAAAAAATATAAAAATTTTAAAAAAATAGCAAAGTTTATGAATAATGTATCACATCTAGGTATGTATGAATATATAAAAGTGTCATGAGGCATTCGTCCTATGTGTAAATATTGTTATGCCGGTGTTTCTAGAAAAGTGTTAATTTCATCCTGTGAGTACGACGAGATGTATCTTCATGTTGTAGATACTTGGTGTTACAAAAGGATCTTATCTGCCTCACGACAGTAAACATAAAAAAACTAGCCTTAAAAGTCATAAGGAGCGACAAACATTAAGTTCCCAATTCTTACTAACAAAAATAGTTTGTTTGCCATGCAGTTTAGGCAACGGTCTATTATTGTTTCAGAATCAATTGTGACTGCCTTGCAGTTTGTATTGCACTTCCTTTGGTAAAGTAAATGAGTCCTCCCATTTATCGGTATGCATGGGTAGTTGTCACTGGGCTGTGGTTGTTGGTCAACGAAAAAGAGCTAAATCTTGAAATAGAAACTTCATACATTCCAAACATCAATTGGCGTGCCTTTACATAAATTAAAAACTATTCAACGGTAATTATTAAATGAATGATTTAATCTGCAAGTTTGTTCTGGGATGCTACCTAATAGTTTATTTTAAACACACTCATAAATGTTTTGACTAGCCTATTTTACCCTAAAAAAAGTTTGAAGTCACAGGTAAAAATTAAAAAAATATAATAAAGCGATTATATTTTTTGCTATGTGCCGATCTATTTACAACAAAGGATCTATCCTAAATATTTGTAAACCAACTTTCTTATAAGATTAGGGTGAGGCACGCCACTAGCTTTTAATGTGGCAACAGGGTTTTTTTAAGAGAAAATCAATTAATACTAAATTTCTAATTACAATCACTTAGCCACTTTTAAAAATAAATATACGGCACAATACCTGTAAGAGAACACAAGTTTTTGCACAACAGTGTACCGCTGTTATATCTGGTTTCGGCGGTTTTTATTTACCTATTGAGACTTGGAGTTGTCATCTTACTTTGGATAACTCCCGATGCCCGGCGCCGGGTTGATTTTCATGGCTTGCGCTGTACTGTGGTAAAGGCGCATATCGCATTGCATCGCAATTGCCGTTTGAATTAGCCTAAGGGTGGCGCGATTTTTCCTTAGCCAATAGATTCGTACCAGCAGGTCTGGAGTCATGAACTATAGCCCAAGTTCTCTTTTAGTGAGATAATTTCGTGATAACCGTTCCTCCCTTGACTGTAAACGGAAGTGATCCCGTCTACACTTGCCGGAGCTGAGGGAGATCTTATTCCACTATCTACGTGGCGTGTGCTCTTCTCTCTCCTGGATTCATGGTGGATAGACGTGTGTGATCCTGCTGACTGACTGACCCAACAAACAAATCCACGCTTGTCGTGGCTGGCTGCGGACGTCCTAGAAGGAGTGCCCAGCTGGCCGTGCGCTTTCTCTTCAAAACAGGTATTACAGATATCTGTGTACTTTCATTTTATTAAGTTTTTAATAATAACTTTAAACATGTAATAATCAGTTACTTACATGTCTCTGCTAATAAAACTAATATTAATAATGTTTTAGGAAATAATATATTAAACGTATAAAACTCTTGCTCCAAGCGAGTGCAAATAATAATCGTTGTTATACGGTATTGTGTGGTTAGTTCGCTCGGGTTGTTAATCCCCTCACTCCCTCTTGTTAACTCGAGTATTTAAGAACGCCCAAATTCCGTCATAACACCGCAAGATGAAATCTTGCGGATAGTGAAAGTACAGCATTTTAGTTTTTTTTTTAAATAGTTATCACTAATCCAGCAGTAGCTATTTATTTTTAACTTGAAATTTTTATTTTTTTCTAATCTTTATGCAAGTTATTAAAAAGAAATTTTTGTTTTTACCTGCTTAAAATTTTATTTTCAGTTTTTCTGTTTGGATTTTATTTTTTTTTATCATAAACTTTTTATTTTTGTTTTAAAAATTACCTCTACATTTGTTTCACACAATATTTTTATTATTAGGGACTACTGGGAGTCTGTGCAGAAACATGGTAACCCAAACATATCGAATAATAGATCGAAAGTGTATGTAGTTCAAGGTATATTTAAAGCGAGAAAAGGATTAGAGGGGTTGCTTAGATGAGGAGGAGAGGATTTTATTTTTCTGTAGTGTGTATGTGTCAGGTGAAACGAAGAATGAATGTAAATGAATCTAGAAAATTTTGAATGTAATGCAGTAAAGACAAGGTTGGGGTTAATAAGGAAAGGCGTTATCGAAGGTTAGGTGAGTTTGTTTGGCAAAAGACATCAATTTTAGCTGTGAAAAAAGTCTGTGCAAGTGAATTGTGATAGTTTTGAGTTAAAAGTGGGTAACAAAGATTCTGCTTGGTAGCAAAGTAAATCTTTGAAGGTCAGATGAGTCTGTAAGACGGGTTAATGGAAGTAGTTGTGTATGGAATTATAAGTCAAGTCCGTTCATAAGCAGTGTTAGATTAAAAAGTTTAGCAAATTAATGTAAAGCGTGTGAAGTCACTTCAGAGATGAAAAAGTTTGTCATCAGTCATAAGTAATGTCAGATTGAATAATAGGTAGAAATTTTATGTAGTTTAAGTTATATATAAAGCGAAAAAGGGTTAAAAGGGTGATTGAGATGGGAGGCGAGAATTGTATGTCTCAGTAGGGTGTATATGTTAGGTGAAAGGAAGAATTAATGTAAATGAATCTAGAAAACTTTGAATGTAATACAGTAAATACAAGGTTGGGGTCAATAATGAAAGGCATTATCAAAGGTTAGGTGAGTTTGGTTGGCAAAAGACATCAATTTTAGCGGTGAAGAAAAGTCTGTGCAAGCGAATTGTGATAGTTTCAAGTGAAAAGTTGGTAACAAAGATTCAGCTTGATAGCAAAAATAATTTTGAGGGTCAGATGAGTATGTAAGACGAGTTAATGGAAGTAATTGCGTGTGGAATAATAAGTCAAGTCTGTTCATAGGCAGTGTTAGCTTAAAACGTTTAGCAAATTAATGTAAAACATGCGAAGTCACTTCAGTGATAAAGAAGGTTGTCATCAGTCATAAGTGGTGTTAGTGTAACTGGTTAATAGAGCACATGCAAAAATTCTATGCTTCCCTTCCATATCTGGCTAGTTTATGTTAGCAGTGAGTCATAGTCACCAGTTAGTTATCCAGCAATAGTCATGGGTACACGAAGTACCATTGAGACGCATTTTTCCCTTTTTTGGATTGAAAAACGTTATAAGGTAAGGTTTTTTTTCCATTTCAATTGAACTATATGTGGATGTCAGTCAAAAGTTTAGATACTGTTTTTGAAGTTCTCATCTCGGTATCGTTTAACAAAACTGAGAAGGCAAGTCTTAATATTAGTCAAAATTATCAAGACATTGCATTCATGTTTGATAGTAGTATAATCATTTTAAGCTTCCACAAGGGTTAGGTCAAAAGGTTAGATTTCTGTAGATTTCGGTTATTTAACTGAGGTTTAAAGTTATCGAGTTTAATTAAGTTTAATTTGTGAAAAGCTATTTAGAAAAGCAAATTATGGATAGCATGTATTAAAATCATTAAATCTTTACGTTTTTAAGCATATTTACTGTAATGAAAGAAAATAAGTTCATTTTTTTAACAGTCAGAACTGTATAGAGCATACATGCATACACACAATCAATCGAAACATACGCGTAGCCTAGTTAATTTAGTAAAAGCTACTAGGTTGTCATGTGTTATACTGACTCATTCTGGTTCATTCATTCAGAGCTATATATCACTCATGATTAATCACTGTTTCATAGCCACACGCTTACAGCAAATAGAAAGCAATTATTAGTCTGGGTTAAGATTATATTTAAGCCTGATGAATTACTTCAGTCCAAAGCCACTGTGCTTATCATGCAGTGCGTACAGTGAAATCTTCATAATTCATCATTCACTTCATGCAATCACTTACATAGACTGTTCTGCATACTTTCACACATGGATATACATTCTCTCTCATACACGCACATCACACTCATTCTCTTGGGCATAAAGGTAATTATTATAACATTATTCTGTTCACTACAATTTATTAATCATTGTCTTCGTATGAGTAGTTGGTACATTTCCCTTTTGGTCGAGAGTGTTTACTTTGCTGTACCATTGAGATAATTTTCTTGATTTCTATTACTTTCTAAAAACTAATTTCAAACTATTTTTAAATATATTATTAAACTGTAATAGTAGTTGGCTGCCTAGTAATCTATGACTGGCTTTTCGTTATCCAAGGTAACAATGTTTTTTTTAACTGTTTTGTTTTTAATAATTTGGGATTCTGAAAGCTTTAAAATGGTACAGAAGTATGTGCACTATGCTGATTATAATTGAAAATTCTTTTAGGGTTACGGTTTCATTGTTTTTAAAAAAAATACTTGACTGCTTTTTTACTTTTGAAAACTTACCAATCTGCCATTTAAATTTTCCATTCAAAAATTATCTTTATTTCAAAGTTTTTCCCTAAAAATCCTTCATCAACATTGTCTTTTCTGTTTAAAAGTTTTCTTATGTTTAATGATGTCCATGGGTTGCTATTATTGTACATCAAAGCGTAATGGTTTTCACTTTCAGCAAAAGAACTTTTAAAATAATAGAAATTATTGTGTTAGTATCTAAACGGTTGAAAGATAAACAGTTTTTAAGTCGAGAACTTGAAGTATTTTTGTGTCAAAAATCAAAAAAAGTGTAACTGAATCAATTGATAAGGTGTAATACCTGTCATTTGTTGTCAATTGGAAGCGAAACATTGAGAGGAATAATAGCCCCACTGTGGTGACACTGTTTTACAACAGCTATATAGTTACAAAAGTTACATAGAGCTGGCTTACAATCTATTGAGAAAGTATTATTTGTCATTAATTCAAAACAGTCTCATGTAAAAAGACTTCCTGGGCAAAAGACTTTTAAACCAAACAAAAGTGTTCTACTTCACAAGTTAAATTTAATATAAAACTGAAAGTTAGAACCAGGATTGTCATAATTTACAATACTCAATTGAAAACAGACATTCTTTTGGAGAAATGTACTTTAATCTCAACTGAGTAATGAGTCTTTATTTGGGGTTTTACTGTGTTATAGCTTGGTGTTTTAAGCGATTGCTTAGTCTTAGCATTATGTGCAATATGTAAGTTATATATTAATAACTGAGATCAAGCCAAACAGCTGCAGCATGGCAGATCAACTATCCGGATTAGTTGATCTGTCACACAAACTGAGCATGACCTGAAGCTAATGCAAATGTTCAGGAGAATTAATATTTTCACCATACTTATTTTCAACATATTTGACTCGTCAATATGCAATTTGATTATGAAATTTGTTTTAAATGAATCTGTAGTAAGAGTGTCTGGTACATTATTAAGCAGTTGAAGTGAAGCCTTAATTTTTAATTCCCTAATTTTTTTTAAAGTAATGAAGCTGTTGCTATTGAACTAAAAGAACGTACGTAAATCTTTTTATTTTAATCTCAAAGATGAAACATATTATTTTATAGTTTTTATATAGAAGAATTGCCGAGTTTTAAGTTTAACAGTTAAGCAAATGTGATTTGAATTAAGAAAGTGTTTACTAATCGGAACAATTAAGTTTTAGTTTTAATCAACAGCTGTTTTGGCAAGTTTAACATAGCTATTTGCTAGAATTAAATGTGAATATAGACAAATAAAATGTTTGTTTTATCAATCGAGCTAAAACGTTATTTAAAGATTTTATTTCAAACTTGAACTTCTATTTTTTTGTAAATGTTGAATTTTTAGGAGTATTTTGCTGGCTGAAAAAAAGTTTTCAAACTCTGCTTTAGACCATTGTGAATTTTAGACACACGTTACTTGAGCCTTGCTATGGATGATAGCACCTGGCTCTGGCTAGAGTGACAAAAGGAACACATCATCTTGAGACAGACATTCAGCGTTTTCCTGCTTAAATACTAATGATTGGACATTAATAAGTCATTCAAACTGGGTGTCTAGTAGAAACTCTCTGGGTATCTCTGGGTCTAACAGAATTATGCTAACAAAGATGTGGCATTGAACACATCTATCTGTTACCATTATTAAGTACATATGGAATGAAATGCAAAGTTTTATCAGCTTTTTTATCGTTGGTCGTGCTGGGTACCAGAGCTAATTAATCTTCCTGCTGATATCTGAAATGATGCGTAATGCATTTCTCTGACCAGCATAGGATGCATGTAAGAGTAGATATGACAAGACTTTTTGAGTCTCAGATTTGCATAGTCATTTAGTACTCATGAGCTAAATGAATGCAATCAAGTAAGGTACTCATCTTTTACAAAAGCTGAGTTCCGTGCAGCTCCGTATGAGGATGCTCTCTATATCTAACTGAATCTAGCTTAGAAATGACTGCCTTGTTATTAATCCGACATGGGATTATTGTTGTCACGCAGTTCATTGTAGGCTAGCTATTGTTCAAAGATTGTAAAATAACTTGTGGGTTGTACATGTAGGTAATGTACGGTTTATTATGGGTCCGTCATTTTGCATTGTCTCAAATTAATCAATTTTGTTTATATATTGTCACAAAATAGGTATTTACACTTTAATTTTCTTAAATAGCAAGCCTTTCATATATAAAGAGGTTCTCATAATCAGGAAACTATCATCAAGCCTCAGCTAGCATAGCGTGATTAAATCCACCCATAACTGACAATTAGGTATCGTCAGTCTGCCCAGTAAGCAAGATAGACAGCCTAAATCATGATAAACTTTTCATAGCATTGAAGCGGTTGCTAGCACACGCTGTAATAATGGTCGATATTTCACCGGGTTTAAGTTTTGATGAGATTCTATTAAATTGTAAAGAAGGCTTATAAATTTTTTTTATTCAGTTTACTTGCAAGACTTAATTAATTTTAATTAACTCAGTTAACGGAATTCGCTAAAATGAAGAGCTATATTTTAGAACTGTTTTTACCATATTTTTGTTTTAGATATTTAAAATGCAGGACTGGACATATTAGTAGGGTTTGGACTAACCAAATAGTAAATAAATGGTTCTCCTTAATATATCAAGATAATACTGTGATTAGCGTAATTACTATACCTCTAACAGTAGTATATCGTTAGGCGCTACGTAGTAATACTGATATAATATTTTCTATATTTAGTGCAAGGGCTAACGAATCATATGTATCAATATGTAAATGATGTATTTTTAACAGAATTAGTTTTTTTGCTGAAAAAAACTTTTTTTCCAAGTATAAGTAATAGTTAGGTTAATAATAGGATATGGCATGGTAGACATTTTACCAACTGTCGTAAGGAATTTACTAAGTCTGCTGATTACTCGAGCGTATGGATTTTTTTTATCCAATCAACTCTTAGTAAGAATCTGATTTATACGTTTTTATGTTATAATAGAAAATGTGCGAGAGATTATCGTAAAGTAAGCGTTAAGTATCATGCATGGTGCTCAACCAACTACATGGAAGTGAAAAGAATTCTTTTTTGTTATCTGTTTTTTCCGGAATTGTGCGCAAGAATATCTTAATGTAGGCCTAAAATAGTTAGAATATTAGTTACAGGTTTGATAGTTACCTATCTATACTGAAATTCTCCGTCTTTCGCCATGTCAGTTTATAGTTAATGAGCTCAGTATTTAATTCTGTTAAGATGAAAAGTAATCATGCGCGAATAAATTGTTCAATATGGATCAAGTGTCCTTAAATGTATATGGGAGTCAAAGTCAATTGGGCACTCAAATGAGAAGTGATCTAGTCTACCACCAGGGCAGTATAGGTCGTACTGGTGGTGTAGGATTGTAACTGTACCTTTTTACAAGAGCCTAATACTAATAAAAGCTACCATGGCACTTCTTTATGTGCGGTGTACAAACTGGAGAGGTCGATCACTCTTGACTACTCCAGCTAGCTATCTTCTGCCAAATAATAAATTCAAAATTTTCTGTTTCAGTTTCAGGGAAATGGGCAGGAATAAATTTCAATAATCAATCAGTTTCAATAGCAATAATAATGACACGTGTCCTTCCTCGTCTTACAAAGAATCTTTTTCACAGATTCATATTGTTTGTTTATCAAGGATCCGTAAATGCTTTCCTAAAAAGTGTTTGAGATTTGTTCTAAAACCGGCATCTGTACCAGAAATTTTGTGTTGATTATTGATCATATTGGATTATCTTACCAAGTTATCTTACAATGGTTAGGGAGTAGCTCGAGTTTATTATCAAATGCAGATGCACTGCTAAGTTATTAGTACTAATGCTCAGTTAGATGACTGTTAACCAATGTTTTGTTGATTAAATATTCAGGATCTTATAAAAGACCTTCCTAGATGTGAGAATCTAAGATTATTCTCTGAGGTGGGAATCACTAAGGTATGCGAAGAGGGTTTCGCAATACCTTATGTTTATTTAAGAACAAGAAAAATATATAATAAGTTGCGCTCTAGACTAAACTCATAAAAGTATACAAATAAATTTCTAGAGACTTAGAATATAGTCACCCCCTTTTGTTCTCCTAAAGTTGACTCTTCCATTTCTCCTGCTGACACGTCTGACCACTGTGAAAAGGCTTGTGTTGAAGAGTGAAGTATATGGGTAAATATGCGTCCTTATATATGGGTTGAGAATTAGCCTTAGTGCCCAATGGTGGAGCTATAAGTTTCTATTCTTCAATTCTGGGTTTTGTAATTTTGGGGATTCCTGGCCACATCCTGTTGTATTTCCGTCAGCAAGGATTTCATCACTTTTAATCTTCAGTTTTAATCCCTTGTCTGGTGTAGACTGGTGATAGATGTGAATCTTTTTACTGCATAACGATGTAAGTTGTTATTATCTGGGTGTTGTCATTGACTGGGGATGTGAAGCCGTTTTTGGGATTTTAATCTGGCTTTTAATTTCTGGCTTTTTGCAATAATCTTGAATCTTCCAATGTAACGTTCGTAATGTTTAGACAGTGGAATGGGTGGGTTGTCATGTGATGGCACTAATCCCAAAGATGATATTTGTGGCTGTTGTAACTCTGGGAGTTTGTTATGTAAGCCGCATGGTGGTATAACTTGTTATTTTCTTTACGTCTATCTGTACATGGCTGATATCAGATACAACATGGCAAAACCCGAAGTGTTTGTCATAAACTAGTGCTACGATAAGTTTTATATTGAGCTTTTTAATAGCTTTTCTATTCACTTGAGAACATCACATGACAAGACGATAACCAAACTGTAATGACTACATCAGAGAAATAAACAGACTCCAATCTACGACGGCTTTTCGTTTTTGAACTTTTAAGAGCTTGTAATCACATTTCCACGTATTTGGCACCTACAACACAACAGAGTAAGACATTGTGAATCTTTTGATACCAAATAACTGCAATGTGAATTTTGTTGCAAGTCAACCTTTAAGCTACAAAGAAGGGTCCACCTCAATACTATTGAGGCATTTACAACGAGGGCATCCTGAGGAACTTAAAAGCGCGTCTAAGAACCTTAAATCTAGCAAACTTATTTTATTTTTAGTTTCTTTCACTAATACCAGACATTTTAGGGAAGTGATGGATTTTTGCTTTCCACTACGCTGGGTTATCTATTTCTATATTTGTAAAGTATTTCTCTAATCTCTTGTTGATTATAATAGCAGTTGAAAATAAAATCTGTAATAAAAACACTAGCCAAATCATGCCATTAATCTATCACCTATTGAATAGCATTGATCCACCAATGTCTAGTCATTAATTGTAGATTAAATCTATAAACCAAGCCACAAAATATAATGATTGGTGTGATGATGGTTTCTTTTATCTTAGTTTATTGATATCTCAACATTAGGCTGTAATAGAACTATCTCTTAACCTTAAATGAATAAAAACCGTGCGTGCTGACCCGGTCCAACCCAATCTTGGCCCTCTTTGCTGACCCTGAGTCTGGTCCGACCCTGCATTCTCGTTCCAGCTTTAGCAAAGAAAATCATCGATTCAATTTCCCTGATCAGATCTAAACTTCACGGGCTCATCATATTTAGTCATGTTAAGTTCAACATGATATTAGTCTTTTACCTAACCAGAGTCTGGCTTTTCGGGTGGGTGGGCCCTTCGGGTGGGTGGGCCCTTCGGGTGGATGGGCCCTCCTCTCCTTTCCCCTCCCCCTCTCCTTTCCCCTTCTCTCTTTTTCTCTTCTCACTTCTTCTTTGGAGAAGAAAAAAAGAGAGAATGGGGATAGGAGAGAGTGGCAAATAAAGCCCTGATGGCTCATGATTTGTGTGCAACAACTCATAGCTTTTATACTTTTAATCTATGGTGGTTATCGATATTATCACAGAATTGCTTTAGCTTACTGGATTATGTGTACAAGAAGGTTTATATGTGAAAATAAATGTGATTTTGTCACCTTCTCCTCATTAGCTCCATTGTTAACAACAGTGCAGTCAAGCATGAGGTACAATAAAATGACGTTACGTCATGCTATTTAAGTCTGAAAGGCTTTTTCCCTATTGGCCAATCTAGGTTTATATATCTATGGGTGTGAAGTACATTAAAAGTAGTGATGACATAACCCTACTCTCAGTTAAGAACAGAAGAGAATTGGTGATGCCAAACCCATTGACAGTTCGAATATGTATTGCTGCAGAAAATGCTTTCGTTCACACATGGAGAGCTATGGTTTCATACAGATAGTGATTAAACAAGTAACATCTCATACACTAACATATGTCTCATTAACCTTAATCAAGGTTTCTTATGCACAGTGCATGCAACCAATCTACTCAAAACTATAGTAAATCGGCATATTAAAATCAGAATACACTATGCCACTTCAAAGCAGGAATCTAGTTCCACCAACCTTCGACAAAAACTATCTCGTCTAGTTATTTTTAGTTGCCCTTAAGGGGTGTTTAATACAGTGGTCCAGCTTAACTGCTTTTAAATCTCATTTGATTCATTAGTTTGTTATTAGTTTAGTTTCTATTTGGTCACTCTTTGTATTATCAATGATATAGAAACTTCAATTCATTGGTATTATCAATTCTCTAATCGATCTGATTCTCTCTATACATCACCATGACGTTGCATCAAGCTTTTTATAGGGCTCACTTATTTAGATTATTCACATATCTGGAGTTTACTGTATCTATGTACTTAACTAACGGCAATAATTAGAAAGGTTGCACCATATACGCCACGAGCTTATACATACATGTAAGTATATACCCCGTTTCCTTTGTATTTGCTTATTATTCTACTGTTCTAGCTTTTGTAGAAGTCTGTGGTTTACTCAATTTTTTAGCAAAGCGAACTGTGGCAATGGCTACCAATGACACTGGACTACAAAATTTACTAGCAAGATATGTAAAGGGCGATGCAAAAGTGAGCGAGCTAAGAAAGATGCTACTTCAATCAACGGTAAATCTTCGTTTTAAAACAGTAAAAAATGTGCAAGCTGTCAATGGTTTAAAAACGGCAATTCATCAAGCTGCTATAACTAATGATATTAAAACAGTTTGTTGCATTTTATCTGGATTTACATCAGGACAGCAGCATGTCATAATGATTTTACAAGATCATTCTCAGAGAACCGCCCTTCACTACTGTTCTGGAAATGGCTTCACCGACATGGTAGTACACTTACTTAAAAACTTATCACCTCACCAGAGACAAGTCATTTTAAATGTGAAAGATGATGCAGGAAATACGGCTTTACATCTTTCTGCTATGGGGCACCACTTAACTACCTCTCAAGTTCTGCTGGCCTCTGTGACTAACAGTCAACAGAAGAGTTTGCTCGACATCAAAAATGTCGCAGGAAAAACTGTAGAAGAACTGATTGGAGCACCAGATCTTGGTTATGGCGAGGAAATATGGGCTAAACAAGGTTGGTTGTAGATGTAAAACATCAAAGTCTGTTATTTAGTCTTTTATGGTAAAACTGAAATCAAACAATTGTACTTGCAAACATGTAATATTTTCTACAAAATCTAATTGTTTTGTTGTCAATAAATAGACAGTTTTATTGAAAATTTGCGACTGCATTGTCTGCAGAAATTAAGTCTTCTCTCAGTGCATGTGTGGCTAGATTTTTATTTGTTCTGTGACATACATACAATTTTGTTAAATATATAATTTAAAAAAATTAATTTAAAGCCAATGATAAAGAAAGTCTTTTACACGAAAAAATTTTAAATTGGTAACAGAACAGAGAATCTTTAATGTTATGGCTAATGTTTTACTCCATGGCTAATGTTTTACTGATTGTATGGTCCGGCACTTCCTGTGATGTATGTGAGGAATCTGGCGATGATTCAATATGTCTGCTTACTGCACGCAGAAGCTGTGCATGTTGGTAGGAAAATTGTCTGAGTTCAGTAACAAGGGAAGCTTGATGATTGAAAACATGCTAAGCTGTGGACAGCATGTTAAGATTGCAAGTCATTCCCGTCACAACTAGTGGCCTTTGTTGAGAATTGAACCCCAACCTGATATTTGCAAGACAGGCTCATTAGACCGCAAGACTAAACCTGCTCTAAAAATGCTAACTGTAAAACTGACTTTTTTTACAGAGCCAGAGGCAGCAAGAACTAGGAGGTACATTGCAGAGGAAAGGCTTAATAAACTTCCAATCAGTCTGGGAAAATCGAAATCTAAAGCCAATCAAGGTAACTCACATGCAGTGAAAACAAATCAAAGTGCTTTATAAAAATTTGACAGAAAACCCAGGTGAACGGAGATCATAATGTAAGCTCTTTCCTACAACTTACAATTTTATTTAATAGCCAATAAACACAATATTACTCTGACCTCAAATGCTTGGGTTGGTTTAGCTATTAAGAAGTCTTGCTGCCCTGCAAATGAAGAGTCTCACATTTTGGCAGTTAGTCAATCAATTTCTTATTCAAAGTTTTGTAGACATTTTGGGTAGAAGTTAATGAGCTTCAGTGTCTCTGAGTGGTTTTATAGTAAGGCCAGAACTCAGAGCTGACACTCTAAAAGTAAATGTAGCAGAGAATATTTGCAAGCAGCAGGGAACTGCAAAATGAATAGTATAACATATGCTTCTTCAGAGAGAAAACTTGACTCTGAGTAGCCTGGTACCTATCGGTGGAAGCGTCTGTTTATTTCACGGTTTCCTGTAAAGGGCACTATAAGAAAGTCTAAGTACCACTTTTGGGATTACTCAAGCTGCAAAATTAATTAGATTACTTTGGACCATTTTTGCTTGTTGATGCAGGCTCTATTAGATTAAGAAAGATTTGCAGTGGGGAACTGCAGAATTTTTAGTACACCATATGCTTCTATAGAATGACTACTTACACCTGATTAGCGCCAGTGAATTGTTACAATGTGGTTTTAGTTTGAATTCACTCAAGCTATTGTCTAGCTTCTATATTTTATACTTTGAAAGGTTGGACCATTTAACCTTCTTAATAACTGTTAGAAAAGGAACTATTTTTATTTAAGATTACCAATGTTAAAACTGATTGCACAATTAGAATAAAATTGTGTAAGTAACGCCTTGTCTAATAATACTTTCGAGGCAATATAAAAAGGTTATAAGGGTTATGCATAGCCAGGCCTGCATTCCCTGGTTGCAAGTTGGGGCTGCAAATGTTAGGCGGCTAGTTATGAACACTTGGGGGTTAAGGGGGCGGTGTTAGCCCCCTTCTTCAACGGGATACGGGGCAGCACCTCAGAGCTCTGGACCTTTAAGGCAACAACAACCCTCCAAGTATGCATAAATGCAATCAATTGTAAGCATCGAAATCTACATGTACATAAATATATTGCTTATGGTTCATGGTGGGCAAAACTTTTTCTTTATTCAACGAACAATATAAAACTCATGACACTACAGATTTCTGTAAAAAAAAAACATTGAAAGAACAAGAGCTCTTACTTCTTTATTGCAATGGCTTTTGTTCTGTCAAATCGTCCAGGCAGATATATTTCACAACTGATTCTGTATCTACATGTATTTCAACATCTTTATATTATGTGTAATATTAGAAGATTATTTGGACGAGACTGTCCGAATGTGCTGCTCATCGATGTTTTGATTTGCTTCAATGCAGAAAAGGATCTCTCATTCACTGCATTAAAGGCATGCAAAACCAATACTAAATTAGTGAGCCTCATCGCTAGTTGCTCTAAAGCACAACTTGGAATTAGTAGTTGGAAATTCCAAGTGAATGAGCTTAGGCTGCAAGTCTTAGTACTTAGCCGTTAAAAATTATTTAAAAGTTGGGCCGACTCAGCTGCCCAGCCGCTCCAGGGAATACGGGCCTGTGCATAGCTCTGTCAAAAGCTATCACATGTTCTCTGTTAGAATATCAAAATCTTCTTTTGGTTAAACTTGGAAAGTGACTAGCATTTGCAGCTTTATAGCAAACAAGTAAAGTTACATGAAGTATTCTCACACTTTCAACTATTTTTTCATTTTTGGGTTTATTTTCTTTTCACTATAAATAAGTAATTTTTTTATTACTGTTTTACCGTTGTTGTAGATAAATCAGCGGCTGAGCAGATGTCTACTGCTGGTTCAGGAAAGGAGAAAGGGCCAGATTTACCAAAAGCAGCAAACGCTGCAAAAAGTATGTGGCTAATTAAATAATTATATATAATGACTTTATTTTATTATATAAAATTAATATATTATATAACATTAATATAATAATATATTACTATAAAAGAATTTTATAATAAAGTTATAATATATTGACTATATTGTGCTATGTAGTTAATATAACGTCATTGATGTGACCTCAAGTTGAAAGTTTCAGCCATTAGCAGTTTTGTAGTTCCTAAGAACACTTCTCACACAGCAGAAGTTTTGCTCACTATGAAAGTTTGCCAACAGCTTTGTTTATACTTTATTTATGCAACAGGTTAATGATAATGATTCTGTTTTGTTAATTTTAATTTATCAAGAACTTATTCTAGTGTTTTTGCTGGCTTTCAGCTGCAGTATCATTATTAATAGCTGTGGTGTCTAAGCAACTAGTTACTATCATTAAAATAACTGCTGTCGCTGTTAGTACTATATCCTGGCATTCCAGTGTGATGTAAGAGCTTATTGAGTGTAATAACTATGTGTACAATAATTCAGAAATATGTAAAAGTGGTTGATTAGCACAAGTGCTGGTTTGTCCGGTCATTAAGTCAAATATCACTGGTTTGAATCCCATAAAAAGCGATAATTCTTCCCCCACTTCTCAGCGTGGTAAAGTGTCAGCTACTAAACTAAAAGTTGCTGGTTCAAACCCTGTTAGAAAACAATATTGTTTTCAAATGTCCAAGTGGGATATTTATTATAGTAAAGTTTAATTGTATATTAATTACTTGAGCCTCTGTTAAAGCTATTTTATACTTCCAATAGCTCATCAGGTAAAGATAATGGAATTCAATATTTTGCTTTTTGCTTGTTGTTGCAGATCTACCTGCAGATAAGGACAAAGATTTAGCACCTGCAAGTCAAAAGCAAATATTAACAATAATTCAAGATGCATTCAAATCTAAACAAGAAGAAGTTTCAGCAGCACGTATGTATGTGGTGAAGATATGTTAATTCTCTGGTTTGTATTATATAGTCGTTATCTGTTGTCTGTAGTCACCTGAGGCTTTAACTCTAGTATATTTGAAAATTTCCTTTGCATATTGAAAAACATATCAGAACTATTTGAAAGCTATGAGTCCTACCGATTTTTTCAAAAGTCCAAAAAAAGCTGAGATAATTGTTTCTTGCATAGTATTTCAATGTTTCCATAACAAACAATGTTATAACAATGTAATTTATATATCGGCTTTTGTCTGAAAATGGTAATTGTAAAGTTTCCTGCAGCCATATTAAAATGCTGATAAAGGCTTTCATAGTAATATCTGTCCAAATATGCCAGAGCATCAATTCTATTTTTGATTTATCTTCTTTACTATAATTTGTGGTTTTCCTGTTGATTTACTGCTAGGTTATTTCTTGCAGCTATGGATTCTGTTTATTCAACTTTACGATGGATATCTGGCTGAATCTCTGAAGTTTCTGAGCTTTCTACTTTCACATTTTGGTGGCTCATTATTTTATGAATGAGAAACGATATTACCCTTGTGACGTTAGATGTTAACTAAAACGTAAATGCGCGAATCTCACTAACTCATAGACATAGGAATTTATTGAAATAAATCTGACTCTACAAATTATGTAACAAATAAATGCCTTGAGAAAAGAAAATTTATCTCAACAGAAAAAGACGACAAAATTAAGACATATTTGCAAAGTGCAATAAAATTTGATTGTTTTTCAAAGCCTGTAGGCACGCCCTTTGAAGAAATTGATGCGGTTGAGGATCACAGTAAATATTTATTGTTAGTGGAATTTTGTTCACGTGCTTGTGTATTATTTTCGTTAAATGTTTTACAACCAAAAACTGTTTAAAGCATGTATGCTTTGCAAAAGAGCGAGTGGAGAGACAAGGAGAAAGGAGGATGAGCAGGGGAAAGAGGGTAAAAGATAGGGAGAACTTGGGAAAGAGAGGGAGAAGGGAAGAAAGATGAAGAAAGAGAAGGAAAGGGGAAGAGATAGGGAAAGGGGAAAAGAAAGAGAGGAGGAGAGAGAAGGGTAGAAGGAGAGAAAGATGGGGAGAGAGGGAAAGAGGAGAGAGGGAGAAAGATGGAGAGAGGGAAAAGAGGAGGAGAGATGGATAGAGAGGGAGAGAGGGGGAGAGAGAGGGAGAGGGGAGGAAGGAGAGGGGGAGAGAAGAGAGAGGAGTAGAGAGAGGGAGAGAGAGGGAGAGGAAAAGAGAGACGGAGAGAGAAAGAGAGAGAGAGAGAGGGAAAGAGAGGGAGAGAGAAGAGAGGAGGAGAGACCGAAAAAGGGAAAGGGAGAGAGAGGAAGAAAGTAGAGAGGGGGAGAAAGAGAGAGAGGCAGAGAGAGAGGGAGGGAGAGGGAAGAGAACAAGGAGAGAGGAAGAGAGAGGAAGAAAGATGGGGAGAGG